>NC_091219.1:16867365-17239413 GCF_040958095.1 Procambarus clarkii
GAGCTCTGGCTCTTTGGTCCCACTCTTTGTGTGTGCGCGCACGCGTGCATGCGTGCGTGGTGGGTGTGTGAGAATGGGAGAGATGGGGGGAAGGGTGTGGGAAGAGATTGTGTGAGGCTGACACTGACCATAATGCTGGCACCAGGCCGAGGGTGTGTACTTCCTTGCTGTTCAACTTACACACACACACACACACACACACACACACACACACACACACAACCTACGATAAGCGACACTATGCACATTCATATATGTAAACATAAGACTTAAGGTCAAAATTGAGAAACAATGTACACAAAAAGCCTGGTAATAGACTTAAATATACTTGTAGAAGTCACAGACCAGACACGAGAGATTACATAGTGACACCTGGATCCCAATATATAATGTATATAGGTGTGATAGAGCAAATAAGTCACTTATTTGCTCTATTTGCTGTGACAAATAAGTCACAGTTTAAGAGCTCTGTATACATAATTTCTTCTTGAATATACCTGCATGTTCAACAGATAAATCTTGAACCAACAGATAAAGTCAACTAGCAAAGACAATTCTCAAGATTTGAAAGCAATGTAGAATTAAGAGACATTATACACTCTCAGACACTGCACCTCTGCCTCTCTGCCCCTCTGCCACTCTGCCCCTCTGCCCCTCTGCCACTCTGCCCCTCTGCCCCTCTGCCACTCTGCCCCTCTGCCACTCTGCCCCTCTGCCACTCTGCCCCTCTGCCACTCTGCCACATTACTCAGGTCACAACCTCACACTAACATCACTACTCGTAATATAAGCAAAAGGGTTAACAAGAGTGAAGGGCTATTCAATCAGTTTGATTGCAATAATAACAATAGGGAGAGAACTTGTAAACATCTAATGGGAAACCGTCTCAAAGAGAGTTCCAAGAGTCTTAAAAAGAGTACCAAGAGTCTCACAAAGAGTACCAAGAGTCTCACAAAGAGACTCTTTGTAGTAGCCGGTTCTTCACGGAGGTGAAGAACCTCCGTGAAGAACTAGCCAGCTGCCCCCCCCCCTCCCTCAGGAGTGAGAGGGGGGCAGCAGGCTAGGGAGGGAGAGTGAGGGGGGGCAGCAGGCTAGGGAGGGAGAGTGAGGGGGGGCAGCAGGCTAGGGAGGGAGAGTGAGGGGGGGGGCAGGAGGCTAGGGAGGGAGAGAGAGTGAGGGAGAGTGAGGGGGGGCAGCAGGCTAGGGAGGGAGAGAGAGAGAGTGAGGGAGAGTGAGGGAGAGTAAGGGGGGCAGCAGGCTAGGGAGGGAGAGAGTGTGAGGGGGGGCAGCAGGCTAGGGAGGGAGAGAGGGAGTGAGGGAGAGTGAGGGGGGGCAGCAGGCTAGGGAGGGAGAGAGAGTGAGGGGGGCAGCAGGCTAGGGAGGGAGAGAGAGAGTGAGGGAGAGTGAGGGGGGGCAGCAGGCTAGGGAGGGAGAGAGAGAGTGAGGGAGAGTGAGGGGGGGCAGCAGGCTAGGGAGGGAGAGAGAGTGATGGGGGGGCAGCAGGCTAGGGAGGGAGAGAGTGAGGGAGAGTGAGGGGGGGGCAGCAGGCTAGGGAGGGAGTGAGAGTGAGGGGGGGCAGCAGGCTAGGGAGGGAGAGAGTGAGGGAGAGTGAGGGGGGGCAGCAGGCTAGGGAGGGAGAGAGAGTGATGGGGGGGCAGCAGGCTAGGGAGGGAGAGAGTGAGGGAGAGTGAGGGGGGGCAGCAGGCTAGGGAGGGAGAGTGAGGGGGGGGCAGCAGGCTAGGGAGGGAGTGAGAGTGAGGGGGGGCAGCAGGCTAGGGAGGGAGTGAGAGTGAGGGGGGGCAGCAGGCTAGGGAGGGAGTGAGAGTGAGGGGGGGCAGCAGGCTAGGGAGGGAGTGAGAGTGATGGGGGGCAGCAGGCTAGGGAGGGAGAGAGTGAGGGAGAGTGAGGGGGGGCAGCAGGCTAGGGAGGGAGAGTGAGGGGGGGCAGCAGGCTAGGGAGGGAGAGTGAGGGGGGGCAGCAGGCTAGGGAGGGAGAGTGAGGGGGGGCAGCAGGCTAGGGAGGGAGTGAGAGTGAGGGGGGGCAGCAGGCTAGGGAGGGAGAGAGAGATAGTGAGGGAGAGTGAGGGGGGGGGCAGCAGGCTAGGGAGGGAGAGTGAGGGAGGGCAGCAGGCTAGGGAGGGAGAGTGAGGGGGGGCAGCAGGCTAGGGAGGGAGAGAGAGAGTGAGGGAGAGTGAGGGGGGGCAGCAGGCTAGGGAGGGAGTGAGAGTGATGGGGGGCAGCAGGCTAGGGAGTGAGAGTGAGGGGGGGGCAGCAGGCTAGGGAGGGAGTGAGAGTGATGGGGGGCAGCAGGCTAGGGAGTGAGAGTGAGGGGGGGCAGCAGGCTAGGGAGGGAGTGAGAGTGATGGGGGGCAGCAGGCTAGGGAGGGAGTGAGAGTGAGGGAGAGTGAGGGGGGGCAGCAGGCTAGGGAGGGAGTGAGAGTGAGGGGGGGCAGCAGGCTAGGGAGGGAGAGAGAGAGTGAGGGAGAGTGAGGGGGGGCAGCAGGCTAGGGAGGGAGTGAGAGTGAGGGGGGCAGCAGGCTAGGGAGGGAGAGAGAGAGAGTGAGGGAGAGTGAGGGGGGGGGGGGCAGCAGGCTAGGGAGGGAGAGTGAGGGGGGGCAGCAGGCTAGGGAGGGAGAGTGAGGGGGGGCAGCAGGCTAGGGAGGGAGAGTGAGGGGGGGCAGCAGGCTAGGGAGGGAGAGTGAGGGGGGGGCAGCAGGCTAGGGAGGGAGAGTAAGGGGGGGCAGCAGGCTAGGGAGTGAGAGTGAGGGGGGGGAGGTAGGGAAGTGGGGCAGCCGAGCACCTGATAAGCACAAGACATAATCTTTATCACCTGGCACAACACCCCACTTCCGGGACACACTCCACCGACACCTCGGACGGTGACACCTCGGGCAGGGGGACCCCAGAGGTAACTGGGGGACACGGTGGTGGTGGGGAGAGAAACGGTTGTGCAAGCAGAAGGGGTGACGGGGTGCAACCCGCTCTCGCACATGACAGTACATATATGACTTATTGCTTATAGTCACTATCTGGCTGATTAATAAGTACATATGTGGTATATGCAAAGTTATATTTTGATTTTAAGGTACAAACTCTTCCTAGGTGATGGCAGTGGAGGTGGCGGTGGGACCTTTCGAAGGCACAGTTTAAGACATTAAAAAATGCTAGTTTTCTAAAGCTAAATCACAAAAAAATACTGTTTGGTAACTGGTCTAAAACCTGATACGAAGGAGGGCAGTTAATATGTTAATATTCCATAGATGTATTGACTAACATCATTATCACCAACCCGATAATACAGTGTCTTCTTCCCTGCTCAAACTGTATTCAAAACGTAAATGTATTACTGAAGAAGACGATGGTTGTAATATGACATATGACGGAATACAAATATTCAGGGACATTCGGGATGGAAACAACAGTTGAGCAGCGGAGCTACAGACTGTGGTGGGAGTGACAGACACCGCCTTATCTTGAGGTTATCTTGAAGATGATTTCGGGGCTTTAGTGTCCCCGCGGCCCGGTCCTCGACCAGGCCTCCACCCTCAGGAAGCAGCCCGTGACAGCTGACTAACACCCAGGTACCTATTTTACTGCTAGGTAACAAGGGGCATAGGGTGAAAGAAACTCTGCCCATTGTTTCTCGCCGGCGCCTGGGATTGAACCCAGGACCACAGGATCACAAGTCCAGCGTGCTGTCCGCTCGGCTCCCTCAAAATTTTCTAAACTATTGCATACAACATATATTACAACATACAATAGTGTGGGAGGGTGTGTGATGGGCAGGTGTGTGGGAGGGTGTGTGATGGGCAGGGGTGTGGGAGGGTGTGTGATGGGCAGGTGTGTGGGAGGGTGTGTGATGGGCAGGTGTGTGGGAGGGTGTGTGATGGGCAGGGGTGTGGGAGGGTGTGTGATGGGCAGGTGTGTGGGAGGGTGTGTGATGGGCAGGGGTGTGGGAGGGTGTGTGATGGGCAGGGGTGTGGGAGGGTGTGTGATGGGCAGGGGTGTGGGAGGGTGTGTGATGGGCAGGTGTGTGGGAGGGTGTGTGATGGGCAGGGGTGTGGGAGGGTGTGTGATGGGCAGGGGTGTGGGAGGGTGTGTGATGGGCAGGGGTGTGGGAGGGTGTGTGATGGGCAGGTGTGTGGGAGGGTGTGTGATGGGCAGGGGTGTGGGAGGGTGTGTGATGGGCAGGGGTGTGGGAGGGTGTGTGATGGGCAGGGGTGTGGGAGGGAGTGTGATGGGCAGGTGTGTGGGAGGGTGTGTGATGGGCAGGGGTGTGGGAAGGTGTGTGATGGGCAGGGGTGTGGGAGGGTGTGTGATGGGCAGGGGTGTGGGAGGGTGTGTGATGGGCAGGTGTGTGGGAGGGGTATGCCTAAGGCAGGAAAGGAGTTGAGAACATTCAGACAGCGTGTCTCCGCCCCTCCCATGTTTATATTGGCACCTCTCACTGTTCCTCCCCTTCCCTCCAATCCACTCCTCCCGTTTCCCTCCCACTCACCCCTCCCCTTCCCTCCAACCCCCCCCCCCCCATCAAGCGACCAAAGGAAGCCAAACCATTCACGTGTTGATTCACTTTAAGAATGATAATGCGATTATTTGTCATTCTTTAATTACTGACGATTGTGGCATGACTTACTTTAATTGTGGCATGAAAGGGGGGGATGGAGGTCTCCGGTGGCTTCACCCGGGAGGGGGGGGAGGTCTCCGGTGGCATCACCCCGGGGGGGGGGCATCCTGGAGGTCACATAACCCTTGACGTCACTCTACCGGGTGTGGCTGCCAGGTTGCTGTCAAGCCCCGATTACCGGAACCCCTCGAGAACCCCCCCGGTGCCCATACCCAAGAGTATACACGACAACCCGGGCAGTACACCGCAGTATACCGGGCACATCCAAGGGCTCGGGAGGTGGAGGGAGGGTAGCCAGGGGGTAACACAGTGTTGTCAACACAAGGGGGCCTACACACACACCAGGGGAGACTACTATATATATACTCACTTTTCCCTCTCCATCTCCTTACCTCGTCTTCTCTCTGAGTGTTGCTCTTTATAGTCAGTGATGCAATGGTTTATTATGGTGTAGCTTAGTGGGTGGTGGGGGGTGGTGGGGGTGGTGGTGGGTGGTGGTGGTGGTGGTGGTGGTGGTGGTGGTGGTGGTGGTGGTGGTGGTGGTGGTGGTGGTGGTGGTGGTGGGTCGTTGTGGTGATGGGTGGTCGCTCTCCTGGGGTTGTTTCCTCTCTCTCTCTCTCTCTCTCTTTCCCACTCCTCCCCTTTTTTCCCCTTTCTTTCTTTTTCAGACATCATGAAAATCGCCGGGATAGCTATAGATGTCGATATTTCTTGAAGGGTAGCACTTGGGCCAACTAGGACTGACCTATGAAAGTCACATACACCCCATGTTCTATGTTGCAAAGTTGGACTTGGACTGGAGGCATCTCCCCAACCGTCTCCTCTCCACCCTCGGACAGAAACAGATAAGACATTCTCTTTTATGCACAAGTTTTTTTTATTACAATGAGGGCCTTGATCCTCTTCCCAGCCCGCCTTGTGTGAGTCAGTAGGAGCATTACATTGCATAGTGAACACTTATGTTTATATCCTGTGATCAATACATTATATGAGGCGGTTATCTTGAGAGGTTATCTTGAGATGATTTCGGGGCCTTTTAGTGTCCCCGCGGCCCGGTCCTCGACCAGGCCTCCACCCCCAGGAAGCAGCCCGTGACAGCTGACTAACACCCAAGTACCTATTTTACTGCTAGGTAACAGGGACATAGGGTGAAAGAAACTCTGCCCAATGTTTCTCGCCGGCGCCTGGGATCGAACCCAGGACCACAGGATCACAAGTCTAGCGTGCTGTCCGCTCGGCCGACCGGTGCTCACAATCTCTTTATCAAACCCGAGAGAATGATGACACTTTTATTTTTAGCTGTACACCTTAAGTTAAATTATAATAACTAGTATCAAAAGAAGGGACCAGGCTGGGGAGACTATGTATCACCATCAGAGGTGTAGGAGAGTCAAAAGGCGCTAAATATCACTAAGGATGCCAATACCAGAACAAAAGCACATAAGCCCAATGATATCAAAGGTATCCGAGTCACTGAAGGATTCTATCGAGGGACAAGTGACCGCGAGGGACATGTGACCGCGAGGGACGGTCCGGAAGCCAAGACACGCTCGTCCTGGAAGTCAGGACATTCAACAGTGATATACACGACCGTACGAGGGACAATGCAGTAAGGGGCAGGGCGGCGCTCCATTAACTGCCCGTGAGTTAAACGTGTATGGCCAATATGTAACCTCGCCAGAGCCGTTTCTCACCGCTGGTTACGGTGTAAGGAAACTACTCTACTCTTAAGAGCACGCAGTTTGTTACCAGTAACAGAAGACCAACGACCCTGCCAACGGGCAAGAATTGAAGAATGGATGACTGTGTAGAAGTCTCCGTGGTGTAGTGATAAGACACTCGCCTGGTGTTCCACGAGCGCTTTGTCATGGGTTCGTATCCTGGCCGGGGAGGATTTACTGTTCGCAAATCCTTAACTGTAGCCTCTGTTTAACGCAACAGTAAAATGTGTACTTGGTTGTAACAACGATTCTTCGCGGCAGGGGATCGTATTCCAGGGACCTGCCCGAAACGCTACGCGTACTAGTGGCTCTACAAGAATGTAACAACTCTTGTATATATCTCAAGTCAGAATAAAGAACATCTTTGCCGGAAATAGGATAAGTGGCGTGGCAGCGTCCGCACGCTCATCTAAGGAACTGGTGTTGGAGGTATTGGAGGTCTCAGTCAGGTGTTGCCTGCCCCATACAAGTGAAGGTCTCCGTCAGGTGTTGCCTGCCCCATACAAGTGAAGGTCTCCGTCAGGTGTTGCCTGCCCCATACAAGTGAAGGTCTCCGTCAGGTGTTGCCTGCCCCATACAAGTGAAGGTCTCCGTCAGGTGTTGCCTGCCCCATACAAGTGAAGGTCTCCGTCAGGTGTTGCCTGCCCCATACAAGTGAAGGTCTCCGTCAGGTGTTGCCTGCCCCATACAAGTGAAGGTCTCCGTCAGGTGTTGCCTGCCCCATACAAGTGAAGGTCTCCGTCAGGTGTTGCCTGCCCCATACAAGTGAAGGTCTCCGTCAGGTGTTGCCTGCCCCATACAAGTGAAGGTTCTCCTCTGTGTGTTACTATTATGTTAAGTATGTCACCTATGCACATATTTAATAAGTCAATATTGACTTATTAAATTTGCGAGAACGGGTTGGTGTGTTACAACTGCTTGTGGCCTCTAACATTTCATAAGTAGTCTAATATAACTGACAAATTTATCTGCAAAGAGACGACATTTCCTTCTTTTCTGGATATTTATGAACTGAGGAAAACAGAAATTGGCAATTCTTCACATGTTGTTTTATCAAAATTATTGGCTTATTATAATGTGAGATCTATGTATATTTATTACAATCTGACAATAAAAATATAATTAATTACCTGATAATAAAAGTAAAGGGCCACATTTGAGCCTGTGACACACGCACAGGTTCGGTAAACACATCTTGTTTAGTCCACATAAACATACATCTCTCGACGGGGAGAGGTAAACACCATTCAAACACCAGTCTATATTTTCTGACGGTTTCACTGGGAACAAAGTTTATCTAGAAGCAAAAGCAAGCATCAGCTTGGCGCAAGAAGATGCGTCAGGTTGTTGCGTCAGGTTGTTGCGTCTGGTTGTTGCGTCTGGTTGCGTCAGGTTGTTGCGTCAGGTTATTGCGTCTGGTTGCGTCACGGTAGTTTGCAGCCTAGCTGTATTCATCATATCAAAGATGACACAATGTTAAAAGTTCATCGATAGTGCTGATCGGTGTTGCGGTATTTTACGACACCTGATTCAAGCCACTTTACTGTGTTTATTATCTTTGAGAACCATTTAGACCTCTTCTTATGCCATAACGTGTATATGATTATCACGGTGGGTAACACAGACATTTTCTTCTTCCCAGTGGACATTAGGCAACATCCCAGATACATAATCCAGTTGGCAGGCGGGTGGTCCTACCCACTGGCAACTCCGCCTCCACCGTCGCGTGTGCTCTCAGAAGCACAAACATTAAAATCGCTTGCCAGACCGCCAAGAAGTCCAGACTCTACTTCCCCCAACACCAAACCACACAAATGCGAGTGTGTATATTTTCCTATGTAGTGGAAATGATTAAATTCACGTAGCTGAGGCTTAGCACCACCTAAATTCACGATTAGACAAAGAGAAACAGAAACTGTGTACACATAACCAAAACTGTTTTGTTTTGGGGTGGTGATATGCCTCATACCACCACCCAACATTCCCGTCGTACCGCCTCTTAAAGTAAAGGGTCTTCAACCATATTTGAATACTTTTAACTCAATAAAACTTGTAAACCACAACTAACACCCTACACGGTCATAACACCTGCAAAGGGGGAACACCTGTAGAGAGGGAACACCTGCCACACAATATTTACTATGTGACGTCGCGATCAATATAAACTATTGGTAAATATTGACCAATACATGTAAACATAACACTTACCTTCCTCACGCTGTGAGCACCACTACTCGTCCACGGGATGCCGGAGTCCAAGTGACATGTACTACACAACACTTACCTTCCTCCCACTGTGAGCACCACTACTCGTCCACGGGATGCCGGAGTCCAAGTGACATGTACTACACAACACTTACCTTCCTCACGCTGTGAGCACCACTACTCGTCCACGGGATGCCGGAGTCCAAGTAACATGTACTACACAACACTTACCTTCCTCCCACTGTGAGCACCACTACTCGTCCACGGGATGCCGGAGTCCAAGTGACATGTACTACACAACACTTACCTTCCTCCCGCTGTGAGCACCACTACTCGTCCACGGGATGCAGGAGTCCAAGTGACATGTACTACACAACACTTACCTTCCTCCCGCTGTGAGCACCACTACTCGTCCACGGGATGCCGGAGTCCAAGTGACATGTACTACACAACACTTACCTTCCTCCCACTGTGAGCACCACTACTCGTCCACGGGATGCAGGAGTCCAAGTGACATGTACTACACAACACTTACCTTCCTCACGCTGTGAGCACCACTACTCGTCCACGGGATGCCGGAGTCCAAGTGACATGTACTACACAACACTTACCTTCCTCCCACTGTGAGCACCACTACTCGTCCACGGGATGCAGGAGTCCAAGTGACATGTACTACACAACACTTACCTTCCTCACGCTGTGAGCACCACTACTCGTCCACGGGATGCCGGAGTCCAAGTGACATGTACTACACAACACTTACCTTCCTCCCACTGTGAGCACCACTACTCGTCCACGGGATGCCGGAGTCCAAGTGACATGTACTACACAACACTTACCTTCCTCCCGCTGTGAGCACCACTACTCGTCCACGGGATGCCGGAGTCCAAGTGACATGTACTACACAACACTTACCTTCCTCCCGCTGTGAGCACCACTACTCGTCCACGGGATGCAGGAGTCCAAGTGACATGTACTACACAACACTTACCTTCCTCCCACTGTGAGCACCACTACTCGTCCACGGGATGCAGGAGTCCAAGTGACATGTACTACACAACACTTACCTTCCTCCCACTGTGAGCACCACTACTCGTCCACGGGATGCAGGAGTCCAAGTGACATGTACTACACAACACTTACCTTCCTCCCACTGTAAGCACCACTACTCGTCCACGGGATGCCGGAGTCCAAGTGACATGTACTACACAACACTTACCTTCCTCCCACTGTGAGCACCACTACTCGTCCACGGGATGCCGGAGTCCAAGTGACATGTACTACACAACACTTACCTTCCTCACGCTGTGAGCACCACTACTCGTCCACGGGATGCCGGAGTCCAAGTGACATGTACTACACAACACTTACCTTCCTCCCACTGTAAGCACCACTACTCGTCCACGGGATGCCGGAGTCCAAGTGACATGTACTACACAACACTTACCTTCCTCCCACTGTGAGCACCACTACTCGTCCACGGGATGCCGGAGTCCAAGTGACATGTACTACACAACACTTACCTTCCTCACGCTGTGAGCACCACTACTCGTCCACGGGATGCCGGAGTCCAAGTGACATGTACTACACAACACTTACCTTCCTCCCACTGTGAGCACCACTACTCGTCCACGGGATGCAGGAGTCCAAGTAACATGTACTACACAACACTTACCTTCCTCACGCTGTGAGCACCACTACTCGTCCACGGGATGCCGGAGTCCAAGTGACATGTACTACACAACACTTACCTTCCTCCCACTGTGAGCACCACTACTCGTCCACGGGATGCCGGAGTCCAAGTGACATGTACTACACAACACTTACCTTCCTCACGCTGTGAGCACCACTACTCGTCCACGGGATGCCGGAGTCCAAGTGACATGTACTACACAACTTGTACTAACATCCATAATATGGAACTTACATTTAATGAGCGGCCCACCAGCCAATATAAATTAAAATGTATTAAGGAAACAAATTTAAAATCAAAATCACAAAAAACAGACTGAAAATCTCGAATAGAAAAGAAAAGAAACACACACAGGAAGTTCACACACGCAATAATAACTCAAACAGGAAGTTCACACACGCAATAATAACTTAAACAGGAAGTTCACACACGCAATAATAACTCAAACAGGAAGTTCACACACGCAATAATAACTCAAACAGGAAGTTCACACACGCAATAATAACACAAACAGGAAGTTCACACACGCAATAATAACACAAACACGGAACTCAGCAAAAGACAAACCGGAGAGAGAGGAGAGTACTGAAGGAGGTGGGGGCACAACATAGGACCACACCAAACACTGCTATACTCCCAGTCTAATTACCAAGGCGTGAAAGCAAGCGCATTACCCAGATGGGATGAATGACAGGACACGTATTATTAAGGTAGAAAATCCACAGGGCAAATTACCACACAGTTTTACGGAGGGAAAAATATTACGTCCACCCGGGAGAGATTTCTCCCCCCAGACATTGCATCACACACTGGGAAAATATGAACTTTGAAAACTCACCCCACGTAAGACGGAAGGTCTGGGCGACATGGGAGACTTTGGGGAGTGAGTACCCTGGAAGAACACCACGCCAGAGAGAGGAGAGAAGAGGCGTTAGTGTGTGGGCTCCAAGCTGCCCGGCTCTGCATAGCCAAGCAAGAAGCTTATGGCGGGCAAACAATGGTATTTCTAAGGCTAGCACATCATCCAACAGGAAAATGGGGCGGACAAAAAAACTCAAGCTTACCATGCTAAGTAAGAATTGTTCGGAAAAGTGCGTTTTCTTTGAGCAGTTTGAATCAACGTTTTCTGTGAAACTTTACATCAACGGTTTCTACAAAACACGACTTAAACATTACTGTTTACTTTAATACCAAATTAAGATAATCAGTAATATCGGCCACCAGACGAACTGTCTGTTAATATTAGCAATTTGCAAGACGGAAGCCGTCCAGCCCATTTTCCACGGATTATACAGATCTAACATGACTACAGCTGATGCTAACTTGACTTACTAGTTTGTTATGGGAGTAATACATGTATACCTGCCCAAGGTCCTCACACTCAGTAGTTTGACATTTACGTTAATGCTATCAACACTGGCGCCTGTCTTGAGTACTACATACCCAATCAAAGTTTAAGGGGAATTAATATACTTTAGAAGCATTGCAATTAGAAGATAACACTACCCAGGAATATGAACTGTGTTATTTATATATTGCAATAGTAGTAGTAGTAGTAGTATTAATAGTAGTAGTAGTAGTATTAATAGTAGTATCAGTAGTAATAGCAGTAGCAGCACCAGTAGTAGTAGGTGTATTAGTAATACGAATACTAGTAATACTATAGTGGAATAACACTGTAGTAGAGGGAGTGGTAGTATAAGCATGAACAGTCATAGGAAATAGCGAGGTTGTAGTTATAAGGTTAAGACCTCCAGGTGTGTGGCAGGACTACTGGAGGAGCAGCACCCAGAGAGAGCTGGTGACGACACTAGGTGGTGGTGAGGACGGGCAGGACTCACCTTGCTGCTGAAGAAGAGGGAGGACGGCCTGGGGGAGGTGGGCGACCACGGCTCTTGTTGCTGATGACCGCCAGCCACACCCAGCAACACCACGCAGAGAGAGAGAGAGAGAGGGGGAGAGAGGGGAGAGAGAGGGGGAGAGAGAGGGGGAGAGAGAGGGGGAGAGAGAGAGAGGAGAGAGAGAGAGAGAGAGAGAGAGAGAGAGAGAGAGAGAGAGAGAGAGAGAGAGAGAGAGAGAGAGAGAGAGAGAGAGAGAGAGAGAGAGGAGAGAGAGAGAGAGAGAGGGGAGAGAGAGAGGGAGGGGGATAGAGAGAGAGAGAGGGGAGAGAGAGAGAGACGTTAGTCAGGTTATCACTGGTGGGTACAGGTACAATAAGGTCCACATAATAAAGCCAAGCTTGACAGAGGCGGGGAGGCTTAAGGCAGACGAGGAGTTTTAATGACACTTTCAAAAGGCAGTTCAAAATGGAGGCCAAAGGAGGGGACTTTTGAATACATAACTTAAGCCTATAAGTGGACCAGAAGAGGACGTCTTAACACCAACCCAACCCCGCCTTAAGTAACACGCCCGGCACATTAACCAACAAGGGTATTTTCCTATAGGGATATCATGTTTACTGACGAGGTCGGATGGGGAGTAAACAATGATTTTCCAAAGAGGAAACAGTTGGATCTTCGAACAGCAAATGCAAGAAAAACTTTATAAACAACTGATGGCTAAAAGATATGATGAAAATACACACTATAAAAGTTAAAGCCTTAATAAATATAACGGAGTTGGTAGTGTGTGTGTGAGTGTGGTATAGACCTGCAGGCTGCCCTAGTGGTCAACAGGTCCAGAGGCTCCTGAGAGACAACTCTGGCCTTTAGACAACACGCATCAGGTCAGGTCACCACGCCAGGCAACGGACACGATAAATAACTAGAAACCCTGAAAACAGTTAAATTAGTAAACCGTTTATAGACTGAACGAACAAATTGTTTACATATTTCAGTCAGACATTTAAGGAAAAATCGTCAACTTTATTCGAATTCGACATTTCTTCAGGACACTTGTGTTGAAGCCGCTGGCGAGGAGCAAGCATCAACATTGTGCTGGAGCCATGAGAGCTCCACCACACGTGGTAATGGTACCATTAATTTAGGCTCGTAACAGTACCTGTAGTTGTTAAACACCATTACTGGCGTCAACAGTGATGATAACAGTCACAAGTAATATGTCGTAGTAGTAGTAGTGGTAGTAGCATTAGTGAAAGAATCCAGCAGTAGAATAGTAACAGTAACGAAGCCTAATAATTCCATAAGAGACATTAGCAACACCCGTGCCACCATTATTATTACCATGGGAGAAAACAGTGTGAAACACAATAAAGATTAAAGTAGTAATGGTATGCAGTATAAGGTAACTGACATACAACACACTATAAACAAATATCAACATTTGCACCAGCTGGCAAGAAACCAACAGGAACCGTAACACTAATAACAAGGTAAGAAACAGTGGAGGCAGAGTACCAGCCGTGGCCACAGTCGACGCCTTTCTCTATAAACATTCACAATACAAAGAAAACGACGCAAATAGGAATAAATCTAGCGGGAACCATAAGATAAAGTTGACATTCAGACCATCACATGTTGCTGTAGGAAATGGAGAAGAAAATTGATCTTCAACAACTTTGGAAGAGGACTCGTCTATCGTGTGTGTGGTGTCTACTGTCTGTGGTGTCTGTACTGTGTGTGCTGTCTGTACTGTCTGTGGTGTCTGTACTGTCTGCGGAGTGTGTACTGTCTGCGGTGTACACGTCAGACAACTGTGCCGTTGAGGTAGTGTTGAGAGCCGTATCAGTAACATAAAGGAAGAGCTCCATGCAGTCACAGTAACCATGCACGCATTCACGGTACGCCAGGAGGCCTGGTCGACGACCGGGCCGCAGGGGACGCTAAGCCCCGGAATCACCTCAAGGTAAGGTACCACTGCTAACTCCTCCTGAGAAATATTACCAACAGTACTATTACAAGTGCAGCAACACACTACCAAACAATGGTTGGAAATGTCTTTCAATGACACAACTCGTTGTTAACTGTTAGTCACCATAGTTAAGGACCTCCAGGGCCGAGTCGAAGAAGCAGCATCCTCTGTGACGCAACAAGTCATTACTGTTATAAACTGTCACGACTCCCAAACTTAATTACCAAATTACAGGATGCCTTCATACACACTTTGACGGTTGTCAAGGTGACAACGACCATTCACCACGACAAGGAAAGCGGACGTAATACACATGCAAACAGATGAAGATATAATCATACAAAAGTAAGGTAAGGTATTACTCCTACTCCGGTAGGAACAAGTGCACCAGAGAAAGCGTGACCCGGGCCGAAGCATGCGCGTTCTGGAAGGGGCGTGCAAAATCCACTCAACTGGAGAGTAGCGGCGGCGGGCGGCGCCAGTTCTTCAGGGAGACACGCAGGACGGACGGACGGACGGAGTTTTAAATGTTCATATTTAAAGTCAAAATACGGGTAGTGCAGGAGAGAATAGTGACACTGAAGGGGATGGGAGGGTAGTGAACAATGGGCGTCATGCAGGACACTGCTCCCTGAGGAGGTAGAGGGAGCAGCACCCACCAAAAACTCACCCCTCGATCTCTCATGAGCACCTGAGACGGCTTCACATTGCTGGGGGACCTCGTGTCCTATAAGACAAAACAAGACACTGCCAGAGGTGGTAACACAGCTGTGAGGCCTCTACAGCAGGGGCTGTGAGGCCTCTACAGCAGGGGCTGTGAGGCCTCTACAGCAGGGGCTGTGGGGCCTCTACAGCAGGGACTGTGGGGCCTCTACAGCAGGGGCTGTGAGGCCTGTACAGCAGGGACTGTGGAGCCTCTACAGCAGGGACTGTGAAGCCTCTACAGCAGGGGCTGTAGAGGCCTCCAGGTCTTCACACGTCTCCGCAGCCAAACAAAAGACATCCAGCTGGACAGATTTTTCAGCTGCCAGCTGGAATGTTAAAATATATAATGTCAGGAAAAGCTAATTAAACTAACTGCCAACTTACCGCCGAGCGAGAGTACAAGATGTGTACATTATGAGAGGCATGCAAGGAGAGGATGGGGCGGGCGGGGGACCCTCGTAGATACCTTTTCCTGATTGAGTTTTGAAAGTATAGCTAACCAGCCCACGTGGTCTTAACCACACCTATTATCTCTGATAGATATATCTACTTTCTCTTGTGCCAATATTTACCGATATAATGGACAGTGACACACTGAGAACAATGCCAGAACTTAACAAGCCACAACGCCCTCATTAACAACTCGGCATTACGGTAACCGCTCAAGTGGCAACCCGCTCTCGCACAAGACAGTACATATATGACTTATTACTTGTAGTCACTATTTGGCTGATTAATAAGTACATATGTGGTATATGCCAAGTTATATTGTGATTTTAAGGTAAAAACTCTTCCTATAGATTCGCTAAACACCAGTTTTCATATTAGGAATTTCTTTTTCAGTTTTATTAAACAATAGAGATTTTACACAATATTTGACAATATCCTGAGTTACTTTACAATTTATTTAAATAATTTGGCTTTGTTTTATTATTTTTATAAAACTGTAATATCAATATAGGTATAGGTTAAGTAATAATTGCAATTAAGAAGCAATAAGATGCTTATCTTAACATATTAAGAAGGCTAGGTTAGGTCGGTGTTTTCTATGAAGCTTTTCAAGGTAAACTAAAATATTCACAATAAATTAGTATGTCACATATGCACTTATTAATAAGCCAATATTGACTACAAGCAAGTGCGAGAACGGGTTGCAACTGGACAACTGAAGCTTTAGCAACAGTGGACAAATACCTGACACTCTCCCAGACACTTCACATATTTGACCGTCACGGCTATCTGACGGACAGTTAGTGATTGTTCTACAAAGTATCTGGCAGACAGCTATTGATTGTTCTATAAAGTATCCGGCAGACAGCTATTAATTGTTCTATAAAGTATCCGGCAGACAGCTATTGATTGTTCTACAAAGTATCTGGTAGATAGCTATTGATTGTACCGTAAAGTATCCGGCAGACAGCTATTGATTGTACCGTAAAGTATCCGGCAGACAGCTATTGATTGTACTGTAAAATATCCGGCAGACAGCAATTGATTGTACCGTAAAGTATCCGGCAGACAGCTATTGATTGTTCTATAAAGTATCCGGCAGACAGCTATTGATTGTACTGTAAAGTATCCTGACAGACAGCTATTGATTGTTCTATAAAGTATCCGGCAGACAGCTATTGATTGTACTGTAAAGTATCCGGCAGACAGCTATTGATTGTACCGTAAAGTATCCGGCAGACAGCTATTGATTGTACCGTAAAGTATCCGGCAGACAGCTATTGATTGTACTGTAAAATATCCGGCAGACAGCTATTGGTTGTACCGTAAAGTATCCGGCAGACAGCTATTGTTCTATAAAGTATCCGGCAGACAGCTATTGATTGTACTGTAAAGTATCCGGCAGACAGCTATTGATTGTTCTACAAAGTATCTGGCAGACAGCTATTGATTGTTCTACAAAGTATCTGGCAGACAGCTATTCATTGTTCTATAAAGTATCCGGCAGACAGATATTGAATAAACTATCACGTGGGCAAATAATGCATATATCTCAGTCACAGCCTCGCTCCTGTGCCAGGTAAGTCCACTACGGGCTCACCATAGCCCGTGCTACTTGCCCCGCTCCTGTGCCAGGTAAGTCCACTACGGGCTCACCATAGCCCGTGCTACTTGCAACATTTGGTTCCCAGTAGCTGAACCAAAAAGAACCATAACAACAGGAGCAGCGTGTAACAAAGTGGCCGCACATCAGAGTTGCAACACTTTGTAACATGGACCGCTGAGGCTGCTGGCACTACTGGGGTTACCGGGATTACTGGGCTGCTGGGAGTACTGGGATTACTGGGTTGCTGGGAGTACAGGTAATTACCAAATATTCCCACTTGGTGTAGGGTAAATACTTCATCACTACTCTGGATTAGTTAAGGACTACTGGACATTACTACTTGTCCGGTTGCTGGATATATTAGATACCGGTTAGGATAACAGGAGCCGCTCAGTATAACAGGAGCCGGCCGCTGGGACATTACTAATGTTAGAGACACTTTTTTACTAGAACAAAGTGTCGTAAATAAGTATATTGTGAGACATGCAGTAGTTACAACAATGTGAGCAAATGGAATTATCAGGGGGATAGCGCCAAGCCATTACGACTATATAGCACTGGGATGGGGTCAGGATAAGGATTTAGGATGGGGCGGGGGAAGGAATGGTGCCCAACCACTTGGACGGTCGGGGATTGAATGCCGACCTGCATGGAGCGAGACCCTCGCTCTACCGTCCAGTCCAAGTGGTCAACAATGTGAGTGAAGAGGTTTAACGTGGGAGGATGGCTAATGAGCGGATTAACGTGGATATATCTAATTAGGGGATTTACTATGCGTGGCTGTAGCGATGAAGGATTTAACGTGTGGGATGGCTGGTGGTACAATATAAGGTGTGGGATGGCTGGTGGTACAATACAAGGTGTGGGATGGCTGGTGGTACAATACAAGGTGTGGGATGGCTGGTGGTACAATACAAGGTGTGGGATGGCTGGTGGTACAATACAAGGTGTGGGGATGGCTGGTGGTACAATACAAGGTGTGGGATGGCTGGTGGTACAATACAAGGTGTGGGGATGGCTGGTGGTACAATACAAGGTGTGAGGATGGCTGGTGGTACAATACAAGGTGTGGGATGGCTGGTGGTACAATACAAGGTGTGGGGATGGCTGGTGGTACAAGCAAGGAGGGAGCATGAAGCAAGAGGTGCCGGGGCCGGCCACTTACCCTGTGCAAGAACAAGCGGGCAGGCGTCGGGGAGCTTGCGTCCTACAGGAGCCGTGAGGAAGGAGAGAGAAGCTTAAAAAAATGAAGCACCATCACCTTAGCTTAAGCTTACTCGCTTAGCGATGATTATCTCTAGTATTAGCAATTACTCTATACACAAGAGCCTAGTTTTAGTGCGGCTCATCATTAGCTTTTCCTAGTTACTTGTTTGTTAATTCTAAGCGTAGGATATTATCAATGAGTTTACTTCCACTATGAAGCTCGAGCAGCACTATAGCTATGGTTGCTGCGTTAAGAGTATAGTTACCCCGGGGTTATCCTTACTATTATCATACACCATACTCACCTATATTACTCTTATTCTTATCACTTATTATTGTAACTTAGTCAAGCTGGTGAACTTAAATTTATACTGAATGATGCAATAACAAAGAGGATTCCATCATTTTATATATATATATATATATATATATATATATATATATATATATATATATATATATATATATATATAAATATATATATATATATATATATATATAAATATATATATATATAATGTGTGTAAATCACGAAAAAAATTAACATGATGAATAATATGACTGATCACGAAGGAAAATGATTCAGGAAATTCATTATGTACTTTCGTATTACTCAATACATCTTCATAAGGATTAATTAATACGTAATTATTACATGCAGGTGTGACGATAAGAGGTGGTAACTCTTACAAGGACCGGCTATAGTCCTGCATTCTCATTGTCTGACACAGTAGATGTGGTGTAAGCTGCCAGTTCTCTCTCTCTGACGAAGGAAGTACCTAAATTGGCTGTTGATAACTGGATTTAGATTTTTAGGTCTAGTGCTTTTATGTCCAATTTTCACTGTACCTGTTCATTATTTCGGCGTTGGTGGTCAGAATCGTTCTGGTGGTGGTCAGGTTGTGTACATAAAGTATGAGATTTTTTAACGAGGCCTTGATGTTTGTGCAATGATAGGTGCCTAATAAGACATATTATTGTCCTGCTCATACATTAAAAGTACTGGGGCCTGGCATTCCTCAGGTGGACACGTATCAACATTAGTCTCTTTAATGACGTTTCTTTTCGTGTCAGGGAAGTTTTATATTAGCATATTGGCAGTCACCTTACTCTTGTAGTAAATGGGGAGGTAACTCTGTTGTTCAGTGTTGGAAGAGAACACACATGGTACACAACACACATGGCACACAACACACAGCCGGGCCATCACAAGCGAGCTCACCAAAAAACAGCAGCAATGGGAGGATAAACATAGCACAAGCACTTCACATTAAACATTCCCATCCACTCCTGAGGAGCGAGCTTACACCCAGGTACGTCTTATCAACAAGACCAAACAACTATAAGTTTGAATTCCCCTTGCTGTCCAAGACAACCAATGAAAATGCAGGCGCAAATTACTCTGCCATCTCTCAACAGAGTTTCCACCTGTGTTTGCAACAAAATACTGTAAGATTCTGAGATAATAATATTATTGCACAAATCAGATGTTAAGCTTAATATGAAAACTTCAGTAGACACGGTGTGGCTGTCGTGGCGCCTTACTCCTACGTCTTGGGGTCGGAATATACACATTTCTCCGCATTTTCTTACATTGAACTATCGTTACCGAAAATGTTTTAGTTTATATGAAAATAATTGAGGCACGTGTTGGGGAATATATGACCAAATAAATCTATGCTTAGTGGAAACTTGCCACTAAATACCAATCACTACTTTAAAGAAAGGACGAGAACTCATTATAGAAGGGGCGCTGAACACGTTCGACCAGATACCGTATAATCCCTAAATAGGTTATGTACATGTAGGAAATAACAGTTATTAATTAGTAAATATAAGTGATGAGGGCAGTAGCGGTATTATAAGATATCAACACACTGTAAACACTCTTGGTGGGACTCAATGCCCATCTTGTGTCAGATTCAGCAAGTCTGGTACACACTCCTCGCCTTCATATTATATCCTGCAACCCGTCCTCATACTAAATGAATCTATATTTGTAAGTGCTGGATAAAAAGAGTACAAGATGAATGTTCTCAAAAGGATAATGAACAATTATTAGTATTAATAGACATCAACTTCAGTTCAACTACAAAACCATATATATATATATATATATATATATATATATATATATATATATATATATATATATATATATATATATATATATATATATATATGTGTGTGTGTGGATTGGTAAATGGCGGTCAGCACACTTATGTACCACCAGGCACATATATGGGAGGCGTGTCACATGTTGGGAACGGGCTGCGTACGGATACCATCAGCGGATACAAGTCCCATCCAACACAAGACGCTTTGCCAACAGATTGTAAAACCTAGCTAACGTTATCCAACCGGACCTAACCTTATCCAACCCGGACCTAACCTTACCCAACCGGACCTAACCTTACCCAACCGGACCTAACCTTACCCAACCCGGACCTAACCTTACCCAACCGGACCTAACCTTACCCAAACCGGACCTAACCTTACCCAACCGGACCTAACCTTATCCAACCCGGACCTAACCTTACCCAACCCGGACCTAACCTTACCCAACCGGACCTAACCTTATCCAACCGGACCTAACCTTACCCAACCCGGACCTAACCTTTCCCAACCGGACCTAACCTTACCCAAACCGGACCTAACCTTACCCAACCGGACCTAACCTTATCCAACCCGGACCTAACCTTACCCAACCCGGACCTAACCTTACCCAACCGGACCTAACCTTATCCAACCGGACCTAACCTTACCCAACCCGGACCTAACCTTACCCAACCGGACCTAACCTTATCCAACCCGGACCTAACCTTATCCAACCCGGACCTAACCTTACCCAACCCGGACCTAACCTTACCCAACCCGGACCTAACCTTATCCAACCGGACCTAACCTTACCCAACCGGACCTAACCTTATCCAACCCGGACCTAACCTTATCCAACCCGGACCTAACCTTACCCAACCCGGACCTAACCTTACCCAACCGGACCTAACCTTATCCAACCGGACCTAACCTTACCCAACCGGACCTAACCTTATCCAACCCGGACCTAACCTTATCCAACCCGGACCTAACCTTACCCAACCCGGACCTAACCTTACCCAACCCGGACCTAACCTTACCCAACCGGACCTAACCTTACCCAACCGGACCTAACCTTACCCAACCGGACCTAACCTTACCCAACCGGACCTAAGCTTATCCAACCCGGACCTAACCTTACCCAACCGGACCTAACCTTACCCAAACCACCCTAAGTTGAGAGAAGGAGCGTTGCCTAACAGTGTTGTACAAGACGTGACCATCCCCACGCTACCAAATAAGTGTGCACTCACCCGTTCTTTCTGCGCCAGCGGAGAGGGCTTCATAGGCGTCGGTGACAGGGGGTCCTGGCAGAGGGAAACACTCGCATAAACAAAAGTCTCAAAAAAAGGAAAATTAAATAAAACAAAGGTAAAATAATTAAATGGATGTAAATATAGATTAAGTTGAGCAATGAGCATTCTGGACAAGAGAGCATAAGTCGTTTGCTTACTCTTACTATGTCCTGAAATATACGTTGATCCTCCACAACCTAATTCTTATTAGTCATTAAAGACTAATTATATTATATATTTATATTTATATTATCAAATATATATAAATAATTTATAGGATATTTATAAATATCAAATATATGCTCGTATACTCGAAACTGAAGATTAATGTAAATAAAGTATACCCTGGGCGCTATAGTCTCAGCTGGGTACACTAGAGTTTACTAATCATCATCTCCGGTAGGCATTAAGGTATATTTTATGGTTAGTGGAGAGACATATTATGGTTGTAATTACCGGCCATAGCATACTTTACCTTATACCTGATAGGATGACTTAATATATGATGATAATTATTGCGAGTATACCTCCCTCCCAGGACCTGTACACCTCCCCCCACCCCAGGACCTGTACACCTCCCTCCTCCCCCCTAGGACCTGTACACCCCCCCCCCCCGGACACACACACACTGGTGTACACATACAGAGGATGACACAGGTGGTCCAGCGTGTAGACTTACCCTGTCGCTGTAGACGAGAGGCGAGGGCCGGGACGGTGACCAGGGCTCCTGAGGGCAGGGCAGGGCGAGGGTGGACAGGGGCACAGGACAAAGAAAAATTAAGATTAAACCTTAAATAAAACAAGAGAGTAATTCAAGGTGTCACTTTATTATAAATAAAAACTATAGCAATATCATGATATTCACTGCATACACTCCATCCTGCACTCCGACAACCCGCTCTCGCACAAGACAGCACATATATGACTTATTGCTTATAGTCACTATTTTGCCTATAATAAGTACATATGTGACATATTCCAAGCCATATTTTTTCAAGGCACTAACTTTTCCTCTCAGTTTTATTAAACAATAGAGGTTTTATACAAAATTTGACAATATCCTGAGTTACTTTATAATTTATTTAAATATTTTAGTTTTGTTTTATTTTTATAAAACTGTAGTATAAATATAGGTATAGGTTCAGTACTAATTGTAATATCTTAACATACTAAGAAGGTTAGGTTAGGTCGGGGTTTTCTATTCAGCATTTCAAGGTAGAGTCAAATATTCACAATAAATTAGTATGTCACATATGCACTTATTCATAAGCAAGATATTGACTATAAGCAAGTGCGAGAACGGGTTGCAGAGTGGCAACAGTACATATACTGACTAACGCCGACCCAAGTCAGTATTTGACTTGTATATCTGACAACACACACATACACCATCAATCTTTTATACAGAGTAATAATAAACGCTTTTTCTCATACATAAATTTTAATTAATATATATCATATATGCATATAGATTTATGCATATTATATAGTTAGGCCTAAAGAAGGTCGTGTAGGTGTTTCAGTTAGGTTGATTAACAGTGTTGCCAGCACAGACGGCAAGTGAGTGATGAGAGAATGAAGGACCTAACCTAACCCATTAAAAATTATAGACAAAAATATAGACAAAATTATATATAATAACAACAATTTATATTTGAGAAAAGTTTTTTCAGTTACACAGTATGTTGAAAATTATATATGTCTTTAGAATCAGTCACAGCCTGGGCGATCACAGCCTGTGGACAAGTTGATAATCAATCCATGCTCTAGCCCCCCCCCCCCCCACCTCTCCCCTTTCCCATGAAGTGGAAAATACTTTAAAAAGTATTAAAAGTACTTTAACAATTACTTTACACAGCCATCGTGGGGTGAGTGGCAGGTCTCGTGGTTGATGGAGCCGCTCTTCTCTTAGTATTAATGTACATCAACCTATCCATTCTCAATTGTATCCCACCCACACAAAAAATTATTTAGTAATGTCAAACTATTTAAGTTTGTTAAGGATGAGGATTCAGTGTTGTTGTGTACTGATGGGACGGGAGGTGACTGTGTCAGTATAAACAGTTTGGCACCTTAGTATTTTTGGTATATTTATAGTCAAGTTTTTAAAGTAAATAAAAAATTAAATAAATAAACCGTAAATTCATATAAGAGCTTTTGTAATATTTGAATTAGTTTTAATTATATTTTGTTTTAATGAAAAATGTCATAAAATATATCATTAATACATAGATAGTCAATACACACACACACACACACACACACACACACACACACACACACACACACACACACACACACACACACACACATCACCACAAACCTTACTGAAAAATCTATTAATACAAAATCTAGTAGAAAAATATATTAATTAATGAGAATAACCGAATCAACAGCTGTTAAAATACACCCATTGTTAAACAACAATTATGTTATAACTTGAGGCATAAGGTGTGATCCGCCAGTGTCAAACATGTCCCAAATATGTTAGAAACATGATAAGAACATGTCTTGAACATGTTAATAACATGTTCGGAACATGTCCGGAACACGAGTGCTGCCAGCAATAAAATCATTGTTGCTATTCAAACTGACAGTGTTAAAACCCTCACAGTTACTTAGGTTTAATTGCCAAGCAAAAAAATGGAAAAAATGCAGCGTAAAAAACTGGGCAGTTACGTATGATTATCTAAATAAACTCCTGTGGTATTGTTAAATAACACAACTAATGGTGCTTGTCATGAGTACTTAGCTATCAACACATTGACGCCAGGATTCATGACGCATCTACGCAACCATTTACGAAACCTGTACATCTTTCCTCGACCATAAAGGCTTTATTTACATTTATTAAATATTGTATAAGCTCCGAAGCGCTGCCAGGTTGTTTACAACAATAAACATAGAGTGTGATGTTTGGAAGTTGGTGATGTGTTTAGTATATGTAAACATCAGAAATCACAATAGCGTGATGCATCAAATGAATAAATCCACAAGGGCCGTGACGAGGGTTCGAACCTACGTCTGACAAGATCCCAGACGCGCCTTAATCGACTGAACTACGACATGGTATAAGAATTGCAACCGGGAAATCAACCTGACCTAGCCGGTCGGTCGAGCGGACAGCACACTGGACTTGTGATCCTGTGGTCCCGGGTTCAATCCCAGGCACCGGCGAGAAACAATGGGCAGAGTTTCTTTCACCCTATGCCCCTGTTACCTAGCAGTAAAATAGGTACCTGGGTGTTAGTCAGCTGTCACGGGCTGCTTCCTGGGGGTGGAGGCCTGGTCGAGGACCGGGCCGCGGGGACACTACAAAGCCCCGAAATCATCTCAAGATAACCCTCAAGATAACCACGGATCCTGCAGCCTCTCCGAGACACAAACCAGGTTTTTACACAATTCCCCCCCATGCACCCCGAGCTCTGCCAATAAGCTATTCTACCTCTCCCCCCTTACTTCATTACACCAATTACAATTCTTATACCATGTCGTAGCTCAGTCGATTAAGGCGCGTCTGGGATCCTTTCGGACGTAAGTTCGAACTCTCGTCACGGCCTTTGTGGATTTGTTCATATGTAAACCAAACCGCTGTGATAAACATGTACATGTTTCTTAAGTGGAGGAGTAAATGCTTGGTGACTCCTGGCCCCGTGCAACCATCCCAGTAATGACCTAAGTCAACAAATACACAAGTTAACAACATCGTTTGTAAACGTCATTACATTCTTGCAATGTCGTAACAACGTGACAATCAGCTGCTGTAGTGACTGTACGACCGGTTGTATGGTGACAACTACCTGTGGAGCAACACCAGGCTCAGGGACGACTCGTCTCGTCTCATTATATAGGCCTACACTGGAGGCCTACAGTACTAGTGTGAGACGCGCCTGTGTGGATCACAGTAGTTCCCGGTGACAATGACTAACTACAGCACACTAGTTATAATCATGTGACTCACAAATGGTGTCGTTACACCTGCATTCAAGTCATTTGTCAACACAGATGTTAAGTGTACATTTACTGTTCTAATATATGACATAGATATCTTACGCAACTGTGATGTCATTGTACGCTAATTAATTGTAATAAAAGTTCTACTTTCATTATTTACATTTGATATAAGTACGATATGATATTCGATATGATATTAGTACGATATGATTACATTTGATATAAGTACGATATCAGTCTCCGTGGTGTAGTGGTAAGACACTCGCCTGGCGTTCCGCGAGCGCTTAGTCATGGGTTCGTATCCTGGCCGGGGAGGATTTACTGGGCGCAAATCCTTAACTGTAGCCTCTGTTTAACGCAACAGTAAAATGGGTACTTGGTTGTAACAACGATTCTTCGTGGGGGTCGTATTCCAGGGAACAGAGGATTAAGGACTTGTCCGAAACGCTACACGTACTAGTGGCTGTACAAGAATGTAACAACTCTTGTATATATCTCTAAAAAAAATATATGAGAGGTGGAGACGGTAAGTTGACTCCGTTCACGCTACACTCACCTACATGTAACTTACATAAGTTAAAGTGGCATATATTGTGTGTTCTTCATGTTAGTTCTAGTGTAGTCAAGCAACTGAAGGAGAAAGATAAGACATATAGGCCCATTTGTTCAGGTACAATGGAACATGACCCAACTGCAACAATGGTCAACAACTATTGAACATCATTGATATGTAACTTGATAATATCGATATGTAACTTTATAATATCGATATGTAACCTTGAAGCAGATCTGCAACCTTATCTCTCCCTTATCCCCCCCCCCTCCCCAGCCCACGTGTTTGCAACAGGTTAAGTTCCTGCATCACCAGTACGGGTCTTGTTCAATCACCACCTTTCTAATGGTCACCCATTGAACTAACAAGACATAAGATTATGGTGAAGCTAATTTGAATGTAGGGAGCAGAGAGAGTATGGGTGAGAGAGAGAGTATGGGTGAGAGAGTATGGGTGAGAGAGTATGGGTGAGTGTATGGGTGAGAGTGTATGGGTGAGAGAGTATGGGTGAGAGAGTATGGGTGAGAGTGATCCGGGTGTGTGTGAATGAACGAGAGGGATGAGTACAGAGAAGGATGTGGTTAAACATGGCAGAGGAGTTTCGGATGTAATGGTGGAGATATAAGACTTCCAACACTCACACTTAGCTGTACGGATGGCCTTATGGGCCACCGCACTCGCCTTCCAAAACAAAACAAAAGAATCAGCCGTCTGCCGGCGGCAGTCTCTCTTCCAAGCTGCACGCTTACAGCGAGCGGACAGCCTGAGCACCGTCCGCACTCCACCAGGGAATGCACTTTCGTGGTCCCCGAGAGGAAGAGCGAGGAATAGAGCGGAGGGCAGCGTCGAAGATGGTGTCATGAAAAAGGAGGAGGGCACGAGGGAGAGGCAGAAGGGAGAGGTCAGAGAGAGCAGCACGGAGGGTAAATAGGTTCCAGTCTGCCTTAGCAAACTGCCACCTAGGGGAAGGAGAGGGGGAGGGTGAAAAGAGCAAAAGGTAACAAGGATGGGGAAATGGTCACCGCCATGGAGGTCATCAAGAACCTGCCACATGAAATCCAAGTAAAGAGACGACGAGCAGAGAGAAAGATCAAGACAGGAAAGGGTGCTAGTCCAAGAGTCCAAATGAGTGGCCTCACCAGAATTCAGAAGAGAGGGGGAAGAAGAGAGGATAAACAGTTCAAGAAGGCGACCCCGGGTGTTTGTCAGAACATCACCACAGAGGGCATGTCGACAATTAAAATCACCCAGCAGGAGCAGACTCCGGCAAGGAGTCCAGTAGGTGTTTAAGATCGGGAAGAGAAAGTGGGACATTTGGGGGGAGGTAAATGGAACAAACCGTGTATCATTTACGAACAAAGACATGTGCAGCAGAACATTGGAGAAGTGACGGAAAAAGTAGGGGGACAAATGGAACATCAGAACGAATCAAGAGAGCAGAAGAGGAACAGGCCCCAGCAAAAGCCGGGAGAGGGGGTATGGGGGAGAGAAAGGAATAGTCACGGAAGCGACCAGGACGAGCCCCTAGCATCGGCTCCTGGAGACAGACACAAAGGGGTGAAAACTGCAAAATAGGAAGTTGATGACTTCATGGAAATTGGCATAATATCCGCGAATATTCCATTGAAGAATAGACATCGACAACAAGAGAAAGGAGAGCAACAGAGGACAATGAAACAAAGAGGAAAAAGGAACACAGCTCGTTAAAGATGATCAGGATCAGCGAAGTCAAAGTTAGGGGGCATGGGTAAACTGAGTAAGGATGGAGGGAAGGGAGCAGGAGGACCGACCAGAGGCCGACGAGGAGGCGGAAAGGGGGGGGGGGGGGACAAACGAGGGTCAAGGACAGCAGCAGGAGGGAGTAATCAGGAGAGTCAAAGTAGGAGCAAGGTCGGGGCCCAATGCAGTTAGGGCTACAGAGCCCGGTCTTCCAACACAGTCCGACTCGGGGGCTTGATCACCCACCCCACGAGCTCGAGAAGGTATAAGACGAACAGAATGAGTCATAAAATGAGAGGTTAGACTTTCATTCACGAATGTGCCCCCACACCCAACACGGAGCTACAATTAGAGGCAGGACACCCAACAAGAGACATGTTGCCGATTGCCGGGGCCCCCCAGGGGGTGCGTCGTGAGTATACGTCCCACAAACGTCACCTTAAGAGCCGTCAGTCCGTCGAGATCGGGTTCAGTGACGAAAGGAGGATTGACAATAGAAGGGTCCCCTCGCTCGAGACGTTGGGTACTACAGTTCTACGGCTGCAAGAGCATGCCTCCCCAAACACCCGGGCGTCAAAACAAAAGAAGGCCGAAAGAATCATCAAAACAGGCAAAAGGTCGGCGGGAAATGCCAATTAGAAAGGAGAAGAGGGGAGAGAAAAACGAAACATAAGGAAAAGGAAAAGTCGTCCAGCAGAATTCGTGAGGACAGCAGCAGGAGCATTGGGCCACAAAAGGACAGAGGACTATCCTCTGTCTATCCCATGGAGCATCACACTCCGGCAGCCGTCCACCAAGCCCTCGCATGGCAACAACGGGCCGGACAGGGAGGGGGTGTGAGTGGTAAGACAGGCAAAGTTTTCAATATGCGCAAATATGCTCAGTTAGCGCCTTGTAATCCATAAGCGTGACATAGCTGTAGTGAGTGAGGACGGGCAGCGCGACGGGCAGCACGACGGGCAGCGTGACGGGCAGCATGACGGGCAGCGCGACGGGCAGCGTGACGGGCAGCGCGACGGGCAGCGCGACGGGCAGCGTGACGGGCAGCGCGACGGGCAGCGCGACGGGCAGCGCGACGGGCAGCGCGACGGGCAGCGTGACGGGCAGCGCGACGGGCAGCGTGACGGGCAACGCGACGGGCGAGGGTGTGGACGACTGGCCACCTCTGGCAGTAAAGGAGGTATGGGCAAGTGACATGACTTTGAGGGAAAGAAATTACAGCCTGGTAATCAAGTGAGGCGACAAAGGGATCAAAGCCAGTCTACATGTTCCCCGGGAAGGAGGTGTGGCCGAACATTTTGGGCACTAAAAGAGATACCAGTAAAACGCTTATTTTCGTGGGGAGAAGTTATGGCCCGGCAGTGAATCTTAATGAGAGAGTTATCGCGGCGTGGCAGCCACTGTGTGTATATGGAGACCTGCTTCACCAAACTCGTATATTTCTGCCCATGTCATAAACACTCCGAAAATATAGGAAAAAAAAACGTTGTGGTCAAAACATTTATCTATTTTTGGCTGAAAGAAGTTACAGTGAACCCGTCTATTACCTTTAGGGGAGGGGGGGGGGGGGCAGTGTACTAAATAAAGGCCTTGTCCCGTTAAATAACACTAAAGAAGGGGAGCCTTAAGAGCCATAACAGCTTGAGTTCATTCTTTCTTGTCAATAAAATTAACCTGACTTCCCCCGAGAATGATTCGTCCCGTCCCATCCCAAATATCTTATCCTGACTCCCTTCCTAGGGCTATATAGTCATGATGGCCTTGGCGCTTTCCCCTGATAGTTCCCTTCCCTTCCCCAGATAATGAACATTTAAATGTAATTATCAAGCACCTGGCACCACTGACAACATGGGTAGACACCATTCATGGTATTATACACACAGCATAAGCATTAACATAATGGGGCTTCAAACAGGCAGGTGTGTGTGAGCCAAGAGGCAGGTAGGTAGGTAGGTAGGTGTGTGTGTGTGGTGTGTGTGTGTGTGTGTGTGTGTGTGTGTGTGTGTGTGTGTGTGTGTGTGTGTGTGTGTGTGTGTGTGTGTGTGTGTGTGTGTGTGTGTGTGTAAGCCAAGAGGCAGGTGTGTGCGAGTGAGCCAAGAGGCAGGCGTGTGCGAGTGAGCCAAGAGGCAGGCGTGTGCGAGATAGCCAAGAGGCAGGCGTGTGCGAGTGAGCCAAGCGGCGGGTGTGTGCGAGTGAGCCAAGAGGCAGGTGTGTGCGAGTGAGCCAAGAGGCAGGTGTGTGCGAGTGAGCCAAGAGGCAGGTGTGTGCGAGTGAGCCAAGAGGCAGGTGTGTGCGAGTGAGCCAAGAGGCAGGTGTGTGCGAGTGAGCCAAGAGGCAGGCGTGTGCGAGTGAGCCAAGAGGCAGGCGTGTGTGTGTAAGCCAAGAGGCAGGTGTGTGTGTGTAAGCCAAGAGGCAGGTGTGTGCGAGTGAGCCAAGAGGCAGGCGTGTGCGAGTGAGCCAAGAGGCAGGCGTGTGCGAGATAGCCAAGAGGCAGGCGTGTGCGAGTGAGCCAAGAGGCGGGTGTGTGCGAGTGAGCCAAGAGGCAGGTGTGTGCGAGTGAGCCAAGAGGCAGGTGTGTGCGAGTGAGCCAAGAGGCAGGTGTGTGCGAGTGAGCCAAGAGGCGGGCGTGTGCGAGTGAGCCAAGAGGCAGGCAGGTGTGCTCGTACAAGGTAGACAGCAGTATCAGGTAGTTAAGGATAGCGGGTGCCCGGGAAGAACGCGGGCAGGCAGGCTGGCAATGTTTACATTTTATCTTATCTAAAAGTGACTTGGATTTACGTTTGGGGAGTTTAACTTACCCTCTGTCTATGAGTGAGGGGATGAGGGAGACCTCTGAGGGGAGAACTACCATCCTACAACACAACACAAACGGGAAAGTTTGTTTTTATATAAGATAAGATATATACGTGGAGCATGTGTGTGCCATAACTGAGAATTCACATACATTGTGATATTTTGTGTATGAAAATTATATTATATATATTCAGGCCTGGAATTTCTTAAATTTAATTAAAATATAGGTATAGTAAGTAAATATATTTGTGTGGAGTTAAAAATGAAAAATTGCTCGTCAGAAGGTAAATGTTGCCATTGTCTATTGTATAACTGCAGCTGTAGCCTCCCCATACAATACCCTGACTGTATCTGTAGCCCCCATACAATACCCTGACTGTATCTGTAGCCCCCATACAATACCCTGACTGTACCTGTGGCCCCCATACAATACCCTGACTGTACCTGTGGCCCCCATACAATACCCTGACTGTACCTGTGGCCCCCATACAATACCCTGACTGTACCTGTGGCCCCTATACAATACCCTGACTGTATCTGTAGCCCCCATACAATACCCTGACTGTACCTGTGGCCCCCATACAATACCCTGACTGTATCTGTAGCCCCCATACAATAACCTGACTGTACCTGTGGCTTCCATACAATACCCTGACTGTACCTGTGGCCCCCATACAATACCCTGACTGTATCTGTAGCCCCCATACAATACCCTGACTGTACCTGTGGCCCCCATACAATACCCTGACTGTACCTGTGGCCCCCATACAATACCCTGACTGTATCTGTAGCCCCCATACAATACCCTGACTGTACCTGTGGCCCCCATACAATAACCTGACTGCACCTGTGGCCCCCATACAATACCCTGACTGCACCTGTAGCCCCCATACAATACCCTGACTGTACCTGTGGCCCCCCATACAATAACCTGACTGCACCTGTAGCCCCCATACAATACCCTGACTGCACCTGTAGCCCCCATACAATACCCTGACTGCACCTGTAGCCCCCATACAATACCCTGACTGCACCTGTAGCCCCCATACAATACCCTGACTGCACCTGTAGCCCCATACAATAACCTGACTGCACCTGTAGCCCCATACAATACCCTGACTGCACCTGTAGCCCCATACAATAACCTGACTGCACCTGTAGCCCCATACAATAAGCACTAGCACTCCTGGCATAAATGGATGGGGAGTGTGATACTTATAATCTTCCCTCTTATTGGCGGATCAAAAGCAAGATGTTCCTGGTCGAATCTATTATATGTCATAACACACACTACATGATCTCCCTGGCCCATCCTACTGTACCTAGATGGGCCTAAGATCTCCCTGACCCATCCTACTGTACCTAGATGGACCGTTAGTTTTCCCTGAATCATCCTTATGTACCTGGAAGGGTCGTAGGATGTTCCTATCCTATCCTCCTGTACCTGGATAACTGATGAACACCATGTGGCCAGATGGGAGGCTCATGGTCTGACCATACACACAATGATAACACAGTGATAAACAGACGGTGGTTACTGTCTTCACCGTCACACTTAAGACTTACCCGGTCCTTCTGTCTAAACGGGAATGGTCTTGAAGGAGTCGGTGATCTGAAGTCCTGAAACATGGAAAAAGGAAAATAGCATTATGACTCTGCACTTGATCCCGTAATAAATGTGTGTCACAATATAGGGTAATCACAGCAGGCCTGACATGTCTTGCAACTGGTTAATTAACTGTTGACAAAGTCCACTCACCCTCTCTGACTGGATGAGCGGGGAGGGTCTGACAGGCGTGGGTGACCGCGGGTCCTGCAACACAACCAAACACTTATGGAACACAAATCTCCACTTGTATTTCGGTATCTTAAATACGGGAGGGAGAGGGGGATGAGAAGAGTACATGTACACAGATAAGAGAACATCGTGGACGTGGCCAGTGTCATAGGTCAACCCGTCCTCTTAAAAATAACGTCGCTTCTGGCCCGTTTGTCCGTATGGCCGAAAGTGGACGTAATTTGAAAATTAAAATAAATTCGGGATTTTTTTTTTCAACAACAGTAAGTTAAGGGTCCTCTGGTAGGTTAGGTGGGCAGGAAATTCTCATAAAGTTTCAAAACGTTATGAAAAACGTTAATGGAAAGTTTCCTCTCCTAACCTTACCGAGTAAGCCGGACGACTCAAACAGAAAACGGGACAGTACGTCACTTTTGTGAGTCTATTTCATTTCAAGTTACGTCCAAATTTGGCCATAGCGCGCATACGAGCCTAAAGTGACGTTATTCTTAAGAGGACGGGTTGGACACGATGCTTGCGTATCTGCACGCTAAGCTGTCACTAAACTGCCATGAGTCAATGACTACTAAGCATCTGTAAAGTAGTGAAAGGTATTAAAGGTTATGTAGATATGTAAACACGTCTCCAGCGAGTATGCATGACGGTGGGGTGGGGGGGGGGGGGGTGCTTAGTAATGCAGACAGTCCCCGTGGCGCAGTGGTAAAACACTCGCTCGGCGCTTCGCGAGCGCTTTGACCAGGGGAGGATTGACTGGGCGCCAGTCTAGCGGCCTCTGTTCACCCAGTAGTCAATGGGGACCTCGTTGTAAAACTTAGGATTAAGGTCCTGCCTGAAACGCTATGTACGCTAGTGGCTTTACAGGAATGTAAGAATTCTTGTATAAATAAATAAATAAATAAATAAATAAATAAAAAGAGTTCGAACCCTACTCGGGTCTCTCTCTCTCTCTGTATATATATATATATATATATATATATATATATATATATATATATATATATATATATATATATGTATATGTTGAATATGACAGTAAGGGTTAGATTAATGATTCTAACACGAATCTTCTCAATATTTTGACTCTCAAAATAACAAAAATTATCCACAAAAAATTAACTCTCCAAAGTTCATTTTTGCATTTTATTTATGGTCTGCCCCCTAGAAGCGTTTCGCAAGAGAATTCTTACATTTTCAAAGACAAATTTTACGTACTTCATTTCATGCTTTTCTTTTTGGGCGAGGTGACAGAACCCAAATCAATGGGTAAATATAATTTTACATAGAACACGAATCAATGGATACATTGTGTATTTTCTCTTCTTTCTTCTGTCTTGGTTCAGGGTCTTGAGGTGGGTCACTTCAAGCAATATGCGCCACAATAAAGCCACTAGCAAGCAATATGTACCACAATAAAGCCACTAGCAAGCAATATGTGCCACAAAGCCACTAGCAAGCAATATGTACCACAATAAAGCCACTAGCAAGCAATATGCGCCACAATAAAGCCACTAGCAAGCAATATGTACCACAATAAAGCCACTAGCAAGCACTATGTACCACAATAAAGCCACTAGCAAGCAATATGTACCACAATAAAGCCACTAGCAAGCCATATGTACCACAATAAAGCCACTAGCAAGCACTATGTACCACAATAAAGCCACTAGCAAGCAATATGTACCACAATAAAGCCACTAGCAAGCAATATGTACCACAATAAAGCCACTAGCAAGCAATATGTACCACAATAAAGCCACTAGCAAGCAATATGTACCACAATAAAGCCACTAGCAAGCAATATGTACCACAATAAAGCCACTAGCAAGCAATATGTACCACAATAAAGTCACTAGCAAGCAATATGTGCCACAAAGTCACTAGCAAGCAATATGTACCACAATAAAGCCACTAGCAAGCACTATGTGCCCCAATAATGTCACAAAAAAGTTTTAAGTAAAAGTCAAAAGCATGCAAATAAACCAATATATATATCATATAATTCAATAATGTAATTAAACCATCTAAGCAACAATGAAATAATATAAACAATCTACAGAACAATAAAATAATGTAAGCCATGATATGAGCAATGGAAACACAAACAACCTGGAAAATAATGACAAAATTCACAGCACCCAAGGAAGGAATTAAGTGTAAGTACTCTAAAGTGCTAAGAAAGAACATCACCCAATCGAGCAGTGAGAGAAAACATGGCGTGTCACCCCAAACATGCCAGCACTAGTAAGTCAAACACAGCTGACACCCTGTACTGGTCCTTGTGACACACCCTATCACTCACCCCATCACAGTGACTCACCCTATCACTCACCCCATCACAGTGACTCACCCTATCAGAGTTATTCACCCTATCACTCGCCCCATCATAATGTTCACCCTATCACACGCCCCATCACAGTGACTCACCCTATCACTCGCCCCATCACAGTGACTCACCCTATCACTCACCCCATCACAGTGACTCACCCTATCACTCACCCCATCACAGTGACTCACCCTATCAGAGTTACTCACCCTATCACTCGCCCCATCATAATGTTCACCCTATCACACGCCCCATCACAGTGACTCACCCTATCACACGCCCCATCACAGTGACTCACCCTATCACACGCCCCATCACAGTGACTCACCCTATCACACGCCCCATCAGAGTTACTCACCCTATTACTCGCCCCATCATAATGTTCACCCTATAACACGCCCCATCACAGTGACTCACCTTATCACTCGCCCCATCACAGTGACTCACCCTATCACTCGTCCCATCACAGTGACTCCCCTATCACTCACCCCATCACAGTGACTCACCCTATCACACGCCCCATCAGAGTTACTCACCCTATCACTCGCCCCATCATAATGTTCACCCTATCACACGCCCCATGACCGTGACTCACCTTATCACTCGCCCCATCACAGTGACTCACCCTATCACTCGTCCCATCACAGTGACTCCCCCTATCACTCACCCCATCAGAGTGACTCACCCTATCACTCGCCCCATCACAGAGATTCACCCTATCACTCGCCCCATCACAATAACTCACCCTATCACTCGCCCCATCACAGTGACTCACCCTATCACTCGCCCCATCAGAGTGACTCACCCTATCAGAGCGTGGGAAGGCTGAAGAGCAGGAAGAGGACCTGGGATCCTACAAAGAAAAATGTATGGTGTTGGGGAGTATAATCTATAGTGTGGAGGCAACACATCAGTTACATTAATGTCCGCCTGAAGACTTCTTGCCCACATTTGGAGTAGAAATATTTAACATCTTCAAGTTAACTTTGGAATACTTAGATTTTAACAATGTTTACATCTGTGAGCGTAGATTGGTAACAGAAATAGAGAAAAGTATTTGTTTATATGGCAGCCGTGTGACGATGTAATAGGATGATAGATAAGATGGTAAGTAAAAGGATAATTATGTAATGGGTTGTGGGTTGGGAGTTTGATGGGTGGGGTGAGTGAGGCAGCAATGGATGGATGAAATAGGGTGATGGGTAGTAGATGAGGATGTAAAAGGATCAAGTAATGGGTTTTTGTGTAGGTCTGAAGGTGCGGATGTAATGGCGGGTGAGGAAATAATGGGTGAAGGAAGACATACCTGACTTATAATGGCAGAGGGCGGCCTGGCGGTGGGCGTGGGCGACCATGGCTCCTGTAACGTGGACACAACAACACCAAACACCATTAGCTTCTTCAACTACCTTGACGCACTCTTAATCACCAATATACTCCAATATTAAAGACAAGTATTCAAATATACTTACAAGTCTATACGATAATGATAATTATATGGAATACATCAATCATTTATACAATTTGACTTGTAAAGGGTAATACTTAACAAGTAAACAATATCGCGGCACTGTTGCTGTTCCGCTAACAAATTTAAAAATACATATTATTCAAAGATTTCTCGCATGCACAACTGTACCCGTGTTTATTATTGTGCACGCCTAGGTGGCAATACTGACCCGGTCTCTATAGAGCGCCGAGCCGGGCCTCGAACCCGGGGGTGAACGCGGCTCCTGCAACACAACCATCACTTTAGTGTACCTCCACACTCACACACCTGCAGCATGTGTACCTCCACACTCACACACACCTGCAGCAGGTGTACCTCCACACTCACACACCTGCAGCATGTGTGTACCTCCACACTCACACACCTGCAGCATGTGTGTACCTCCATACACACACCTGCAGCAGGTGTGTACCTCCACACACACACCTGCAGCAGGTGTACCTCCACACTCCAACCCGTTCTCGCAAATTTAATAAGTCAATATTGACTTATTAAATCTGATACCTATAATAGGTATAGGTTAAGTAATAATTGTAATTACGAAGCAATAAGATGCTTATCTTAAGATACTAACAAGGTTAGGTAAGGTCGGTGTTTTCTATGAATCTTTTTAAGGGTATCTATTATGTTTAGTATATCACCTATGCACGTAGTTAATAAGTCAATATTGACTTTACGAATTTGCGAGAACGGGTTGTGTCACACACCTGCAGCATGTGTACCTCCACACTCACACACCTGTGTGTGTAGTGAACTTAGGGAAAGAACACAAGAAGTAAACCCAGATGTAATTGGACTCACAGAAACAAAACTCTCAGGAATCATAACGAATGCGGTGTTTCCCCAGGACTACACTGTAATAAGGAAAGAAAAGGTAGGAAGGGGAGGAGGCGGAGTGGCTCTACTGATGAGAAAGGAATGGAGTTTCGAGGAGATGGTTATTCCAGGCTGTGAAGGGTTCAGAGACTTCATAACAGGCACCATGATGATGGGAGGACCAGGAGTAGTAGTAGCAGTGATATATAACCCACGACCAAATGAAAGAAGACCCAGGCAAGAGTATGACAAGTAACAACATGGAAGTTAACATTATCATTGAGAGAGCAGCCGCTGCTGCCTGTAGAAATCGATCCCATCTGCTCATAATAAGGGACTTCAATCATGAAGGATAGACTGGGAAAACAGGGAACCACATGGAGGTGAGGAAACATGGAGAGCGAAACTGCTGGAGGTGATGACTAGAAACTTTTTAAGTCAGCATGTCAAGGATCCCACGAGAACGAGAGGCAATGATGAACCAGCAAGACTCTACCTAGTATTCACTCTGAACAATTCAGACATGAAGGAAATAGGTCTTGAAGCCCCCGTGGGTATGAGTGATCACAGTGTACTGTTGTTTGAGTATCTGGTCGAAGAAGGTACCGGTATGTACAAGTTGGATCCCTATTTAAGCCTCAATATAGCACGTCAAAACAATATAGCAATCATTTAACACGTATGGCACTTGGAGATATTAATAGGAGCTGCCTCGTATGGGCCAATAGGCCTTCTGCAGTTACCTTCTTTCTTATAATTCCTTTCCTCCACTTATTTTTGGTGGTCAGGTGATCTGCCCAGGCGGATATAAAGGTCTGATCAGCAATCTTATCTTCATTCTACTTTGCTCTGATGAAGGCGAATTAGCCGAAAATGCGTTAAGCATTTTCTATTTTTCACATGTTATTCTGCATATATATATATATATATATATATATATATATATATATATATATATATATATATATATATATATATATCATTCTGATGTTACTTAACCTAAACAATGATTTTTGTTAACTTTATCAATGCTACTATGTATCTCATAAGTTAGAAGCGTGTCCGCGTAAGCGTAGAAGCATATATATATATATATATATATATATATATATATATATATATATATATATATATATATATATATATATATATATATATATATATGCTTCTACGCTTACGCGGACACGCTTCTAACTTATGAGATACATAGTAGCATTGATAAAGTTAACAAAAATCATTGTTTAGGTTAAGTAACATCAGAATGATAAGGGATGCAAGGAAGCACTTTTTCAGGGTGTAGTAAGCAAGTGGAATAAATTTATAAGTAATGATAGCAGAGGCTATCTCCATGCATAGTTTTAGGAGTCGCTGCAGCAAATTACCGACCGGAGCTGTAGCTCAAGCTTCAACCCAAGGAGGAGATACATTGGCTGTGATACGCCCACCATCCAAATCTTTAACAACACATTCTCACTCCCACCACTTCCAGCCTTACAATGATCCTCACAGAAGACACAAAACGCACCTTGTCTTTCTTCTCTCAACTCCCTAGTCCGAAGCAGACCCCCTAACTTTTTTAACAAACATCACCAGCCCAACTCTACCCACTGATCAAGTCTTACTTCAACCTCACTTCTCACATATACTCCTTATCCCACCTTAAAAACGTGGAAATGAAGCCATTAACAATAATTGTGGTAACAAAGGTGGCATAAATACTGGTACATTGTTCCCCGAGAACTACCAAGTGATTAGTGGAAAAAAATAATAGAGGTATATGTTGCGATAATGATCAAATGATATAATTACAATAATGGCAGTATGAAATAATTTATTATAAAAGTATAAATAAATGTAAAAGTGCCAGGGGAACATTGATTACAGAAATATTGACTGGTAGACACGAGAAGGCCAGAGACAGAGACCTGCAGAGTGAAACTACATGACACTATGTTATGAAATGTCCTGGTATAGCAAATAAAAAGAATAAAAATTACCAAGGGAGAGGATGGGCCAGCTCATGCAAGAATTAATGTATATTTGCTTAAAAAAAACAAGATATTGAGGCGATAGAATTATGTATTAATGAATTTCAACATATAATTCAAATGTATATAATTCAAACATGTATTAATGAATTTCAAATTATAATTCAAATGTATATCATTCAAACATTCTGGTGTTTGAATGTCTAGTGGAGCTGAAAGTACAAGAAAGATGACAATGGTAGTATAACAAAAATTAGTATTCCTAAGGACTATTAATTGGAAGGCTAAATTCGGTGAAGAACACAATATATAGAACGCATGATAGATTATGTCACCCAAAAAATACATGGAAGCTATAGACAAGTTTAATAAAATTCAAATGGATATACAGTACAGGAATAGCCCAGAGTTCAACAAGAATTAACTAGAAACAGATTAATTAAAAGAATTTAAGCTTGCAGAACATAAAATACACAAGAAAATCTAGAAATTATAAGATATCAAAGAATATGTAAGAATCAGATAAAAATTAGTGAAGAAAACATTAAGCTGAAAAGCTACTGTATATAGTTTCTGCCCAGAATCCCAGCAATAAATGATCAGGAATCCAAATTGAAGAGGAAGAAAATTGACTTATAGGGACTGGAAAATTAACAAAACGTTCAGTATTCGAGATTAAGTCAGATTCGTAGCCTAATCTTCGTTAATAATTTCGTAATACGAAAGTCAAAGACAACAAGTATGAACCTGAGTGTAGAGGACGTACAACATGTCACATGCAGGAATAGTGCAGCACAAACGTTCAGAAGACACTGCACCAGAAGCCTGAGAGCCTAATATAAGGCACGTTCACACCACTGACTTGTTATGTGTACATAGTGCAGCCTCAAACGGCTGCTGAAACCCACACAACTGAGTATTGTTCTTAATCTAAAGCGTTAGAGGTATTTACTGGGTAGCGATGGCTGATCTTATTGTGCTCCATATTGTGGTCAAGAATATGAAGGCATCGTATATGCTGAAATTTTTATGTACATTAGTACACAAAATATAAACTTTGTGTACTACTCTTGTAAAAGAGTAGTACACAAAAAATAGGCACTGCTGACAACATTTTTACCGTCACAACAAGTGCGCGAATCCCGTTCCCGCACACCTCATGCCTGAAGGCTTCCGGCAACCAGTACCCTTCACAACACTCTACAACTTGCCCCGAGCACACCCCTCATATTAACACTAAGCATACAACAGCACAAAATAACACTAATGACTAAGTTTGCGTTAAAATAATGATTAATGTGACGTTCATGAAGGAAAAGGTAGCGTGTGTGAAGCGTTAGCACGGGTGGAGGTTGTTTACCTCTGGCTATCTGACACGAACAATTTCTAAATCATCAGTAAAGACATAGATACAGATAGAATAGCCTACATGTGCACATACATAAGCCTTAAGTCTATACACGTTTTAATGATATATAACTTAGTATATGTTTTCACAGTTTTACGTGGTAAATAGCGGATCATAGGAAGAGCAACTTACCCGTGGCAGGTCCCGGAGCAGTATGGGAGAGTGGCGGTAGGGGCGCTGCATGTCCTGTGCCCAGGCCATGGGAGACAATGTGGTACAGTTAGTAATACACTCCCTTACACTCACCAAAATATATCTGGCACATAGGTGTGTCTTATGTACCTATTAATTTTAGATATATAAATAAAAAAAATTAAACCAAGAAAATAATATACCCTTTAACACATAAAGAATTCAGTTTTGCGATTCTTTGTCATTCTTCAGCTAAAAAATAAGCAGTTATTCTCTACATTTAGGACATCCTATTGCTACTAACGGATGGATCGCATTATTAAAACTTCAAACATTCAAGGAGTGTCTTCCATGTTGTAATTTATCGGTGTTCTACTGGACGCGGCCAGTACCTGTGCTACGTTATAATTGTACAGGAAAGCAAGACGCTTTTATAAAAAAATCATTCAATTAAAAGAAAACTCCTTGAATCCAAGATAATTTAATAATACTCCTTCATGCGACGCCAGGATAGGAACCTTTCAGACAGAAAAACACTTGTGGTAGTATTTTCTTTAAAAAGTATTTTTCTGTACTTCAAAACCTTACGCCACCGGATGCAATTCGTTTTGCAGAAATTGACATAGGCTTCTTTGAAAATATCTGACCAAAACTGTGAAGAAATATTAAAATTCAGTTTAAATTAGTGTTACCTACTGTTGACATATATATATATCGGTTAAATCTATAATTACTGACGAAATAAGAAGTCTGAGTGTGCATATTTTATTTACAGTATCTCGGGATTCACACACTATCAAAGATGTGTTTTATGCAGTATTAACCTAATATCTTATTTACTGTGTAGCACCTTATCTAATCAGTTTTCAGATCATAAAATATTGATATTTAGACATTAATAGTGCTGCCAATAAAGGTTAACTTTATTATTTAATAGTAATTATTTATTTGACTTCCCTCTTCGTTCATCCCTCTCAAAACTGGTAATAGTAAAAACAATTCAGAATAATTCAACAAGAATTGTTTGGAGATACGGGAAACGTTGTCTTTGTTAGGTGACCTAGTTCAGTGAATCCTGTCGGAAAATCCGACACCATTTAATAATCATACAGATAATAGCTGTATTACCAACAAGTTACCCATAGAAAACGTAACTTGTAGTGGAATTACCGTCTATAGAAAACGGGATATCATCACCACATACTATTATAATTCACCAGCTATTCTGCTGGGAATTGTTCTTAAATACATTAGTCTTTGGACTTTACCATCATAAAAACATCTTATATAAATTAACTTAATTATCAATATTAAAGTAGAGTAAATGTGACCCTTCTATCACTTTCTGAAATGTGGACAATGTAAGCCAGGCGTCAGAGTGGGGAAGGAGGGCAGCCATTGTTGTGTCACCTCCGAGACGTGTGGAGCAAATTTAGCTCCTATCATATCTGGACAATGTCGGCCAGTAACGTCAATAGTATGGAGTGTTAAACAGCCATTGTTTATATTGAGACCAGAGGCTCACACGGGAGCAAATTCGGCTCCTGTTAATTTTACTTGGACGTAGTGTTATGGAAACCAAAGGTACCATCTCCAACACGATGTCTACAATTCAAGTTAAGTGTTCTTTCCGAAACCCGTTTATCATTCATTTATGGCCATTAATGTCAGGATATAGGGTGACCCGGTTAGAGCACGTGGAAGCCTCAAACTAAAGGTAATTAAGCCAGGTCTTCAATGTTCCATGTACTGTTTTCTCTGATATACTTGTCATATATAGGATTCTGGCTTCACAGCTAGCGCACTTTTGACAGGTCAAGACGAGGAAGGAAGATTTGTGCACCAGTTACTGGGTGATATGGAAGCTACCTCAAAGAGGATAATTTGGTGTCTACACCCTAGTTATACCTGGTGGACTAACCTGCTGTACTATAAGATAAGGAACCTCTTCAATGTATGTAGTTAATTTTGTAGTTTGATTGGCTGCATATATATACTAATAAACCCCCCCTAATGTGTAGAGGATCGATTTGTGAGATTATAAGATTATTGCAGAAATACAGTCCACTTATTATACAAATTGCTATCGAAGTATATAAATTATCGTAAATATAAATTCTATATATATTCATATAAATTAAATAAATATAAATCTCACAGGTCGGTTCCCACATTATTTGGTCCTTCGAACCGGATTATTTGGTCCTATGAACCACATTTGGTCATCTTAGTACCGGATGAACCAGTTAACCAGTGGATTCATTAAATATACTAGTGCAGTGTGATTTAAACAAAGCCAGTCAAAGACAGCGGCGAAGCCTCGTGGGAGCTCAGGAGCCTCCCTCAGCCCAGATCAGCTTCGTCAGCGGTTTCATGCACACCCACAGATTTGGTGGAGTGTTATTCTGTGAAATGACAGCGCTAATATTGAAGCCAGCCAAATTAGTGACTGTGTCTTCGCGATATTGTTCACGGATTTCGTGGTGTTACATTTCGCGAGAGATTATCTACGAATTTTGTGGACTTTATTTCGCGAGGTCACTAATAATATTTAATACTTCTTGATAATATTAGAAGTTTCATAGAGGCTAATTAAGAGGCTATTATCAATAATTGTGTATATTATTTCTCCAAGATAGAGAATTATTTAATATATATTGCACTAGTGATCACAGTATAATATTTGCTAATTGTCAACCCACAACAGGGTAGGATATTAACCATTGACTAGTTGAACTATTATTGCTCATCCTAGTCCCATTATTACCATAGTCAGTTGTACTATATTCAACAATCTAACACCATTAATGAATGGTCCAGACCCTATTTTGGGTGTAATTTTTATCAACTCGAATTGAGTTGTATATATAATAATTTACTTATGATCATTACACCTTTGAGTGATTAATTAGTGTCTATTCCATCCTAGGGTGATATAGAAGAGCTAACCTAAAGGTACTTCCAGTGACACTGGTTTATCACTCAAATCATTAGTGTGGATGATTGTATATATATAATGTGTATTAATTTTAAGTGCTAACCTCTAGTAGAGGTAGGATTATTGCCTAGTGAGTGCAGAATTTACCCTAGGCTACCATCAGTGCTTGTTCAGTATTATGAGCAGCCCAAGTACAAGTCCCACAAGGCTTCACCAACGAGCCAGTATGGATAATGCAGGGAGAATGAAAAGAACCCTTGCAGGTCTTAAAGGCCACTTAACAAGACAGATCAAGAAATGTGAAGATTTGTCACAACAATCTCAAGTTGATTATGCTGACCTGGAAAGCTATTATCAAGCAGCTGCAGGTAAATTTGAGCAAATCAAATGCCAAATGGCTGTCCTTGTGGGGGCAGACTACTACCATCGATTCATCGGTAGCCCTACTAAATATCAGGGCATAACCATGTTAAAGTCTGCAGGAGGTAAATTACTCTCAGGTCCAGTATCAAGCCTGAGGAGACCTATGCCTGCAGATAAACAATACCAATAGAAATCTAAATTTGTCAGCTGATTATATTTCTCCAGTAGCATTATACTAAGGAGATTACAGCTGACTATACCAACAGAGGTTGATGTTAGTATCATCATTTAAAGCTGGAGATGAGTTCATGAGGCCTCAGTGGCAAATCAGTGAACAGTAGCCTAAAACAGCTACAAGTCACTGCGACCAATGTCACTGAACCCACTGCAGTCTCAGAACCATACTTTACTTTAATGATGAGCTATTCAATCTTCTGAATCAATTAACTAAATTAAACCCCAATAAATCTGATGACTGATTTGATACATTTATTATTTAATCAAGATGTATTCCATGGGCCTCAGTGTTTATATATCAGTGACCAGTTACCTGAACAAACTTCAAGTTATATCTAATGTCACTGATCTCACTGCAGTCCCTGAATCATACTTGACTGTAGTACTTGATCACATCCAGTCTTCTGGGTTAAATAATATGTAATAAGGCTTGAATATTAGCCTTTCAAGAGTTGACAGGGAAATGAAATCGCATTAGACTTCTAACCCCTGCAACTCTAGTACGGGACATCCGTCCTGTATGAACAGACGCACAAATGTGTGATTACTAACTACTAACATCAAATTAATGTAATAATTCGAAGGAGGAGTATCGGTGTTCGTCTGTTCTAATTAGGACTTCGACCCGTGAGCAGCCCCTGGGGAATTATGTCGGAAAATCCGACACCATTTAATAATCATACAGATAATAGCTGTATTACCAACAAGTTACCCATAGAAAACGTAACTTGTAGTGGAATTACCGTCTATAGAAAACGGGATATCATCACCACATACTATTATAATTCACCAGCTATTCTGCTGGGAATTGTTCTTAAATACATTAGTCTTTGGACTTTACCATCATAAAAACATCTTATATAAATTAACTTAATTATCAATATTAAAGTAGAGTAAATGTGACCCTTCTATCACTTTCTGAAATGTGGACAATGTAAGCCAGGCGTCAGAGTGGGGAAGGAGGGCAGCCATTGTTGTGTCACCTCCGAGACGTGTGGAGCAAATTTAGCTCCTATCATATCTGGACAATGTCGGCCAGTAACGTCAATAGTATGGAGTGTTAAACAGCCATTGTTTATATTGAGACCAGAGGCTCACACGGGAGCAAATTCGGCTCCTGTTAATTTTACTTGGACGTAGTGTTATGGAAACCAAAGGTACCATCTCCAACACGATGTCTACAATTCAAGTTAAGTGTTCTTTCCGAAACCCGTTTATCATTCATTTATGGCCATTAATGTCAGGATATAGGGTAACCCGGTTAGAGCACGTGGAAGCCTCAAACTAAAGGTAATTAAGCCAGGTCTTCAATGTTCCATGTACTGTTTTCTCTGATATACTTGTCATATATATAGGATTCTGGCTTCACAGCTAGCGCACTTTTGACAGGTCAAGACGAGGAAGGAAGATTTGTGCACCAGTTACTGGGTGATATGGAAGCTACCTCAAAGAGGATAATTTGGTGTCTACACCCTAGTTATACCTGGTGGACTAACCTGCTGTACTATAAGATAAGGAACCTCTTCAATGTATGTAGTTAATTTTGTAGTTTGATTGGCTGCATATATATACTAATAAACCCCCCCTAATGTGTAGAGGATCGATTTGTGAGATTATAAGATTATTGCAGAAATACAGTCCACTTATCATTATACAAATTGCTATCGAAGTATATAAATTAACGTAAATATAAATTCTATATATATTCATATAAATTAAATAAATATAAATCTCACAGGTCGGTTCCCACAAATCCTTTAAAATGAAACAAATGAGCATCATAAAATCTACAGTCGAAGGATATCTCTGAACATACAACTGTTTTGGTTTGGTGATGGGCTTAAGACCTATCAACCACTGGAGGATTAATACGCCACACAAGCGCTTACTGACACCACCTGATACACTTCAGTCCTGGACATGGTCCAGAACTAAACTCAGTCTATTTACACCAGGAAACAGGGTACACCTCGATCTCGGAGTAAATATACTTCTGACAACACGTTTATATCTAAAGCTGATTTTTAATTAATAACCATTAATAAAAAAACCTGTTTATTTTCAACTATTTGCCTTCTTAATGAGTTTAACTTGACATGTTTCATATGTATTCATAAGAGTATATCACTAAGTTCAAAAGTGTAATCTGTCGCGTTAACAAGGTTCCTATGCTGCTTTGACAACACAGTTGAAAACCGTGATTGGGGAGATAAGTATCGTAGCCTAATAAGCTAATGTTAAACTATTCCAAGCCTAATGTAAAAACTATAGTATCACGTAGAGCTAGTCCAATGTGTGTTCTACAGTGTAAACTTATAGTTCAATAATAATTTATTTAAATATAGTGAAAGATCCATGGGCAAAGCGTTCTGTGGCAAAATTAATGCTAAATATAAATATTTGAAATGGCTTAAACTTTCTAACCATTTATGGTTCCATAAACGTTGGATGTTAACTTTGGCTCGAGTGCAACCTTACTCATTACTTTACTTCAACTAGAATCAATTTTAAATTAAGTGTAATGTCATACACTGAATAAAAATTTGAAATAATGTGAGGGGAAAGCCTTGGATCTAACACAACTAAAGTAATCAGTGATGTATTAATAAGAGCTAGGCAGCGAGAGTAGTATGCAGCCACAGGTAGTACTGACCACAGCCTTCTGCTGGAGGTTGGCCTCCTGCGGGGAAATAGGGTGCTGTGGCATGGGGTAGAACACGCCAGACTGCTGTGCTGATTCCTGCATTACTTGTGACGATTGCTGCGCCAAATGACGCGTTACCTTTGATGACTGTTGCGTCATTTGATGCATCTGTACTTGCGTCGACGCCATCTGTTCCGGGTGCTGTGCAAATGGCGTCGTTGACTGCTGTGAGAGTTGTGTTGTAAACTGTTCGATCTGTGAAGCGGCCTGTGAAGCGGCGTGAGCAGCGGCCTGCTGGGCAGCCTGCCGTTGTTGCTGTTGTTCCAGCTGGGCGGCTGCCATGTGTAGCGCCGGCAAGACGGTGGCATGCGTGACCGTGGACGCGCATGGCGACCCTGCCCGGTCAGTGCCCATGCTCAGGCGGCGCAGTTTGAAGGGCGTGGGCGTGGACCTTGGGGAGGCCACAGCTGGCGGAAGCCCCTGCACCCCCGGAGCGGCCACGGGGGAGGGGACGGAGGCCCCCTCCGGCAGCTTCAAGGGGGAGTCCCCTCGGGGGCACCAGGAGCGGGGCCGGTTACTCCGGTGTGACATGGCTGCTCCTGGCCGCTACCCCATCATATCCTGCAACACAACAAGCAACAACATTACATCATACACGTTTTCACTCATCATTTACTCGCCCAATTGACTAAGACTATAAGTCTACACATGCCCCCCCCCCCCCCCGGGGCGGTACACACATATACACACCTCCGGGCGCATTTATCAAAATTAAACTAAATGAATAAACTTGTTAAAATAACAAATTTCTTAAATTATAGCAGAATATTGGTAATAATCATAGCACATGCGGATCATATTTTTTTCTTATCAATTAAAATTGTTATAGAATGTGTGAAGTATGATGACGGCGGGACAGTCAGGCCACTCCACACACCTCATACAACCAATACCAGGCTTCTAACACAAGTGGTACAATGCAGTGAACCCTCACAAACACACGTGTGTGAAATATAAATCAAATTGATAATTGTAATACTATAAACCGCAAACAAAGCCAGGCATAGTGTATTAAAAGATAACACAGGTTCAACGCTACGAGGCGCCACTATTGATCCATACTCATGTACCACATGACGCAATATAAGTACACCATATGCTCAGATATTAACATCAAATAATGACCCCGACTATATCAATTGACAAAATATTCTCAAATTGCCGCACAGTCATTACAGAGCTCATCACCACCCACGTTATATTATTGCAATGATAAAGGACAGCACTTATCAGCAATGGTTGAAGCCTTGCTTAACTGTACAACCGCACCAGGTGGAATATAAATCTCATCATCCCCCAACACTTCTCCAGTACACCTTCAGTGTTGCCTCATCCTCCAACACTTCTCCAGTACACCTTCAGTGTTGCCTCATCCTCCAACACTTCTCCAGTACACCTTCAGTGTTGCCTCATCCTCCAACACTTCTCCAGTACACCTTCAGTGTTGCCTCATCCTCCAACACTTCTCCAGTACACCTTCAGTGTTGCCTCATCCTCCAACACTTCTCCAGTACACCTTCAGTGTTGCCTCATCCTCCAACACTTCTCCAGTACACCTTCAGTGTGACCCCATCCCCCAACACTTCTCCAGTACACCTTCAGTGTGACCCCATCCTCCAACACTTCTCCAGTACACCTTCAGTGTGACCCCATCCTCCAACACTTCTCCAGTACACCTTCAGTGTGACCCCATCCCCCAACACTTCTCCAGTACACCTTCAGTGTGACATCCCCCAACAATCCATCCCCTCAACTAGAACGTCTTATTTCGTCAGTTATCGTCCCCAACGTACAAATTACAAAGTAGTGGATCCCAAATATCCACGTTTTCTATACATGGGAAGGTTAGTTAGGCGGGTTGCCTGTGTTTGTCCCTTGCTGGGTAGGTTAGCACCGTGTATTCTGGACGTTGGTGCACGTGCCAAGACCAGCATGACGAGCCGGAACAATTGAAGAGGGAAGCAGAACAGTGCTTGGTACACCAGTACATGGTGTTCATGCCAGCCTCAAACACGACCTTGGTGTGATCATCTTTGTTCATAACTGGTGGACCAGGCCCTACCCTCAAAAAGATAAGCAAGTAATTATCAAAAGAAGGCACCAAGCTATCTGTGCAGAAAGATAAGGCTTCCCTATTTAAGTAATATATGTAGTTTAATACTGTAGTGAATGTCTGCTAACCAATAATTTATATGGTTGACTACATACATAAACCCTCCATAATGTGTAAGGAAGCGATTTGTGAAACATTTTAAGAAATACAAGTTCACTAACCATCATACAATTTGCTATAGAAAAATATAAATTAACGTAAAATATAAATTACTACATACATTAATATAAATTAAATAAATATAAATCTCACAAGTAAATTCCCCCACAGTCTGGGTGTGAATGGGAGTACTGAAGGTACTGTGGGGCTGAGATGTGAGTCCTTATCTCCACATCCACAATGTCCATGAAAAGGTCGACCAGGCCACCGAGGATACTTTATACTCTCACACTACACTGATGAGAACAGTAAACAATGAGAACATAAACCAAGGGATGCTAAACATTTAATGACAAACTTCGTTGTTGTGGACAATGGTGAAGATGGACCACATTCCTCACTCTCTCAACCCCTCCTCACCATCACTTGGAGTAGCAGATGTACTCTGATATATTGGCTACAACCAGGTCATTTTTGGTCGTCATTGTATATCTTGAGGTTATCTTGAGATGATTTCGGGGCTTTAGTGTCCCCGCGGCCCGGTCCTCGACCTGGCCTCCACCCCCAGGAAGCAGCCCGTAACAGCTGGCTAACACCCAGGTACCTATTTACTGCTAGGTAACAGGGGCATTCAGGGTGAAAGAAACTTTGCCCATTTTTTTCTGCCTCGTGCGGGAATCGAACCCGCGCCACAGAATTACGAGTCCTGCGCGCTATCCACCAGGCTACGAGGCCCCGTTACCGTATAAGTGATAAACAAACCACATCAGAAAACTAAGAAACGACGACGTTTCGGTCCGTCCTGGACCCTTATCAAGTCCTTTAATGAAGAGTTACTTTAGTTTATCTATTAAGCACCACTGATACATGAGAGTCGACAGCGCTTCGGATTCGTAGTCCTGAGGTTCCGGGTTCGATCCCCCGTCGAGGTGAAACAAATATGCAGAGTTTCTTTCACCCTGATGCTCCTGTTACCTGGCAGCAAACAGGTACCTGGGAGTTAGACAGCAGCTACGGGCTGCTTCCTGGGGGTGTGTAACAAAAATGAGGCGTAGTCGAGGACCGGGCCGCAGGGTTGCTAAGCCCCGTAATTATCTCAAGATAACTTCAAGATAACCCCATACCCATCCTGTGGGCAGTAGTGGGAAACATTACAAAGGCACATAATGGGCTCAGGGACTGAACCCCACAATTCATTTAGCTAAGCAAGTTACAATCTTGATGAGCTAGTTACAAAATTTACAAGACGTGGTGAGCACAAGACGTGGTGAGCACAAGACGTGGTGAGCACAAGACGTGGTGAGCACAAGACGTGGTGAGCACAAGACGTGGTGAGCACAAGACGTGGTGAGCTAGTGTCACAACTGATATGTTTATACTGCCCCCTGCCCCCCCCCCCCCATCCAATGGGCAGCGGTGGATAGGTTACACTCTTTCACAATATTCCGGAACATTATCTTGAGGTTATCTTGAGATGATTTCGGGGCTTAGCGTCCCCGCGGCCCGGTCCTCGACCAGGCCTCCTTTTTGTTACACATCCCCAGGAAGCAGCCCGTAGCAGCTCTCTAACTCCCAGGTACCTATTTACTGCTAGGTGAACAGAGCATCAGGGTGAAAGAAACTCTGCCCATTTGTTTCCGCCTCCACCGGGGATCGAACCCGGAACCTCAGAACTACGAATCCCGGGCGTTGTCCACTCAGGTGTCAGGGCCCTTACAACTCTGTTTACAACTTAACGTTACAATGTAACGTTGTTTACAACTCCTTGATAAAGGTTGCAGGTTACATTCCAAAATTAGATTGTAATACTATTACACAGGGGCCTCGTAGCCTGGTGGATAGCGCGCAGGACTCGTAATTCTGTGGCGCGGGTTCGATTCCCGCACGAGGCAGAAACAAATGGGCAAAGTTTCTTTCACCCTAAATGCCCCTGTTACCTAGCAGTAAATAGGTACCTGGGAGTTAGTCAGCTGTCACGGGCTGCTTCCTGGGGGTGGAGGCCTGGTCGAGGACCGGGCCGCGGGGACACTAAAGCCCCGAAATCATCTCAAGATAACCTCAAGATAACCACAAGTACGAGTGATTAGGGAATATCGGTGAAGGGCGGTAAGCTGCTAGTTCAAAAGAGAAGAAACAAAAGTGGCACTCAAGTGCTGAGCGTGTCAAGGGAGCAACTCGAGGCCCCTCGCCACGTCAAGTGTGATCCAGGAACGTCTGCAGGTGCCAACTGTCGTAACTGCATCCCAGACGTCTTGAGTCCAGGTGAGATGGGGCGTGAGGAGATGAGGCGGGAGGAGATGGGGCGTGAGGAGATGAGGCGGGAGGAGATGCGAGAGAGGGGATGGTATGGTGTGTGTGTGGGGAGGGGATAGAGGTGGGGGAGGCCAGGACAAGGCTGGGCACGTCAGGAACGGTCAACCAGGAGCGCCAGCCAAGTCTAGCCAACCATGTGTTTCTAATGTCCGCTGCTCACCACCTGATCACATGCACTTATTTTTTACCTTCCCGATACACTAGTGAAATATATCCGTGTTGTAGTTCTGAGTTACAGGCAGCAGACTGACCAGGATAGTCTAGTAAGGTTGGTCTATCCTTCTATGAATACCTTGGCCATAGTAAAATTACTATGGATAGCTACCCTGGCTAGGATAGACTAGAACGGGTACCTTGCCTGGGATGACTAGTATCCATACGCTAGGCCGGAGTAGGAGGATATTAATCCAAACCACTTATTTAAAAAGTGCAAGGTAATATATACAAGGGGCAACAGCTTCAAGCTCAACAAGCCACAATATAGGGCATAATACAGCAAGTGCTTCTTCACCCATACGGCTATAAACCCCTGGAACCGCCTACCCGCCCAAGTCGTAATGGCCAAGACATTACTGAACTTCAAAATCCGGTTGGAAATAATTATCATTGGGAAATGGCGGGGACCTTGACAAGCCGCCGGCTTTGTGACCCCAGCCACTTTACTGGACAGTCTCGCTTCATGCAGGTCCGCGTTAAATCTCCCCGACCGTCCAAGTGGTTGGGCACCATTTCTTTCCCCCGTCCCATCCCAAATCCTTATCCTGATCCAGTCCCCGTGTTATAAAGTCGTAATAGCTTGGCGCTTTCCCCTGATAATTACAAAACTATTATTCGTGACCCCGTCTAGGGTACTAGATAGATGGCGGCCTGCAGCTAAATTCAGGTAAAAATCTCGTCGATCTATCCTGTCCGAGTCGATTTCTCGGGCAGGACAGAAATGGCCGAGTACGTTTATTTTTACCTAATGCTTCTATTAACCTAGCAGTAAATAGGTACCCAGGAGTTAGGCAAGTGTTATGGGGTTGCATCCTGGGAAGGTCCGTAATTCGACCTTGTGGGACCTGGATACAATCGAAGTGTATACAAGGAGCTATATACTGAGGCCAACATTGACTAGTGTGGATACTGTGGCGAGGATAGAATAGTACAGTTACCCTGGCTGAGAGCGGTGTCCTGGCGCCGGGAGTGACTTAAGTTGTAAGAAATCAAGTAAGTAAGTGACTTAAATTGTGAGTAATCAAGTTGTAAATGTAATGAATGTAAGATCTCTAAGTAAGCACTTTGATGATGTTAGTGCCCTGACTCAAACAGTTAACAACAAATTTTCTTTTGTTGTGCTTACTGAAACGTGATAAAAAGAGGATACTACATAATTCTACAACATACCAAACTACTCAGCAATTCACAACTATCGTCCTATTCAAAGAGGTGGTGGTACTGCTCTTTACTACCACCAAGAACTGACATGCTTAAAAGTAATTAAAACTAGAGACCCCTCCACCATCAAGGTTTCAGTCAGAAACCTTGTTTCCGAGTTTTTAACTGTTTACATTATTTATATAATTTTACTTACATTTTCAGAGTACAGTAATTGTTGACAGATCAAAGTCCAAAGTATTCTTGCCAATATAATGAGCTTCTTCCGTGTTCGACTTAACGTAGTCCGCTGTAGACGATTCGTGCCGCACTTAACAAGTGCGGAATTTACATGTGATTTTTCGAGCAGAGGTTAATGCTCGGGGTTGACCAGAACAATTTAGGGAAGAGTCGCCCATGTTAGTGTGTGGAGGGCTGGCTGGTACTGGTGGCGGGTCAGTGGCACGGGTTGCTCAGCAGCAGGCGTCCACGAGTAATGGTCTCCGCCTAATGTATTGTGCCTTAATCAGAGACGGAGAGCCAACGTGACGCTTTGTCACAGTTAATCTTGAGGGGACTGAAAGTTTATTGTGGTGTGGTGATCTCCGAGGTACAGATTGCTGTATCTTAATGCCCGCCTTGAAACTTGACCACCTGGCTAAAAAGAAAGCCTCTCTCTTGACAAGGTGGAAACAATGTCCTGTGTATCGTCCCTCTTTACGACTACCGCCTTTGAAATGTCAGACAGATCAGGATATTCTAAGTGTTTTACAATCTTGATTTAAAATAAAACACAAAATTAAACAGTGAAACGTTAAGTTTGGATGATGACTTAAGTAGCCCAAACCTTAGAGCAAATCTGAAGCGCTTCAAATATTTACTTAACATTTTTACGCATATATTTAGAGGGAACTAAAAAATATTATGTTTTAGGAATTTTTTTCAATTAGCCCTTATAGCTAAAATAACCATTTACTGGCACACTAATGATTTTCTAAAGCAGTTTGTATTAGGGGTGGTGTAGGTGGTGGGGTGGTGGTGTAGGTGGTGGGGGTGGTGTAGGTGGTGGGGGTGGTGTAGGTGGTGGGGGTGGTGTAGGTGGTGGAGGTGGTGTAGATGGTGGGGGTGGTGTAGATGGTGGGGGTGGTGTAGGTGGTGGAGGTGGTGTAGAACAAGCACAGGCCGGGATATACCACCACAGCCAGCGCCTGGCCTCACCCTCAGAGCGGACCACCACTCCAGGCAGGACTGGGTGGGATTCACGACCGCTAAAAGTAGCCGGAACAGACACGTCTGCCACAGGTTTAGACCTGCAGGCGCGACGAGAGGTTCAGGTGGGGTGGTGGGGGGGGGGGGAGGGAGGGTTTGTGGGGGGGGTGGTGGTGGTGGTGTGGTGGTGGTAGGAGTTGAAGGGAGAAGTGTGGAGTTAGTATGTGTGGTGTGGAGGTGGTGAGGGTAGTTGTGGTAATGATGCAGGTAGTTGTGGTGATAATGCAGGTAGTTGAGGTGACATCATTGTGACGTCACACAACTTGTGCTCACCATTTATAAGACAATAATTTTTATCTTATTTACTTTAGATTAGGTTTGGTCAGGTTAGGATAGGATAGATTAGGTTAAGTTGGCTTGGCTGGTTTAGGTTGGTTTATGTTGGGTTGGATTTGGTTGGTTTAATGAATAGCGACGATGTAGAGCTGACACATACTGTTATCAAGTGGTCTATAGAGGAAGTGTTGGACACAACTATGTGTCCAACACTTGTCATGCACACACTCATCAAGTCCAGAGTGTGTCCAGATGGAAGACACCGTCCCAGACACGCACAAACCATCACACTTCACAATCTATATACAGTTATGGTAGTGGACAAATACAATAACTAGAGCCAAAACCAACTGGGGAAGACTAAGAGTGACCATCTTGTCAGTGTGGCGGGAGCGTCACCCGGCCGCTCTCTGACGCCAGCCACTCCTAATCTTCCTCAGCAGTAAAACCCGGGATTTGGCTGCGATAGTCAACGCAAGTGCGGCCTCATTCTTACTGTCTGACCCAGACCACGAATTGATGCACGAACTTGGCCAAGAACTGGGTCCCGAAGTAGGGCACGAACTTGGCACGGAATTAGGGCACGAACTTGGCCGCGAACTGGGTCCCGAAGTAGGGCACGAACTTGGCACGGAATTAGGGCACGAACTTGGCCGCGAACTGGGTCCCGAATTAGGGCACGAACTTGGCAAGGAATTAGGGCACGAATTTGGCAAGGAATTAGGGCACGAACTTGGCAAGGAATTAGGGCACGTAACTTGGCCGCGAACTGGGTCCCGAAGTAGGGCACGAACTTGGCAAGGAATTAGGGCACGAACTTGGCAAGGAATTAGGGCACGAACTAGGTAACAATCTGGAGCCCGAACTGGGCCAAGAAATAAGCAACAAAGTGGAACATGTATGTAATGGGCTGCGAACTAGACAACGGAATGGGACAAACAGGGGTATGAACTGTGGTCCCAAGTTGACACCGAACTGAGACACTGTGTAGTGGTCTGAAGGAGAGGCCGTGGTGGTCTGGAGTTACGGAAGAGGTCGGGGCTGTTGCTCTTACAGCCGCTGTGTATAACTACTGACCTTCATGAGGCTTGTGAGCCTTCATGAGGCTTGTGAGCCTTCGTGAGGCTTGTGAGCCTTCGTGAGGCTTGTGAGCCTTCATGAGGCTTGTGAGCCTTCGTGAGGCTTGTGAGCCTTCGTGAGGCTTGTGAGCCTTCGTGAGGCTTGTGAGCCTTCGTGAGGCTTGTGAGCCTTCGTGAGGCTTGTGAGCCTTCGTGAGGCTTGTGAGCCTTCCTGAGGCTTGTGAGCCTTCCTGAGGCTTGTGAGCCTTCGTGAGGCTTGTGAGCCTTCGTGAGGCTTGTGAGCCTTCGTGAGGCTTGTGAGCCTTCAGTGAGGCTTGTGAGCCTTCGTGAGGCTTGTGAGCCTTCGTGAGGCTTGTGAGCCTTCGTGAGGCTTGTGAGCCTTCGTGAGGCTTGTGAGCTTTCGTGAGGCTTGTGAGCCTTCGTGAGGCTTGTGAGCCTTCATGAGGCTTGTGAGCCTTCATGAGGCTTGTGAGCCTTCATGAGGCTTGTGAGCCTTCATGAGGCTTGTGAGCCTTCATGAGGCTTGTGAGCCTTCATGAGGCTTGTGAGCCTTCATGACATGGCCCCCACCGTCACGTTGACTGAGGCAGCCACGGTGGGTCAACTTACTGCCACAGTCAACGTGACGGTGGCTGCCTCAGTCAACGTGACGGTGGCTGCCACAGTCAACGTGACGGTGGCTGCCACAGTCAACGTGACGGTGGCTGCCACAGTCAACGTGACGGTGGCTGCCACATTCAACGTGACGGTGGCTGCCACAGTCAACGTGACGGTGGCTGCTTCAGTCAACGTGACGGTGGCTGCTTCAGTCAACGTGACGGTGGCTGCCACAGTCAACGTGACGGTGGCTGCCTCAGTCAACGTGACGGTGGCTGCCACAGTCAACGTGACGGTGGCTGCCTCAGTCAACGTGACGGTGGCTGCCACAGTCAACGTGACGGTGGCTGCCACAGTCAACGTGACGGTGGCTGCCACAGTCAACGTGACGGTGGCTGCCTCAGTCAACGTGACGGTGGCTGCCTCAGTCAACGTGACGGTGGCTGCCTCAGTCAACGTGACGGTGGCTGCCTCAGTCAACGTGACGGTGGCTGCCTCAGTCAACGTGACGGTGGCTGCCTGCGGCACCAGGGAGGTTCAGGACAAGGGACTCTATACTCCTGCCAGCGTCACAACTGCATCATGAGCGCCGTAAAAGGAATGTTTTTAATTTTGCCCCAAAGGGCGAGTTTACTGGGCAGCGTCACTCATCTTACGACATAACATACCGCCATAGTGACAGTATTGGGCAGCGCCACTCATCCTGTGAGTGAATATACAGCCATAGCAGCATGTACAACATTCTCAATAGGAAGAAAACTGGCTGGGTTGTTCATCCTGTCTCTTGTACAGGATGTACCCAGTTGGGACTTGCTTAACTGTCTCGAGTGAACAGTTTATCAAATAAAGGAATTAACATCTTGCGGATGCAAAATCGGAGAATCTTAACTTTATCTATATTTGACAAGTAGTGTTTATCTATCTCTAACACTGTACCATTTAGTATAGTAAATCTATTTCTAATGTCTTAAGTGGGCCCAGTCTGCCCCCCCCCCCTCCCCGTCCCATTCCAAATACTTATCCTGACCCCTTCCAAGTGCTAGCCGGTCGGCCGAGCGGACAGCACACTGGTCTTGCGATCCTGTGGTCCTGTGTTCGATCCCAGGCGCCGGCGAGACACAATGGGCAGAGTTTCTTTCACCCTATGCCCCTGTTACCTAGCAGTAAAATAGGTACCTGGGTGTTAGTCAGCTGTCACGGGCTGCTTCCTGGGGGTGGAGGCCTGGTCGAGGACCGGGCCGCGGGGACACTAAAGCCCCGAAATCATCTCAAGATAACCTGCTATATAGCCGTAATGGCTTGACGCTTAACCCTGATAGTTCCCTTCGCGAGCAGTGGTGTCAGTGTACTGTTTAACTGATTAGTTCTTCTACCCTTTTTCACTTTCCTTGTCGTGATGTTGCCTGATGATATTTCTGATTAGTTGAAAGGTCTTGGAAATGAGTTATTCAATACAGCCTTCTTGAGCAGCCTCGGCAGACAAGATAATGACCCAACTACACATCAGATAAGGAAGGAGCGAGGCTGCTTCAGTCCGTCTTGGGTCATTACCAAGTACTCTTCCCTTGATTTGTTAGTATTTTCACAGTTCTCTTGGTTCTCAGCGGTCTCGCTAATTGCTGCCTGTCTGTGTCACCGACTTTGTAGTGAGGGTGTTGAGTGCGTGCAGAGTAGTGGCACGCGAGTGCACTCCCCTTTGGGGGTATCTTAATTAATGAGATGAGTGTGGTAGTGCGTGTGCTCATGCTCAGGCAGCCTGGGTCTCTCTCACTTTTGAATGTTCGTATTAAAATACGTAATTCTCATTTCAGCGTTCATACAGCACCATAATACACTGTCAGTGTCAGCGTTCATACAGCACCATAATACACTGTCAGTGTCAGCGTTCATACAGCACCATAATACACTGTCAGTGTCAGCGTTCATACAGCACCATAATACACTGTCAGTGTCAGCGTTCATACAGCACCATAATACACTGTCAGTGTTCGAGCCATCAATGTCATAATAAAATGCCACATATAAGGTACAGACATTATCACAGTATAGCGTCAAGTTCGAGCTTGAAACACGGCGCAGTGTGAGGTTTACACTGTAACACAGACGGCGTACTGTGAGGTTTACACTGTAACACAGACGGCGCAGTGTGAAGGTTTACACTAACACAAACGGCGCAGTGTGAGAGTTTACAGTGTAACGACACAGTGTGGCGAGGAGCTTCATACAGTGGCACGATACAGTATAGTGGGCGCCACATAGTGCTACACAACAAAGTCTTTTCAGGGTCGCTACCCACCATCCAATGTTTAGTAAAAGTATCCGTAGAGAGCTCAGCCAAGTATCTCTGACACTCCGGGATGACGCTTGGTGGCGGGCCAAGACCTCGAGCAAGACGAGGAGGACCATGCTCTGCCTCACTCTCTTTAGTCCTCCCCCTCTGCCTCTTTCCTCTCATTATTGTCACTATCACCTTCTCCTTGTATCCCCCTCGTCATCACCATCACCGTTACCACCATCATCATAATGTGCGATAATATCACGAAGAACTGTGTGCTCTTAAGAAATCAAGACCCTCTGGACCTGATTAGTTGGAGAGGACCCCTCCGGACCTGATTAGTTGGAGAGGACCCTCTGGACCTGATTAGTTGGAGAGGACCCTCTGGACCTGATTAGTTGGAGAGGACCCCTCCGGACCTGATTAGTTGGAGAGGACCCTCTGGACCTGATTAGTTGGAGAGGACCCTCTGGACCTGATTAGTTGGAGAGGACCCTCCGGACCTGATTAGTTGGAGAGGACCCTCTGGACCTGATTAGTTGGAGAGGACCCTCTGGACCTGATTAGTTGGAGAGGACCCTCTGGACCTGATTAGTTGGAGAGGACCCTCCGGACCTGATTAGTTGGAGAGGACCCTCTGGACCTGATTAGTTGGAGAGGACCCTCTGGACCTGATTAGTTGGAGAGGACCCTCCGGACCTGATTAGTTGGAGAGGACCCCTCCGGACCTGATTAGTTGGAGAGGACCCTCTGGACCTGATTAGTTGAAGAGGACCCTCTGGACCTGATTAGTTGGAGAGGACCCCTCCGGACCTGATTAGTTGGAGAGGACCCTCTGGACCTGATTAGTTGAAGAGGACCCTCTGGACCTGATTAGTTGGAGAGGACCCCTCCGGACCTGATTAGTTGGAGAGGACCCTCTGGACCTGATTAGTTGGAGAGGACCCTCTGGACCTGATTAGTTGGAGAGGACCCTCCGGACCTGATTAGTTGGAGAGGACCCCTCCGGACCTGATTAGTTGGAGAGGACCCTCTGGACCTGATTAGTTGAAGAGGACCCTCTGGACCTGATTAGTTGGAGAGGACCCCTCCGGACCTGATTAGTTGGAGAGGACCCTCTGGACCTGATTAGTTGAAGAGGACCCTTTGGACCTGATTAGTTGGAGAGGACCCCTCCGGACCTGATTAGTTGGAGAGGACTGGATATCAGGCAGTCATTTGAACTTTTTATTTTGTGGATGGCTTCTCTATTTGGCTGGAGACTTTCTGTGTGGTACCGGGGCGGAGATATAGCAAAAGAGGATCATGAGAGTTGCAGAAGCACTGAACGGTTGAACTGAGATACAACTTGATCAAAAATGTGTGGCTGAAGTGTGTCACGAAGTGGACGACAGTAGTTTTGGTGGGAGGAAGTGTGCAGACATCGGAGAGTCCTTCACTATACCGACCACAACAATTATCACCACCACACGTCGCAAGGATCAGCAACATTATGTACCAAAAGCAGCACTATGCAAGGAACACCGCCAAAGAGACTTTTAACTTTGTGATGTTACCCACGCTTGAGTGACACTCATGTGGTGAGGAAACAGTTGAGAGAGCGAGGAGTGAGGAGGAGGTGCGGCGGGCAAGTGTTGGTCTTCACGGGGCGTCAACTTGTGTCACCACACACATTACTGTCACGTGTTGAGCTCACATTCACACTAGGCTGTGTGTGTGGGCCTTTATGGATATTTTGTATACCCCTCAAGTAATTTCGAGTATAGCGCCAAGGCATTTCGACTATATAGCACTGGGAAGGGGTCAGGATAAGGATTTGGGATGGGACGGGGGGAAGGAATGGTGCCCAACCACTTGGACGGTCTGGGATTGAACGCCGACCTGCATGAAGCGAAACCATCGCTCTACCGTCCAGCCCAAGTGGTTGATAAGAAACTTATTGTGATATTTTAAGTAAAATTCCGTAGTATGTTTACTGATGTATGGTGCCGGTGCCGCCCGTTCTTGCCACCGTTCACGACGTCAATAAAGTGCGGTAATAAAGTGTGGAAATAAAGTGTGGTAATAAAGTGTGGAAATAGAGTGTGGAAATAAAGTGTGGAAATAAAGTGTGGAAATAAAGTGGGAGGGTGATGTGGTGTGGCCCTCCCCCTCCCCCCGGCCACACCACATCACCATCTCTCATAGACACTCATTCTATAATAAAGTAACTATTAGTGGAAGGAACAGAAATATACTTTTGGTATAAAAGTTCACATTTTGTTCTCTTGAACACCACAATGGGCACACCAAAACCTGGAGCAGTAAATACATAACGTTCAGAGGCGAGGTTTACAAGTGCTGGGTATCGCAGCCTAGATATGGAAAGTAATTATTAATTATTTATGTATGTAATTAATAATTCTGAAAATAAAGTTGTAAGCAAAACAGGAATAATTAGAACTGTAGCCTCAGGAAGCTACACTATCGTAGGTGGATGTATTTGTTAGTGGGAGGAAAGGTTTGATACCCACCAATATATAGTAAAAGGCTACTTGAGGTTAGACCTTAGACCTTACCTAGATGTATGGAACAATAAAGACCCTACCAAGATATATGGAACAACAAAGACCTTACCAAGATGTATGGGACAATAAAGACCCTACCAAGATATATGGAACAACAAAGACCTTACCAAGATGTATGGGACAATAAAGACCCTACCAAGATATATGGAACAACAAAGACCTTACCAAGATATATAGAACAACAAAGGCCTTACCAAGATATATGGAACAATAAAGACCCTACCAAGATATATGGAACAAAGACCTTACCAACATATATGGAACAACAAAGACCCTACTAACCTATATGGAACAAAGACCCTACCAAGTTATATGGAACAACAAAGACCTTACCAACATATATGGAACAACAAAGACCCTACCAACCTATGGAACAAGACTATTATTATTATTAACATCTTTATTGACAAAATTAATTACAATTTTGCCTAATCTGAGGATTTTGATAAAGTCTTATTAAAGTGAGGATAATGCTGGTATTCACTGTCACGCAGGACAGAGGGTCATACACAAGACAATAGGTCTAAACTGTAGGCTGAAGCACATATATATATCATGGTTACAATCAATGTTTTAATGTATGGATATGTGAAAGCAACTTTCTACTGTGCACTGCCACACAAGGGCAGGGATGGGTTCATAAGTGATGCAGCTTAGAAGTAATATAAATAAAAATTGTTCTTCATTCTTTAAAATGGACAAGCAAATTTTGGATAAATTGTTAGGATGTCGTCCAGAGCACCTGAGTCAATAAAATAGTTGCACAGTTGGTGGTACAAGAGGCCAGGAGGTCTAAAGTCCTTTACGGTTTCACATTCAACAATATAGTGTTCTAGTGAATGTATTAAAGGTTTACCACAACCTACCCAACAAGCGAGGGGTGACCTTGACAGTGTGGAGCCAGGGGAGCCAGGGGAGCCAGGGGTGCCAGGGGTGCCAGGGGTGCCAGGGGAGCCAGCTGGTAACACAATAATAACCACCTCCCCCCCCCCCACCTTCCTGACCACCTTGACGTGGAGGGCCAACAGCAACAACTGGGGGCGACAAACAGCTGGTGGACAAGGTTATCGCCCCCGATCACTGACGTCTTCGCCACCATCACTAAGACCTGCTAGTTGCTTGGCAGACATTACCAGTAGCCTGTGAGGTGTTGGGGGGGGAGGGGAGGCAGACGGTCCTTGGTCACGCCTCCATCAGTTATAACACCCCCCCCCCACCTACAGTTATAACACCCCCTACAGTTATAACACCCCCCTACAGTTATAACACCCCCCCACCTACAGTTATAACAACCCCCCCTACAGTTATAACAACCCCCCCCTACAGTTATAACACCAGTAACAGTAACACCCCCCCCCCCACCTACAGTGATAACACGTCCCCTCCCCCACTACTACTGTAGGTAGCTCAACAGGTGGAGAACTCACACGCCCGGTACAAGAGTGTTGGGCACCATGTACACAGCTTTATGATAGCCACTAACCCCATGTGGTGCTTGTACCGGCTCTGTCCAAGCCGTAGTCAGACGTCTCATAATGTAGCTTTTACACCAAGACGAACGCAAATGTTCTCAGCTTTCCCCCATACATTTTCATCGCTGATGTGTTCAATGGGGAAGGACCTGCATTGTGTACCAATCTACATGTAAACAGTTAAGACACCGGGCGAGAACACTGACGGCAACTGCTCCCACCAACACTTCTAATGAAGGAAAAGCCAAATGCTGCCACCACCTCTGGCCTATATAATTAATCACTCGGCAGCTTGGAGGACCGTAGTAAGGTAGGTCTATGTCTTCATCCCACGGCGCGATATTTCTGGAACACGTCATCTCACACCCGACCAGAAACTTAAACAACTTAATGGCCTTCGTACCCACTGCAAACAGAGGCAGGTCTCACATGATGGAGGCTTATACGTCTTAGTGACTGAGCACAAGAGGTTTTAGATCTCAGCCGTCAATCTCACGAGGCGTCTCACCCCAGCACGCCGCCGTGGCTGCTTCTGGAGCGCATTAAGACAACACTCGAAGCCTCAGACGATGACAGTAGTCAAGGAACACATTCTTTTGCCTTCTGACATCAAGAAGATTCTAGTGGCAGGCGGCCTAGCTGGGCACCACCACCAGGCAGGAGGCCTAGCTGGGCACCAGTGGGCAGGCGGCCTAGCTGGGCACCACCACCGGGCAGGAGGCCTAGCTGGGCACCACCACCGGGCAGGAGGCCTAGCTGGGCACCACCAGGCAGGAGGCCTAGCTGGGCACCACCACCGGGCAGGAGGCCTAGCTGGGCACCACCACCAGGCAGGAGGCCTAGCTGGGCACCACCAGGCAGGAGGCCTAGCTGGGCACCAGTGGGCAAGCGGCCTAGCTGGGCACCAGGGGGCAGGCGAGGGAGGCATGAGGTTACTCTTGGTACCAACAAGAGGGAATCACGCGCGGCTCAACATTCTTGTGGCCGAGGTCGACAACAGTGTACTTGTCATAGTCTGGGAGAGGAGACGCCCAAGCAACAGGCGCAGTCCTTCAGTCTACTGAAGCTAGCAAGCAACAACCTGCATCATCAAGTAGCAACACGCATCACTAAGTAGCAACAAGTATCATCAAGTAGCAACACGCATCACTAAGTAGCAACAAGTAGCAGCACGCATCACCAAGTAGCAACAAGTAGCAGCACGCATCACTAAGTAGCAACAAGTAGCAGCACGCATCACCAAGTAGCAACAAGTAGCAGCACGCATCACTAAGTAGCAACAAGTAGCAGCACGCATCACTAAGTAGCAACAAGTAGCAGCACGCATCACTAAGTAGCAACAAGTAGCAGCACGCATCACTAAGTAGCAACAAGTAGCAGCACGCATCACTAAGTAGCAACAAGTAGCAGCACACATCACTAAGTAGCAACAAGTAGCAGCACACATCACTAAGTAGCAACAAGTAGCAGCACACATCACTAAGTAGCAACAAGTAGCAGCACACATCACTAAGTAGCAACAAGTAGCAGCACGCATCACTAAGTAGCAACAAGTAGCAGCACGCATCACTAAGTAGCAACAAGTAGCAACACGCATCACTAAGTAGCAACATGCATCACTAAGTAGCAACACGCATCACTAAGTAGCAACAAGTAGCAACACGCATCACTAAGTAGCAACAAGTAGCAGCACGCATCACTAAGTAGCAACAAGTAGCAACACGCATCACTAAGTAGCAACAAGTAGCAACACGCATCACCAAGTAGCAACAAGTAGCAACACGCATCACTAAGTAGCAACAAGTAGCAGCACGCATCACTAAGTAGCAACACGCATCACTAAGTAGCAACACGCATCACTAAGTAGCAACAAGTAGCAGCACGCATCACTAAGTAGCAACAAGTAGCAGCACGCATCACCAAGTAGCAACAAGTAGCAGCACGCATCACTAAGTAGCAACAAGTAGCAGCACGCATCACCAAGTAGCAACAAGTAGCAGCACGCATCACTAAGTAGCAACAAGTAGCAGCACGCATCACTAAGTAGCAACAAGTAGCAGCACGCATCACTAAGTAGCAACAAGTAGCAACACGCATCACTAAGTAGCAACAAGTAGCAGCACGCATCACCAAGTAGCAACACGCATCACTAAGTAGCAACACGCATCACTAAGTAGCAACACGCATCACTAAGTAGCAACAAGTAGCAACACGCATCACTAAGTAGCAACAAGTAGCAGCACGCATCACTAAGTAGCAACAAGTAGCAACACGCATCACTAAGTAGCAACAAGTAGCAACACGCATCACCAAGTAGCAACAAGTAGCAGCACGCATCACTAAGTAGCAACAAGTAGCAACACGCATCACTAAGTAGCAACACGCATCACTAAGTAGCAACAAGTAGCAGCACGCATCACTAAGTAGCAACAAGTAGCAGCACGCATCACTAAGTAGCAACAAGTAGCAGCACGCATCACTAAGTAGCAACACGCATCACTAAGTAGCAACAACTAGCAGCACGCATCACTAAGTAGCAACAAGTAGCAGCACGCATCACTAAGTAGCAACAAGTAGCAGCACGCATCACTAAGTAGCAACAAGTAGCAGCACGCATCACCAAGTAGCAACAAGTAGCAGCACGCATCACTAAGTAGCAACAAGTAGCAGCACGCATCACCAAGTAGCAACAAGTAGCAGCACGCATCACTAAGTAGCAACAAGTAGCAGCACGCATCACTAAGTAGCAACAAGTAGCAGCACGCATCACTAAGTAGCAACAAGTAGCAGCACGCATCACTAAGTAGCAACAAGTAGCAGCACGCATCACTAAGTAGCAACAAGTAGCAGCACGCATCACTAAGTAGCAACAAGTAGCAGCACGCATCACCAAGTAGCAACAAGTAGCAGCACGCATCACTAAGTAGCAACAAGTAGCAGCACGCATCACTAAGTAGCAGCACGCATCACTAAGTAGCAGCACGCATCACTAAGTAGCAACAAGTAGCAACACGCATCACTAAGTAGCAACACGCATCACTAAGTAGCAACAAGTAGCAGCACGCATCACTAAGTAGCAGCACGCATCACTAAGTAGCAAGAACACATACCGAATAGTTCAAGCACCTTAGGTCAGTTTTAGCAGCAACCTTGTCTGGTCCCTGGCCCGTCGCCGGGGGCGTGGGCGGCCGGGGGCGTGGCGTGGGCGGCTGGGGGGGAGATGGGGCCGTGGGTGGCCAGGGGGGGTCCTTGGGTGGCCGGGGTGTGGGGCGTGGGTGGCCAGGGGCGGTGCGTGTGTCCCTTGTTGTGTACACACACACATGCTCCAAAACGAGACGTACACACGCAAATATGTTCATATGGTTCTATATATATGCTTGCAGGCAGGTGTCCCAGAGACTTAGCGCGCAGTTGTGCTCCTGTGCGCGTGTCCGCGTTCCCGCCCATCTCCACTTACCTATATACCAGCGTTTGTGATATAGTGTCTGTGATTGTGGTTAACCTGGGGTCCAGGGACAGCCAGGGGTCCAGGGACAGCCAGGGGTCCAGGGACAGCTAGGGGTCCAGGGACAGCCAGGGGTCCAGGGACAGCCAGGGGTCCAGGGACAGCTAGGGGTCCAGGGACAGCAAGGGGTCCAGGGACAGCCAGGGGTCCAGGGACAGCCAGGGGTCCAGGGACAGCCAGGGGTCCAGGGACAGCCAGGGGTCTAGGGACAGCTAGGGGTCCAGGGACAGCAAGGGGTCCAGGGACAGCTAGGGGTCCAGGGACAGCAAGGGGTCCAAGGACAGCCAGGGGTCCAGGGACAGCCAGGGGTCCAGGGACAGCTAGGGGTCCAGGGACAGCAAGGGGTCCAAGGACAGCAAGGGGTCCAGGAACAGCATGGGGTCCTTGGACGCCATGGTCACTCTACATCCCCAGACGGTAGGGGTCCACAGGTGAGAGCGTGGAGTAGGGGTCCACAAGTAAGATCGTGGTTGGAAAGAGGAAATGATACATACAAGGATAAGAACCACAGATCTTCCGTGTACGCTAACAATAAAGCGAACACAAAGTAAACTATAATAGTGAATAATCATCCGGTCAAGGAGGTGAAGAGAGCGAGAAAGTGGCGCAGAGTGACCCCAACAAGACGACGCCCTCAGGACTATGCTGGCTATATAAAGCCACACAAACAGTGCAAGAGAAACATTAAACGTAGTGAGCGTAAATAAGAAAGGAAAATTACCTGCAACATTACAGCCTTAGAATTCGTCAAACATTGGTCAGAAGAAAGCATGAAAGGTACGAGAGGTCCATTGATGGCCAGAGACGGCTGGATGCCTCCCAGCATTAAATACCTTCCTAACTTAACAGTCTTCCAGTCAGTTTTCACAGTAGAAGATATAACTTTACCTTGACCAAAAGCTTTCATTTAGGATGTATAGACTGACTGTAAATATTGATGGTAATACCGGTCTTGATACATTAAAATGTCTAGGACAATATGAAGGTATAGTGTTCGTTGATGATGTCAGCCATTTCATGCTCTTCATAAGGAACACACATGCTTCAACATTCTTCATAAGTAACATACATGCTTCAACTTACATGTTCTTCATAAGCAACATACATGCTTCAGAAACAATACTAATAGCAAGCGTGTAAATATCTGCTGCTGACACAACATCAGAGGTTGAGGTTGCTGAAGTGAACCTCATAATCGCTGAGGTTGAAGCTGAAGTGTTCCCAAACTCAGTAACAATATTACAATCATTATAATACAATGTTTGTAGAACCACTATTTAATGCGCGAGACAATTCTGAGCAAGGTGAGAGTAACAAACCCAACATTCATGTCCTCACGCCTAGAAGACTGGAGAGCAACACATTAGCAACTGACTCCAGACTGCAGACTGTTGACCTGACGTCCTCAACACTCTACACCCCAGACTGTTGACCTGACGTCCTCAACACTCTACACCCCAGACTGTTGACCTGACGTCTTCAACACTCTACACCCCAGACTGTTGTACCTGACGTCTTCAACACTCTACACCCCAGACTGTTGACCTGACGTCCTCAACACTCTACACCCCAGACTGTTGACCTGACGTCCTCAACACTCTACACCCCAGACTGTTGACCTGACGTCCTCAACACTCTACACCCCAGACTGTTGACCTGACGTCTTCAACACTCTACACCCCAGACTGTTGTACCTGACGTCTTCAACACTCTACACCCCAGACTGTTGACCTGACGTCCTCAACACTCTACACCCCAGACTGTTGACCTGACGTCCTCAACACTCTACACCCCAGACTGTTGACCTGACGTCTTCAACACTCTACACCCCAGACTGTTGTACCTGACGTCCTCAACACTTTACACCCCAGACTGTTGACCTGACGTCCTCAACACTCTACACCCCAGACTGTTGACCTGACGTCCTCAACACTCTACACCCCAGACTGTTGACCTGACGTCTTCAACACTCTACACCCCAGACTGTTGACCTGACGTCCTCAACACTTTACACCCCAGACTGTTGACCTGACGTCCTCAACACTCTACACCCCAGACTGTTGACCTGACGTCTTCAACACTCTACACCCCAGACTGTTGACCTGACGTCCTCAACACTCTACACTCCAGACTGTTGACCTGACGTCCTCAACACTCTACACCCCAGACTGTTGACCTGACGTCTTCAACACTCTACACCCCAGACTGTTGTACCTGACGTCCTCAACACTTTACACCCCAGACTGTTGACCTGACGTCCTCAACACTCTACACCCCAGACTGTTGACTTGACGTCTTCAACACTCTACACCCCAGACTGTTGACCTGACGTCCTCAACACTTTACACCCCAGACTGTTGACCTGACGTCCTCAACACTCTACACCCCAGACTGTTGACCTGACGTCTTCAACACTCTACACCCCAGACTGTTGACCTGACGTCCTCAACACTTTACACCCCAGACTGTTGACCTGACGTCCTCAACACTCTACACCCCAGACTGTTGACCTGACGTCTTCAACACTCTACACCCCAGACTGTTGACCTGACGTCCTCAACACTCTACACTCCAGACTGTTGACCTGACGTCCTCAACACTCTACACCCCAGACTGTTGACCTGACGTCTTCAACACTCTACACCCCAGACTGTTGTACCTGACGTCCTCAACACTTTACACCCCAGACTGTTGACCTGACGTCCTCAACACTCTACACCCCAGACTGTTGACCTGACGTCTTCAACACTCTACACCCCAGACTGTTGACCTGACGTCCTCAACACTCTACACCCCAGACTGTTGACCTGACGTCCTCAACACTCTACACCCCAGACTGTTGTACCTGACGTCTTCAACACTCTACACCCCAGACTGTTGACCTGACGTCCTCAACACACTAAACTTCTCAGTCTCTCATTATTATAAAATGAGAAGAAAAACTGAAGAACAGAGAGAAAGATTTAACAAATATAATAATTAACAATTAGTAAAATGGAGATTCGGAAATGCGACTGTGTGACGTAATTCACCAAATTTAATTAATTAATTAGGTAATTAGGTATGAACTAGTCATTAGATAATTTATAATTTATCATAGTTAAAGCACAGTGCACTACGAAAGAACCTAATTTACCCCTACAGCAGAGTAGTCTACGTCTTCGACTCATAACCTACGTTTTTTGAGTTCCATTGTCGTCTTAAAATAGTGACGGTTGAGCAACGTTTTTTTTTTCACCTGATGGCCTGTTCACCTAGCAAAAAATGGGTACCTAGGAGTTAGGCAATTGTTGTGGATTGCATCCTGGGAGAGGTTAGTTGTGGGTCTTGGTGTATAAGTCTAGGTGCAGGCATCCTGTCCCCAATAACGGGTACTATTAAACTATCAAGTTGCTATCACCTGATCCTTAGACCTCCCCAGCTCGTACACCACTCTCCCTCATGCTCACCTCTTCCATCTATTCATCCTTTATATTCAACTCTTCTATTATTTACTCCTCAATCTCTTCCAGTTACTCATCTATTTTGTATCGTTAACTTCTTTATCTCTCCTTATGTGGACAATGTCCCACTAACAGGGCCACAGTAGTCAGTATTCCCTGTAACATGGCCAATAGTTAATAATATGACCCAAATGATAGCCAATAAAACTGTATATTCATAATAAAGTCTTTAAGTCATACTAATACATTTTCCACATAAGGAATGTGTTGGATTAATGCAAATAATTACGGCAGCTTCCATTCTATCAACTAACAAGTATATGAGAGCACCCCTGGCAGCCCGCCACTTTTCCTATAAATAAACGTTCATTGACTTAGTAATGAATATAGAGTCTCTGAGAGACCGGGCCGGAGCAGAGAGGGGCCCAGGAGTGTACCCGCCTGACGACCACCTACCCACGACGTTCCCCGGTCAGAGGCCACACGCCCACGCCCTCTACTGCCGCCCATTAAACACACAATAACACCTGTGAGCCCAGGAGCGTCACTCTAGCGTCTGGGACACATGTTAAAAATGGATTTATAGAATTAGAGTCGTAAAGCTATTAAGTAATGGAGGTAATTACCAGGAGAAAGTGCAACGCCGCCCCGCAAGAGGAGAGGCCAATATCATGCTATTGTGATCTCTGTGTGTAGTGTAAGAGAGGTCATTGATGTACCCATCAGTCCAAGTGGTTGGGCGCCCATACATGCTGTTAGTACCACTATTCCCCTCACCCCCCCCCCCAGGCTCTGCACTATCACACACACACAACAGCCTGGTGGTGTGGTAGTTACCATCACGCCAACAAACCCAGCCGTTTACGTGGCTCCTCTTACTTACGGCTACTACCCGGTTATACTATATACTACCCGGTTACAAGGCATGATTACCATAATTAAGAGGTTCGTGACATATAATAGTCTGTTACTCCCATCTCTTAACAAGTGACAGTGGCTAAAATGAGTATTAAGAAGACATGAGTCTACTCATGTCTAGGCCACAACCAGGCCACGAATTCAACTAGAATGTGATGGTCAACAGGCATCACATAATATTACTACTTTACGACATGAGATGATCAGAGTGATGAATAGTCTCGTGTGTGACATATGGCCAAGTGCCAGCGGTAATATGAGTAAGAATTAACCATTCATCATAATATACAGTTTAGGGTAATAATCTAGTAATATAATGAGCCGAGTCACCAGATCAGATGCTGTGCCAATCTTCATATTTCACTCCGTAAAAGTGAAACTGTTTTTGTCTAGCCATAAAGTACAAATGCCAGCAGCCCACCTCGCCACATATGTATGGGTCTTCCAGTACGGTCAACAGACCTATCTTATTACTGCTAGACTTGGGCTCTCTGGCAGTCTACAACACGTGGTAAACCAGATCTGACCAAATGTAAACTCTGCCAGCAGATTTCTAGAGGTACTACAGGTACCTCTGGCTGGCAGTCTACATCACGTGGTAAACCAGATCTGACCAAATGTAAACTCCGCCAGCAGAACTATTCACATGCCTTATGTCACTGAGTAACTCAACGTGAAATAAATCTCAGATTTCAGAGATAACTCTATAACAAATGTTCAAGAAATATGTTCCATTCACAAACCAGTGAATCTGTACGATGGTACAACATGGTTGCAGCTTGCAATCCCAGTCATTATGGAGGAAGAGGAGGAGGACGCGGGAGAGAATCAGTAATAGCAAGAATCCGTCTTGGATACAAATATCCATGGCGATACGGACTGGAAACAACAGTTGCTCAGCGAAGTTGCAGAATCTGTGATGAGAGTGACGGACACCGCCTTGACCACGGCCTATTGACATAGCTCGAGTGCATGGGGGGAGTTGTGTAAAACCCTGGTTTGTGCCTCGGAGAGGCTGCAGGATCCAGTAAGTTCAGTAGAACTTCGGTTTCAACTCCTTTTGGACCATGTCGTAGCTCAGTCGATTAAGGCAGCGTCTGGGATGCTCTCGGACGCAGGTTCGAATCCTCGTCACGGCCCTTGTGGATTTGTTCATTTGATGCATCACGCAATTGTGATTTCTGTGTGCACATGACTGTAGACTCCCTCACGCCGCCCACTGCACGGGGAGCAGGGTGGACGGGTGACCATGTTCCGCCTCACCGCTCGTGTAAAGTGTTGGACGGGTTGTCAACACGGCAACAGTCTTGGATTATAACATTAAAAATGTGAGCTTCTCTTTTGCAAGGCTCAGGACACAACAAGGAAGGCAGCAGATATATTCAGAGTCTTGGACCAGTTATTTGAAAAGCATGAGGTCGAGTGAGAGAAGGAATGGTCGTGTGTCCGGACGGTGCCTCATCCTTGTTAGTGTGCCCGGATGGTGCCCCATCCTTGTTAGTGTGCCCGGATGGTGCCCCATCCTTGTTAGTGTGCCCGGATGGTGCCCCATCCTTGTTAGTGTGCCCGGATGGTGCCCCATCCTTGTTAGTGTGCCCGGATGGTGCCCCATCCTTGTTAGTGTGCCCGGATGGTGCCCCATCCTTGTTAGTGTGCCCGGATGGTCTCCCATCCTTGTTAGGCTTCAGTGCTCTGGTATAAGAGTACCAGATACCATCATGAACTACTGTGTTCTCCATCGCCAGCCACTGTCGCCTCAACTTTAAGAAGTTATGTCTGTCTGTTCAAGTGGTGAGAGTGTTCCCCCTGCCTCCCCCATCATGGTCCCCCTGCCTCCCCCATCATGGTCCCCCTGTCTCCCCCTGCCTCCCCCATCATGGTCCCCCTGCCTCCCCCATCATGGTCCCCCTGTCTCCCCCTGCCTCCCCCTCATGCTCCCCCTGCCTCCCCCATCATGGTCCCCCTGCCTCCCCCATCATGGTCCCCCTGCCTCCCCCATCATGGTCCCCCTGCCTCCCCCATCATGGTCCCCCTGCCTCCCCCATCATGGTCCCCCTGTCTCCCCCTCATGCTCCCCCTGCCTCCCCATCATGGTCTTCCTGCTCCCCCTCCTCTTCTCCGTCCTCCAGGTCGTCCTCCGGGTCGTCCTCCAGGTCGTGCCACTGGCCCAGCTACCCCCTTCATGCCTGGCGTCGTCCTGCCTCGTCTGGTGGCACAACTTGGCACCGTTCCCTGCCCCTTCATCTGAAGCATTCCCCGCTCCTCCCTCCTCCCAAGCCATCACTCTTTATCTTGGCCCAACACTTCCTGGCCAAGTTTTTTGACAAGTTGAGTAGCACACCTCGCCAGAGCTTCCTCCTTACTAACCCACCTCTCTTCCTCTCCACTTCCTTCTTCTCCTTTCGCCAAATCTACCGTTTCCTGACCTGGTGACAGTGGCGGAGCTCCAAGGTCAGGTTCTTCCTGCCCAACCGCCACCTAACTCAACGGATCTACGTCTACTTGCTGGCAGAGGGCGGTGATGTAGGGTCAAGGGCAGTTAGGTTGGTTAGGTTGGTTAGGTTAGGTTAGGTTAGGTCTCTGTGGCCTCAGCAGACGCATCCACCCACCAGTTGACAATCTGCACTTTGTTGTTGTTCTACAATTCCAAAGTCACTTGTTTCAACACGTCCCCTTGCTCATCAACCTGACTGTTTCCTGACATTGAGAGAGGGAGTGACCCAGAGTCGCCCCCCACCATCAACACACCCCCGACCATGGGTCAGAGGGCATGCAGGCCACACGTCTGCTGACATACATTATAAATGTTTCACCACATACACTAGGAGTTCACAGTACAATCACCTGGAACACACACACCACAGTACAATCACCTGGAACACACACACCACAGTACAATCACCTGGAACACACACACCACAGTACAATCACCTAGAACACACACGTATCTCTCAGCTTTCCCAGAATTCCCGGTCCGCCTAAACTGGGTTTAGATATAAGCCACTCTGTAAATAGTATCTGAATACTGCAAAAAGGATAATACACTGGATAATACACTGGACCTGTCTGCAATACTGGCCTAGTGATGCAACAGATGTGTAACATTTCTTATAATTAAAATGTGAGCGTGTACAAGCACTTTAATCTCCTGTGGTTGAGTGCTTAAAGTCTTGCTAGTACAGTTAAATTCGTTCTCAACTCACAATAGGGAACCCAGAGTTCGAATCCCTGGCACGACGAAATGCTTAGACACGTTTCCTATTACTTAATGCCTCTGTTCACCTGTCAGTATATATATACACCCGGGAGTTACTCAACTGTAATTATATATATATATATATATATATATATATATATATATATATATATATATATATATATATATATATATATATATATATATATATATATATATGTGTGTGTGTGTGTGTGTGTATATCACGAAAATAAACACGTGATTAAGAATGTGACAATGTCAGACCACGGAGGAAAAATGAAACAGGAATTTCCTTAAGTACTTTCGTATATTAAATACATCTTCAGAAGATCATTTTACAGATCGAGTGATGGGTATAAATAGGCAGGAGAGAGTGGTGAAGTAAGGTGAGGTACAATACTTGGACAACGCAGACGGCCCATTGGCCCATCAGATGCACCCAATTGGCCCATCCGATGTAGCCCAATGGCCCATCTGATACAGCAGACATACAAGCATAATACATAGGTAATTTATAACATAAAGAGGTATATATATATATATATATATATATATATATATATATATATATATATATATACTGTGTGTAGGAGACCACAGTGTGTAGGAGACCACAGTGTGTAGGAGACCACTGTGTGTAGGAGACCACTGTGTGTAGGAGACCACAGTGTGTAGGAGACCACAGTGTGTAGGAGACCACTGTGTGTAGGAGACCACTATGTGTAGGAGACCACAGTGTGTAGGAGACCACAGTGTGTAGGAGACCACTGTGTGTAGGAGACCACAGTGTGTAGGAGACCACAGTGTGTAGGAGACCACAGTGTGTAGGAGACCGCAGTGTGTAGGAGACCACTGTGTGTAGGAGACCACAGTGTGTAGGAGACCACAGTGTGTAGGAGACCACAGTGTGTAGGAGACCACAGTGTGTAGGAGACCACAGTGTGTAGGAGACCACAGTGTGTAGGAGACCACAGTGTGTAGGAGACCACTGTGTGTAGGAGACCACTGTGTGTAGGAGACCACTGTGTGTAGGAGACCACAGTGTGTAGGAGACCACAGTGTGTAGGAGACCACAGTGTGTAGGAGACCACAGTGTGTAGGAGACCACAGTGTGTAGGAGACCACTGTGTGTAGGAGACCACTGTGTGTAGGAGACCACTGTGTGTAGGAGACCACAGTGTGTAGGAGACCACAGTGTGTTAGGAGACCACAGTGTGTAGGAGACCACAGTGTGTAGGAGACCACAGTGTGTAGGAGACCACAGTGTGTAGGAGACCACAGTGTGAAGGAGACCACTGTGTGTAGGAGACCACAGTGTGTAGGAGACCACTGTGTGTAGGAGACCACAGTGTGTAGGAGACCACTGTGTGTAGGAGACCACTGTGTGTCTCTGTCCACTCACAGGATGAGTCGCGGTGCCCAATATACTCGGCCGTCGGGGTAAACAAATATCTCTAACCCTGCCTGTGTAGGACAGGTAAAAATATATGTATTCTGGGGTATGCAGGACAGGTGAAAAATGTAAATATGTTGGGTATGACCACGTCTGTGGTGTAAAAAAAAGTAAATAAATGTACATCTACAAATTTTTTTTACGTCAAAATGAAATTTGTTCAAGCAAGCTAGATTAGAGATGTTTGTTAGTGATGCAGGTGAAGATGGCGCTCAACCATCCATGTATGGGCTCTAGCTCCTTCATGAGACCGTCTACCTCCCACCTTCCCTTCACAGCGCCCCCTCACACCGCCCCCCTTACAGGGCACTGTGCTTCTGCTCACCTCACTCAACACACTCTCCGCTTACATCTATTTATGGGAGTGTCAACACATCTTCCTGGTTGATCTTGACCTTCCATATTCCACCACAACTACAACCGCAACCGTTGTGCGCTACCACACCTCAGCACACAATACACTCCAGCACACAACACACCCCAGCACACAACACACCCTAGCACATCACACTCGCCTCGGGTCCCAGATGTGCTGGGTGCTGGGGTGGCTGCGGAGCCTCCTGCTGTGTGTGGGCCGGCTCCCCCCTGTGGTAGAGGCTGCTGCCGTTCTGCGTCGGGCGTCGGTTCGTCCGGCTGGCGGGACCCGTGTTTCTGGGTCCGCTTCCGGCTCTGGCGATCTCCGGCCGGAGCCCAAGCGTTCCAGGCGTTCGTCGTCTGCCTGGGCCGATGTTGGGGAATTCGGTAACTGTGGGTCCTTGGGAGTTGACTGTGTGGAACCTGATGTGTCGCTGTCTCCACGGTGGGTGGTGGCAGAGGTCCATGTGCCTTCTGTTCCTTCTCCGCCTGGGGACTCTCCACAGTGGGAGGTGGTGGCTCCCACTCCCAGGTATGGTGTGGTTGCTGGTGCTGGGCGTGGCCTGGTTGTGACATTACGGAAGGATGCGCGCCGCCCTGGTTCCCTGCAAGTCGTCTGGTGGTGTACCCGAGGCCGCTGGCGCCCCGGTGGTGGTGTCCTATGTCCGGCCCCCTCCTGTAAGGGTAAGTGTTGGGGACCTGGGGGACGTGTTGCCGGCGTCGGTGATGCCGCCGGGTCACTGGTCGGCGATTGCTGAGTTACTGCTGAATGACGAGCCGGGGGAATTTCATGGTGGTGGTGTTCCCATGATGTGGGGGATTGTGGCAGTTACTCGCGTCAGGAGTGATACCATTTGGGTCCCCTGCTTACGGGTGTTTGTTGCTAGGGTTCCGGGTGACATGGCGTCCCCGGTAGGTGAACGAGACCCTTGGGGGTGGTTACGTTGGGAGGCGTTCAATGTGCGGTTCCCACGGGTCTTGTTCCCGGGCAACTATGTCCGCTGATTCCCTGTTTTTTTTTTTTTTGCTATTTGTAGTGTTGTGTGCCCCTCTGGCGTTTTGTTTGCCCTACTGTCTTGTGTGCCCGTGCCTCTCCCTTTGTTTGTGGAGGGGCCGGTGTTTTGCAGAGTGTGTTCTTCTTTATGTATTTGAATTTGTGTTGTCACTTTCCCCTGTGTATTCTCTTCATGTATTACCATCTTGTATTGTATTTTATTTTTATTTTTCCTTTTGTTTATATTTATGGTTTGTTTGTTTGTGTGAGCATTGTCTTGTGTTATGTGTCATTTTATACATTATGATGTGTTTTGTTGTCGGTCTTTCCGTTGGTGCTTTCTTTGTTTTGTTTTATATTGTTCCTAAGTTTTGTTTATTTGCTTACATTATTTACTTGTTTGTTATTGTTATTGTTTTAGATTTTGTCTTGACGTATGCTGTGTTTCTCGTGCGTTCCTCCAGTTGTGTTAATTATTGTCCTGTGCTGGCGGTCCTTCTGGCCGGTGGCTTCTATATTTGTTTTTACTTTCTGTGATATTTTATTATATTTATTGTCTTTACCTTGCATGAAAAACAAAAAAAAAAAAAAAAAAAAAACTACGCCCACTGTGTGCAGGTTAAATCTGGCGGCTGAATTCACATACAGTCCACTATTTGAAGTAAATAAAAATGCAAAATATATATTCACTAATTAAAAGCATATTACTGTCTGTTAGGAATACCCCACATGACCGCCGCTGGTCCACCCGCTGGTCCACCCGCTGGTCCACCCGCTGGTCCACTCCTCTGGTTCCACTCTCTGGTCCACTCTCTGGTCCGTCTTTTCCGCAAGGAAAAGGGAGGAGAATGTCCCCTTTCAGATTTATTCTTGTTTACAGAAAGAACGCGAGAGCTTCCCACTGAGGACTCGTGAGGTGTGCCAGGCAACTTTGGCTCCACCTTTGAAAATGTCACAGATCTTTGCTATGTGAGACAGTGGCTCAGACTCGCCTCTCCTCCCCTTTCTCACCCACTCGCTTGTCTTGTTGCCCAGGGTTCTGAACCTGTGTCTACACGCTCGCGCACCTCTATGCGTTCATATGATCACGCACTACAACAACTCATGTTTCACATCGGATCTGGCTGAGTTGGCTTTCCCAATTTGTTCCTATTTGCGTGTTCGCGCTCAGTACGCATGTGTACATGCATAGGCCTGTCTTTTTCTCCGATGTCCCTGCTTGAAAAGCGCATTAAAACACACCCAGATTTATGTAATCACTCCGTAGAAACAAAAAGGCAAGTCAGTGTACCTCGCCACCGTGTTCGCGGGACGATCAATGAGGCTGGCAGGAAACCTGTTTACTCTGGGAAAGGAACAACTAGGCTCCTGGTCTAGCCGGGTGAGGCACGGGCGCTAAGAGAGGCGCAAGGACTCCCCTTCCTCACTATGAGTCCCGGCAACACCAAAGAATTGGATTTATTAAGACGATTGTTTTGTAAATATTAACGTTAAGACGAATGGCAAACATCTATTGAGATTGAGAAGGAATTGGGTGTTTTTTCTGAGAATTATTATGAGGTATCATCTCTAACACAAATATCTAGTGACCGCCTCCCTCCCCTGTGGTGATCCTCCCCTGTGGTAACCCCCCCCCCTCTCCCCAGCACCCCGCGATAGAATGCAACACTCCACACCTACTCAACACAAATCATATAACATGATCCTTTTAATCGAAAAATCCCAGTTACAGCCCCGCTCCTGTGCCAGGTAAGTCCACTACGGGGTCACCATAGCCCGTGCTACTTGCAACTTTTGTTCCCAGTAGCTGAATGTTAAACAACAACAACAACAACCAAAAATCTGTATTATGGTTGGATGTGTCGCCAGTGGTGGCTAGGGTGGTGGTGCATAGCGGCCACACACAGCTCTACGGTGGCTAGGGTGGTGGTGCATAGCGGCCACACACAGCTCTACGATAGCTAGGGTGGTGGTGCATAGCGGCCACACACAGCTCTACGATAGCTAGGGTGGTGGTGCATAGCGGCCACACACAGCTCTACGATAGCTAGGGTGGTGGTGCATAGCGGCCACACACAGCTCTACGATAGCTAGGGTGGTGGTGCATAGCGGCCACACACAGCTCTACGATAGCTAGGGTGGTGGTGCATAGCGGCCACGGACAGCTCTACGCAGCGGCATGTTTGGGGAAGGTTCAGGAGCTGTGGAGACTTTTTATCACCGTCTTGGGCAGGTGAAGCGTCGGGGGTTGCTGACGTGTTTATTGACGCAGGTGACACCCGGCGAAGCAGTTGGCGGTAAATATTTGCTTTTCCATCGTGTTGATGTCAGTCGTCGCCTCGGGGAACCTGTGGAGTGCGGGCCTACCGTATACCTGTTGGTGGCCTCATTGTACTAACTAAATATTTAGCCGTAATGTCTCATCCACCTTGCATCCTATTTCAAAAGAGAAACTTTTAATACATGTTAAAGGATCATCTCTATAAAAAAAAAACGGAAATGGCCTGAATTTATCTTATCCATCTTCGTTGTGGATGGCAGAGCCTTGTGTAGGTCCTTGTGTTGGTCCTTGTGTTGGTCCTTGTGTAGGTCCTTGTGTTGGTCCTTGTGTAGGTCCTTGTGTTGGTCCTTGTGTAGATCCTTGTGTTGGTCCTTGTGTAGGTCCTTGTGTAGGTCCTTGTGTAGGTCCTTGTGTAGGTCCTTGTGTTGGTCCTTGTGTAGGTCCTTGTGTTGGTCCTTGTGTTGGTCCTTGTGTAGGTCCTTGTGTAGATCCTTGTGTAGGTCCTTGTGTAGGTCCTTGTGTAGGTCCTTGTGTAGGTCCTTGTGTAGGTCCTTGTGTAGGTCCTTGTGTTGGTCCTTGTGTAGGTCCTTGTGTTGGTCCTTGTGTAGGTCCTTGTGTAGGTCCTTGTGTAGGTCCTTGTGTTGGTCCTTGTGTAGGTCCTTGTGTAGGTCCTTGTGTAGGTCCTTGTGTTGGTCCTTGTGTAGGTCCTTGTGTAGGTCCTTGTGTAGGTCCTTGTGTTGGTCCTTGTGTAGGTCCTTGTGTAGGTCCTTGTGTAGGTCCTTGTGTAGGTCCTTGTGTTGGTCCTTGTGTAGGTCCTTGTGTAGGTCCTTGTGTTGGTCCTTGTGTTGGTCCTTGTGTTGGTCCTTGTGTTGGTCCTTGTGTTGGTCCTTGTGTAGGTCCTTGTGTAGGTCCTTGTGTAGGTCCTTGTGTTGGTCCTTGTGTTGGTCCTTGTGTAGGTCCTTGTGTAGGTCCTTGTGTAGGTCCTTGTGTAGGTCCTTGTGTTGGTCCTTGTGTAGGTCCTTGTGTAGGTCCTTGTGTTGGTCCTTGTGTTGGTCCTTGTGTAGGTCCTTGTGTTGGTCCTTGTGTTGGTCCTTGTGTTGGTCCTTGTGTTGGTCCTTGTGTTGGTCCTTGTGTTGGTCCTTGTGTAGGTCCTTGTGTAGGTCCTTGTGTAGGTCCTTGTGTTGGTCCTTGTGTTGGTCCTTGTGTTGGTCCTTGTGTAGGTCCTTGTGTAGGTCCTTGTGTTGGTCCTTGTGTAGGTCCTTGTGTAGGTCCTTGTGTAGGTCCTTGTGTTGGTCCTTGTGTAGGTCCTTGTGTAGGTCCTTGTGTAGGTCCTTGTGTTGGTCCTTGTGTAGGTCCTTGTGTAGATCCTTGTGTTGGTCCTTGTGTTGGTCCTTGTGTTGGTCCTTGTGTAGGTCCTTGTGTTGGTCCTTGTGTTGGTCCTTGTGTAGGTCCTTGTGTTGGTCCTTGTGTAGGTCCTTGTGTAGGTCCTTGTGTAGGTCCTTGTGTTGGTCCTTGTGTAGGTCCTTGTGTTGGTCCTTGTGTAGGTCCTTGTGTAGGTCCTTGTGTAGGTCCTTGTGTAGGTCCTTGTGTAGGTCCTTGTGTAGGTCCTTGTGTAGGTCCTTGTGTAGGTCCTTGTGTTGGTCCTTGTGTAGGTCCTTGTGTTGGTCCTTGTGTAGGTCCTTGTGTAGGTCCTTGTGTAGGTCCTTGTGTAGATCCTTGTGTAGGTCCTTGTGTAGATCCTTGTGTAGGTCCTTGTGTAGGTCCTTGTGTAGGTCCTTGTGTTGGTCCTTGTGTAGGTCCTTGTGTTGGTCCTTGTGTAGGTCCTTGTGTAGGTCCTTGTGTTGGTCCTTGTGTAGGTCCTTGTGTAGGTCCTTGTGTAGGTCCTTGTGTAGGTCCTTGTGTAGGTCCTTGTGTAGGTCCTTGTGTAGATCCTTGTGTAGGTCCTTGTGTTGGTCCTTGTGTAGGTCCTTGTGTAGGTCCTTGTGTAGGTCCTTGTGTAGGTCCTTGTGTAGGTCCTTGTGTAGATCCTTGTGTAGGTCCTTGTGTTGGTCCTTGTGTAGGTCCTTGTGTAGGTCCTTGTGTAGGTCCTTGTGTTGGTCCTTGTGTAGGTCCTTGTGTAGGTCCTTGTGTAGGTCCTTGTGTTGGTCCTTGTGTAGGTCCTTGTGTAGATCCTTGTGTTGGTCCTTGTGTTGGTCCTTGTGTTGGTCCTTGTGTAGGTCCTTGTGTTGGTCCTTGTGTTGGTCCTTGTGTAGGTCCTTGTGTTGGTCCTTGTGTAGGTCCTTGTGTAGGTCCTTGTGTAGGTCCTTGTGTTGGTCCTTGTGTAGGTCCTTGTGTTGGTCCTTGTGTAGGTCCTTGTGTAGGTCCTTGTGTAGGTCCTTGTGTTGGTCCTTGTGTAGGTCCTTGTGTAGGTCCTTGTGTAGGTCCTTGTGTAGGTCCTTGTGTAGGTCCTTGTGTAGGTCCTTGTGTAGGTCCTTGTGTAGATCCTTGTGTAGGTCCTTGTGTAGGTCCTTGTGTAGGTCCTTGTGTAGGTCCTTGTGTAGGTCCTTGTGTAGGTCCTTGTGTAGATCCTTGTGTAGGTCCTTGTGTTGGTCCTTGTGTAGGTCCTTGTGTAGGTCCTTGTGTAGGTCCTTGTGTTGGTCCTTGTGTAGGTCCTTGTGTAGGTCCTTGTGTAGGTCCTTGTGTTGGTCCTTGTGTAGGTCCTTGTGTAGATCCTTGTGTTGGTCCTTGTGTTGGTCCTTGTGTTGGTCCTTGTGTAGGTCCTTGTGTTGGTCCTTGTGTTGGTCCTTGTGTAGGTCCTTGTGTTGGTCCTTGTGTAGGTCCTTGTGTAGGTCCTTGTGTAGGTCCTTGTGTTGGTCCTTGTGTAGGTCCTTGTGTTGGTCCTTGTGTAGGTCCTTGTGTAGGTCCTTGTGTAGGTCCTTGTGTAGATCCTTGTGGTAGATCCTTGTGGTAGATCCTTGTGGTAGATCCTTGTGGTAAATCCTTGTGATAGATCCTTGTGTTGATCCTTGTGTTGATCCTTGTGTTGATCCTTGTGTTGATCCTTGTGGTAGATCCTTGTGGTAGATCCTTGTGGTAGATCCTTGTGGTAGATCCTTGTGGTAGATCCTTGTGGTAGATCCTTGTGTAGATCCTTATGTTGATGGTAGACCCCCAGCACCAGTGGACCCCTTGTGTTGATGGTAGACCCCCAGTGCCAGTGGACCCCTTGTGTTGATGGTAGACCCCAGCACCAGTGGACCCCTTGTGTTGATGGTAGACCCCAGCACCAGTGGACCCCTTGTGTTGGTGGTAGACCCCAGCACCAGTGGACCCCTTATGTTGATGGTAGACCCCAGCACCAGTGGACCCCTTGTGTTGGTGGTAGACCCCAGCACCAGTGGACCCCTAGAGTTCAGTAGAGACTCAAGATGCTGGCACTGTTTCCTGCCGGGGGAGGAGGAGGGTGGTCACCTCACCAGTATAGATAATACCTGAATTTACCTGAGAACCACTAACACTATTGGCCTCGACTAGGGCAGGAAGCCGGAGGCTTGTCGAAGGTCCCTCTATTTGCCTTGATCTTTTCCAGCTGTACTTTAAAAGTTAAGAGTTTCAGCATTTACGACTTCGGCGGGTAGGCCGTTCTATAGGTTTATAACCCAGTGGGTACAGAAGCATCTCCTATTCTCAGTCCTACATTGTGGCTTGTTGAGCCTGAAACCGTTGCTCATTGTTTGTGTCGCATCTGACCTTTTTGAAAAAATTTCCTGTATCAGTTTCCTTAAAATGGTTCAATATTTTAAAAGCTTCAATGAGATCCGCCCTGTCATGCTTGGTTTGCAGTATTTTTATCCCTGTGGTCCCCAACCGTTCCTGATACGTGAGTTGACTTAGCTCTGGAATTATTTTTGTTGCCCGGTGTTGCTCCTTCTCCAGAGCAGCTATGTCCTTCTGAAGATGTGGTCTCCATGCATGGATACAGTAATCCAAATGGGGGCGCATCAGAGATTTATACAAATGCATCAAAGAGTATAATGCAATCTGCAGCAAGCTGGGCTGCTGTTCGTCCCGGACAATCTGTCATGTTTTCCTCCACCCTCCCCAGAACCTCCTCTTGAAACACGATTAGGCTATTTATGTCGTGCTTGCATTCGTCTTAATCTACCGGGAGCAGGAACCCCACTTACGCCTGACGCTCTCTCTCTCTCATCTCCCTCTTCTCTGGCCTTTCATGTCTGTGTGTGGGGGACTGGTCGCTGTGATCTCACACTAACACATTCCAAATATATTTAGAGATTTTGAATAATAACATTACTTTTTTTTGGCCGAAATGGGCTAAGGGACATGAGAACACCGTTATGTGTCAAGGGACATGACATATGACCCTTGACACCGTCATGTGTCAAGGGACATGACACCTCCGTCATATGTCAAGGGACATGACATATGACCCTTGACACCATTATGTGTCAAGGGACATGACACCACCGTCATGTGTCAAGGGACATGACACCACCGTCATGTGTCAAGGGACATGACACCACCGTCATGTGTCAAGGGACATGACACCACCGTCATGTGTCAAGGGACATGACACCACCGTCATGTGACCTCAAAACCCGTTCACTAAGACTGATGTCACGTGTCACCCGAGAACGCTGTCACCTGTGACCCCAGGACATTACCACGTGTCACCCTAGGATGTATTGACGTGTCGGCCCAGGTTGTCTTGTGACACCCCAGGACGGTGTCCTCACACTCCAGGACGTCATCTTGAAGTTATCTTGAGATGATTTCGGGGCTCAGAGTCCCCGCGGCCCGGTTCTCGACCAGGCCTCCTTTTTGCTACACACACCAAGGAAGCAGCCCGTAGCAGCTGCCTAACTCCCATGTACCTATTTACTGCTAGGTGAACATTTGTTTCCGCCTCCGCCGGGGATCAAACACGCAACCTTAGGACTATGAATCCCGAGTGCTGTCCACTCAGCCGTCTGGCCCCCGGTGTCATCAGGTGTCTCCCCTAACTCATCGATAGGGACACCACCATCACCACCGCCATCACCACCACCACAATCACCATCACCGTCGACCAAGGCGTGACCTTGGAGCTCCGTCCAAGAATAGTGACGGTTGTGGTGGTGGTTCCCCGTCACCACACCACCGTCACCACACCACCGTCACCACACCACCGTCACCACACCACCGTCACCACACCACCAGCACCACGTCACACATCACACAACAGCTGTCAGTACACCACATCTCCGTGATCACAACCTTCCTCCATCCCTGTCACTACAACATTAGCCATCATCACATCCCTCAGATGAATGTATGAACATATTGCATAAGTTTTCCGTTCGGAAGTTTGGAAAGCGAAGAGAACATGCGCCAACCCCTTCTCGCACTTTCGTATAGTCAATATTGACTTATTAAATACGTGCATATGTGACATACTAAACATACTAGCTTACCTTGAAAAGCTTCATAGAAAACACCGACCTTACCTAACCTTCTTAGTATGTTAAGATAAGCATCTTATTGCTTCGTAATTACAATTATTACTTAACCTATTATAGGTATATTTAACCTATTATAGGTATAGGTTAAGTAATAATTGTAATTACGAAGCAATAAGATGCTTATCTTAACATACTGGGGAGCCGGTCGGCCGAGCGGACAGCACACTGGACTTGTGATCCTGTGGTCCCGGGTTCGATCCCAGGCGCCAGCGAGAAACGATGGGCAGAGTTTCTTTCATCCCTATGCCCCTGTTACCTAGCAGTAAATAGGTACCTGGGTGTTAGTCAGCTGTCACGGGCTGCTTCCTGGGGGTGGAGGCCTGGTCAAGGACCGGGCCGCGGGGACACTAAAAAAAAGCCCCGAAATCAACTCAAGATAACCTGCTAAGAAGGTTAGGTAAGGTCGGTGTTTTCTATGAAGCTTTTCAAGGTAAACTAGTATGTTTAGTATGTCACATATGCACGTATTTAATAAGTCAATATTGACTGTAAGAAAGTGCGAGAACGGGTTGCATGCGCACTGGAAGAGCGATTGTCGTCATGACTGATGTTCTTGTTGATCAAGGTGACCTCGGCTTGTTCTGTCGTCACTATACTTGACCCCTGGTAACCCTTGAAAGCACTCTGCTTATGTTAACCAAACACCACAATATAAATTGAAGAGACGACGACGTTTCGTCGTGATACAATCGACTTGATAATGGTCCAGGATGGACCGAAACGTCGTCGTCTCTTTAATTTCTAGTGTGTGGTTTGGTCAACATTTTTCAGCCACGTTATTGTGAGTTTTCATCTGCACTCTGCTTATGTATTTCAAGAGTTTCGTCATAAAAGTTTAAGTAGAAGATTAAGGAAGTGGTTTTCGGTAACTGTTAGGTCGGATGGCGCGTTTTAGCCTCATTAAAACATTAACAGAATTTTACGGATGATGTTAAAGCCAGTCACCGGAATGAAAAAGTTATTATTAAGTTAGATTATATTAATTTATGTAAACTGATTCAAGCACCTCTGATGATTCTGGCACCCAAGACATTGACCACTTACGGGCTCACCATAGCCCGTGCTACTTGGTACATTTTGTTCAGAGTAGCTGAATCTAAAAAAACAATAAGACATTGAATTTAATGTTAAGTGAAAGAGGGTGTAACATATGGAGAAAACGTATAGTAACAAGTGACAACAAACGGACACTAAAAACTATAGACACAACTTTAATTTACAAAGAAGGTAGCACAACAATGGTAAAAACCTCCAGACTGATCCGACCCGTAGCCAGGCTGTGAACTTCATGGAAAAGAACTCGCTCAACGGGGCTTTAAGGTAAGAATATATTGTATATCTCAGGCTCAGCCGAGAAATACAATATCTTTATTGTATTCCACTTTGCTGACCCTCGGCCTACCCAGCCCTCGGGGGGTCATCAGAGGGGCGGCCTACCCAGCCCTCGGGGGGTCATCAGAGGGGCGGCCTACCCAGCCCTCGAGGGGTCATCAGAGGGGCGGCCTACCCAGCCCTCGAGGGGTCATCAGAGGGGCGGCCTACCCAGCCCTCGGGGGGTCATCAGAGGGGCGGCCTACCCAGCCCTCGGGGGGTCATCAGAGGGGCGGCCTACCCAGCCCTCGGGGGGTCATCAGAGGGGCGGCCTACCCAGCCCTCGAGGGGTCATCAGAGGGGCGGCCTACCCAGCCCTCGAGGGGTCATCAGAGGGGCGGCCTACCCAGCCCTCGGGGGGTCATCAGAGGGGCGGCCTACCCAGCCCTCGAGGGGTCATCAGAGGGGCGGCCTACCCAGCCCTCGGGGGGTCATCAGAGGGGCGGCCTACCCAGCCCTCGAGGGGGTCATCAGAGGGGCGGCCTACCCAGCCCTCGGGGGGTCATCAGAGGGGCGGCCTACCCAGCCCTCGAGGGGTCATCAGAGGGGCGGCCTACCCCATCCCTCGAGGGGGTCATCAGAGGGGCGGCCTACCCAGCCCTCGAGGGGGTCATCAGAGGGGCGGCCTACCCAGCCCTCGAGGGGGTCATCAGAGGGGCGGCCTACCCAGCCCTCGAGGGGGTCATCAGAGGGGCGGCCTACCCAGCCCTCGAGGGGTCATCAGAGGGGCGGCCTACCCCAGCCCTCGAGGGGGTCATCAGAGGGGCGGCCTACCCAGCCCTCGAGGGGGTCATCAGAGGGGCGGCCTACCCAGCCCTCGAGGGGTCATCAGAGGGGCGGCCTACCCAGCCCTCGAGGGGTCATCAGAGGGGCGGCCTACCCCAGCCCTCGAGGGGGTCATCAGAGGGGCGGCCTACCCAGCCCTCGAGGGGTCATCAGAGGGGCGGCCTACCCAGCCCTCGAGGGGTCATCAGAGGGGCGGCCTACCCAGCCCTCGAGGGGTCATCGGAGGGGCGGCCTACCCAGCCCTCGAGGGGTCATCAGAGGGGCGGCCTACCCCAGCCCTCGAGGGGTCATCAGAGGGACGGCCTACCTAGCCCTCGAGGGGTCATCAGAGGGGCGGCCTACCCAGCCCTCGAGGGGTCATCAGAGGGGCGGCCTACCCAGCCCTCGAGGGGTCATCAGAGGGGCGGCCTACCCAGCCCTCGAGGGGTCATCGGAGGGGCGACCTACCCAGCCCTCGAGGGGTCATCAGAGGCAGCTGCACTAGAAATAAAGTCACTGCTTGCTGGGACATCAAGTGCATTACTTCAAAGCACTTTGCAATCTACAAGTTTTTGTGTGCCAGGTGAGAAAGAGGGGCACTTGCAGAGGGTGGTGTGTCAACCTCCGCTCCACACCCTGGCTATTAAATCACTTGCTGGCTTTCATCTCATGGCGACACTAGTCAAAACACATCAACAGGCTGCTGAATTAATGAGTGTCGGGTACACATCGGTCATCTATATGCCATAAGCAAAATATTTTGTATTGGTGTTAAGTTAGTTTACTGGTTACGTCAAAGTTGGCTACAGAGAGACCATTCAACACTTACCATGAAGAACCACAAGACTGAAGTTTGTAAATCCTCTCCGCTCGTCTTTATGGGTGGATCAGTAAGACCATATCCGAGACACAGTGCACAGGCGTTCACTGTGACATCACAAGCTTCACTATACCTCTCGTTTCATCAGAGGTGGTCACAGTCGAACACGATCCCCTCTCGAAAACGCACACACCAGGTATGACACTAATAAGGCACGTTGGTGAGGCGGGGGCGTATATAGGCCTGCCAGAGTGGTGAAGTATGTGCGGGCGGGCCAGCAGCACCCGGCGGGTGTGTGGGTGGTGGGCGTGGTAACAGCGGCTGATGGTGGTGAGTTCCGCCTCAACACTGACTAGGCTCTTCAACAACACGTGGTGGATGGGAAAGACCGCTCTCACCCGTCTCGGTGCCACTCTCCTCCTCTCACTTCCCACGCCGGCCGGGCGCAGTGCGGGTGCCAGCGTAAGGTGCCAACCTTCAACCCACACAGGCGGCGTTCACCACCACTAGAGCGGGCAGGAGAGTGCAGTACAGCAGTAGGAGCACCAACAGCAGTGGTGGTGGTGGTCCCAGCCAGGCGGGGAGGAGCCGCCACCACTACACCAGCCACGAGGCACACTAAAAATACCTTGAGGCTGCTGGTGCTGCCCTTGCCTGGCACCCTCGCTCCCTCCCTCTTCCTGTCTTCCTGTCGCACCCTAACCCTTATCTTCCCTACCTTACATACCCACCTCTCCATCTTAAATGTCTAAAAAAGGAACTACAACCAGAAAACCATTGTAGGAATCACATCGCCCTCCGGCCGGCAGAGATTGCTCTTGGTAGCCGAAGAGCATTATCATAGTGACGGGCCGTCAGCTCGCGACGCTGCTCACCTCCACCTGAGAGGGTTCACCTCACACCCCATCCTCACCCTCTCTCACCACAACCTCAACCTAGCATCTCTCATCTTGGAAGCGTGTCTGCCTCCCATTTGCAACGAGAGAACCTAAGAATAAGCCCAGGGAGGATGTATTTGCGGCTCTTACCCTATGAAACCCGAGAGCGCCATCGTGTCATCGACCTGGGTATATAAAGAAAACTTGAATATCGACATTCAATACTATTTTGTCGTTTCGCGCATAAAAGAAAACATTTCACTGATTCTCCGCAGAAAATAATTTAAACTTCGTCCTCTTATTCACGAAACTATATTAAAATATGAACATTAAGGAGTTCCAATTCCAATATTTTTTGTTCCCGGTGAGCGGTATGGGCGACTGAGAGTTTATTATGATGGCGGGAGAACTGCTCGCCCACAACAACAGTGGAAGGTGATGATGCGCACACTACACCATCCCTCACTATACTGGTATACCACACCGCCCCCTTACTATACTGGTATACCACACCGTCCCTTACTATACTGGTATACCACACCACCCCTCACTATACTGGTATACCACACCGCCCCCTTACTATACTGGTATACCACACCACCCCCTTACTATACTGGTATACCACACCATCCCCTTACTATACTGGTATACCACACCACCCCTCACCATACTGGTATACCACACCACCCCTCACCATACTGGTATACCACACCACCCCTCACCATACTGGTATACCACACCACCCCTCACCATACTAGTATACCACACCACCCCTCACCATACTAGTATACCACACCACCCCTCACCATACTAGTATACCACACCACCCCTCACCATACTAGTATACCACACCACCACTCACTATACTGGTATACCACACCACCCCTCACCATACTAGTATACCACACCACCCCTCACTATACTGGTATACCACACCGCCCCTCACTATACTGGTATACCACACCACCCCTCACTATACTGGTATACCACACCACCCCTCACTATACTAGTATACCACACCACCCCTCACCATACTGGTATACCATATACCAACCCGTTCACTACACTAGCAGTCTACAGGCAGTAATATTCCGGGAACATCAACAAATTCTTGTAGACTTGAGGAAAATTGAAAGTCACACCAGTTCCTCCATCTATCATTCTATTATGCAGGAAGTAGCGCACGTCTATGGGTCATAAGGTTAGCAGACTTCTAGATGTTACCACTGCTAGGCTTAGGCTCGGCTACAAGTACCTCTGGGAGTTTGCAACATCTGCTGATGTAGATTTGACTAAATGTAAACTCTGTCAGCAGAACTATTCGCATACTTTGCGTCATTATATAATGGAATGTGAAAAAATCGCGGAATTCAGAGATAACACCATCAATGGAGTCCAAGAAATGTGTAAGTTCTTCATTCATAATGATGTGCTGTTTGGAATCTTAGCGAAGTATCCATTATTTGCTTACTGTAGGTGCAGCCTGCACATGACTGTAAAGCTGCCGCCCAGTTGGGTGGGTGTGGAGCACATGACTGTAAAGCTGCCGCCCAGTTGGGTGGGTGTGGAGTACATGACTGTAAAGCTGCCGCCCAGTTGGGTGGGTGTGGAGCACATGACTGTAACGCTGCCGCCCAGTTGGGTGGGTGTGGAGCACATGACTGTAAAGCTGCCGCCCAGTTGGGTGGGTGTGGAGCACATGACTGTAAAGCTGCCGCCCAGTTGGGTGGGTGTGGAGCACATGACTGTAAAGCTGCCGCCCAGTTGGGTGGGTGTGGAGCACATGACTGTAAAGCTGCCGCCCAGTTGGGTGGGTGTGGAGCACATGACTGTAAAGCTGCCGCCCAGTTGGGTGGGTGTGGAGCACATGACTGTAAAACTGCCGCCCAGTTCGGTGGGTGTGGAGCACATGACTGTAAAACTGCCGCCCAGTTGGGTGGGTGTGGAGCACATGACTGTAAAGCTGCCGCCCAGTTGGGTGGGTGTGGAGCACATGACTGTAAAACTGCCGCCCAGTTCGGTGGGTGTGGAGCACATGACTGTAAAGCTGCCGCCCAGTTGGGTGGGTGTGGAGCACATGACTAAAACTGCCGCCCAGTTGGGTGGGTGTGGAGCAAGACTAGTAACTGTGCAACTCACCATAGATGTAAAGTGTCTTGTATAGTGACTGTGTGGTGTGGTATACCAGTCCTTAAGCTATACTGGTATACCATACCAGCCCTTAAGCTATACCATCACCCATCACAATACTGGTATACCATACCAGCCCTTAAGCTATACCATCACCCATCACAATACTGGTATACCATACCAGCCCTTAAGCTATATTGGTATACCATCACCCATCACAATACTGGTATACCATACCAGCCCTTATGCTATGCTGGTATACCATACCACCCATTGCAATATTGGTATACCATACGTCACTGGTGTTCACTGGTAAATAGGCAAGCTAATGGGAGGGGGTCAATAGATTTGTTAAAGGACGGAGCACAGCAAATTGTATAGTTAATTACTTGGCTAATGACACAGCTAAGTACTCCGTATTTGTTGACATCAAAAGAGCCTTCGACAAAGCACAGGGGATTGCGATCCTGGACGAGCTTGCATGCATGGGTGTCAAGGGGAGACTCATGAAATAGACTGAAGGGTTGACTAAATAGCTTTCCTCACAGGGAGGAAAGCCAAGGTCTGCCACTTTCCGGGTCTTTGATGGTGGCCGACAAGTTGCCACCCGGCCCGTTTAAATATTTAAAATAATCCAGGGGATTTTCAGAATATTTTACTGTAATCTGTACCTGGTAGTTTTAGTTCAGGCGTTTTAAAAGTAGCAACGCCACAGTTGATAGGAATAACGTTAGATTTCTTACGGCATCATTTCTAACATATTAAACTAACTTCATCCATATTATCTATCGTAGATGGTAATATGGGCTAATGCTTTTATGCCATGCTAGTTATCAGCATGGCCTTAGCCATATCATCACTGCCTGCGGGCACCCAACTCGCTCTACTGGATCTTAACTCTTGCAACACTGGATCAAGAAAGTAAATAATAAAATAATACATTAAAACATTTTGCATGAACTCATTTTTTTGTTTGTTTAATATTGCGAGGAAGTTACTGTCCCACCGGGGGCGACTGGGCACCCCGGGTTGTAGCGAGGTGTTCATCTTTACTAATTGTCTAAAATATAATTGTGTTCAAACATCGTGACAGTGCAAATGTCATGGGGACTTAGTAAGACTTCTTGTACATTATTGTCTAGTTACGTAGCAATGTGTCGCCTTCACCTGTGCTTGGATTTGTCGTGTTCTCGCGACCAACTGCCCCAACACCCGGATTCATGGAGGATTTAAGTGCCATCTTACGACACTTGGACATCTTTTCTCAATCATGGCAGCTTAGTTTACATTTACTAAACAGTTTACGAGCTCCGAAGCGCTACGAGGTTGTCTATAATAACAATATTGGGTTATGAAGTTTAGACGTTCGTAAAGTGCTTAATAAATGCAGACTTCACGGCCATAATCTAGGAATGATGTATAAGTTTCTTCAGTAGACACGCAAGAGCTTGGTGAACCAAAGCCCAGCTACTCTCCCCCAGAGAGCCTCCACATCTCGGAAAGATTGTTTAGGAGTTTCCAAACGGCGCGCGTGATGGTGGCGGGTTTCAAGTTCAAGTACGTTTATTGAGACAATAAAAAACATCTCAAAGGGATAGAGTAGCTTAGGCTATTTCTACCCTGGTGGTGGTGGGGAGGTGGTGGTAGGGAGGTGGTAGTGTGGTGGTGGTGGTGGTGGGGAGGTGTGGTGGTGTGGTGGTGGTGGGGAGGTGTGGTGGTGTGGTGGTGGAGGTGTGGAGCCGCACTCCTTCCCGTCACTTATGCCACACCCGCTAATAAAGGTGTCACTTAAAAATATCACAAGCAGAGATTAAGTGTTGCCGAGATGACGACTGTGTGACTGGTGACTGTGTGACTGGCGACTGTGTGACCAGTCACACAGTCACCAGTGGGGGGGCGGGCTGGGGGGTGGGGGGGTCGGGCTGGGGGGTGGGGGGGTCGGGCTGGGGGGTGGGGGGTGGGCTGGGGGGTGGGGGGGCGGGCTGGGTCTGGGGGGTGTGGGGGACGGGCTGGAGGTGTGGGGGTGGGCTGAAGGTTTGGGGGGGAGACTGGGGGTGTGGGGGGCGGGCTGGGGGGTGTGGGGGCGGGCTGGAGGTGTGGGGGTCGGGCTGGGGGGTGTGGGGGCGGGCTGGGAGGTGTGGGCACCACATTAGCAACCTTCCATAACTCTGGCACTCTGCCTGACTATTGATTTATTAAATATGGTAGACAGTGGCTCGGAAAGCTCCTCTTTTCATTCTTTAAGCACCCTGGCAAACACTTCATCCGGCCCTGGGGATTTATTTGGTTTTAGTTTTACTCTTTGTTTAAGAACATCCTCCCTGGTAACTGCCAAACTAGTCAACATGTCCTCGTTCCCACTCACATAGACTTGTTCGGCTGAAGGCATATTGTTAAGTTCGTCTTTAGTAAATACAGATTTAAAATATTTATTAAAAATACTACTCATCTCCTCGTAATTATCCGTTATTTGACCTGTTTCAGTTTTTAATGGACCTATCCTTTCCCTAGTCTTATTTCGATATAACTGAAAAAAAACTCTTTAGGATTTGTCTTCGCTTGCCCTTCTATGCGAACTTTATAGTTTCTTTTTGCTTTCCTTATCTCAGTTTTAACATTTCTAACCGGTTGTGCGAATTCCTCTTCTAAACTAACTTCCCCATTCTTAATCCTTTTGTACCACGCTCTCTTTTCACCTATAAGGTTCTTCAGATCCTTTGTTGTCCACTTTGGGTCATTAGTATTCGATCTATTCAATTTATATGGTATACTACGTTCCTGGGCTTTGCTTAGAATATTTTTAAATAGGTTATATTTTGAATCCACATCGAAATCCCCTTTTACGTCACCTGTCGCTGGGTCTAGCCCACACCCCATTCCCAAGATATTCCAATCTATTTGACCCAAAAAAATTCTTAGGCTATTGATGTGGGAACCGACCTGTGAGATTTATATTATTTGATTTATATGAATTTATATTGAATTTATATTTACGTTAATTTATATATTTCGATAGCAATTGGTAGGATGTTATGTGGACTGTATTTCTGCAATAATCTCACAAATCGATCCACTACACATTAGGGGGGTTTATATTGAATTTATATATATGCAGCCAATCAAACTATAGTATTAAACTACATATATTGTTAAACATTGAAGAGGTTCCTTATCTTATTGTACAGCAGGTCCATCAGATATAACCAGGATGTAGACACCAAATTTTCCTCTTGTGAGGCAGCTTCCATCACCCTGGTAACTGATACACAAAGCATGCTTCCTCGTCTTGACCTGTCAAAAGGGCGCTAGCTATGAAGCCAGAATCCTAATATATGACACCCGTGAGCCTCTGGTCTAAGAACAATAACAATGGCTGACCACTCCCTCACCACTGACGCCTCCCTCACTTTGTAGAGATGTCAGTAACTGATTGAATGGTCACATTTACTTTATTTTAATATTGATAATTAAGTTAATTTATATGAGATGTTTTTATGATGGTAAAGTCCAAAGACTAATGTATTTAAGAATAATTCCCAGCAGAATAGCTGGTGAAATTATAATAGTATGTGGTAATGATATCCCGCTTTCTATAGACGGAAAATTCCACTACAAATTACATTTTCTATGGGTTAACTTGTTTATACAATGCAGCAATATTATCTGCTTGTATGATATTAGTAATTGGTGTCGGATTTTCCGACAATTGAAATCAGCTTTTCGAAAATCAGGCACTTTAACAGAATTTTTTCCTCCAGATTTATTCCATTCTATATTAAATCTCATTTCTTTATGATCACTGTTCCCTAGCTCACTCTCTATTTCGATGTCCTTAATTTGTGTTTCCCTGTTAGTTAACACTAAATCTAAAATATTATATCCCCGCGTTGGTTCCTTAATGTGTTGCGTAAGAAAGCAATCATCAATTAATTCTAGAAAATCTTCTGCTTCATTATTCCCTGTTTTGTTCACCCAGTTTATTCCACTAAAATTAAAGTCAACCATGACATAAATACTGTTAGATCTGTGATTACTGTGCTATTAATTAATATGTGGGATTATTAATTATTAATTGCAATTGTGTGGGTTGTGATTTTGGGGGCAGTGTTACTGATTATCACTGATTGGTGTAACCTGTGTTATTGTGTTTTGCTTGTCTACGCGACAAGGACTTGTCACGCAGGACTTGTCACAAACAAGGACTTGTCACGCAGGACTTGTCAAAAACAAGGACTTGTCACGCAGGACTTGTCAAAAAAAATATCTTTTACGACGTCGTGCGATGCATGGGAGGAGAAAGGAAGGCTGGGTATTTATCCAGATTAACCAGGAGGCCTGGTCGACGACCGGGCCGCGGGGACGCTAAGCCCAGGAAGCACCTCAAGGTAACCTCAAGGTAAGGTGCAGACACTTGCAGTTTTACAGTCTTGTAAAGCCACTACTAGCACACATGGCATCTCGGGCAGATCCTTGATCTAACATAGAGTTTTAAGAAGGTAATTTCTAGCAAAATTAACAAAATATTTACAGGTACATTGTAAGAAAGTATAAAAAAATACATTGTAAGAAAGTATAAAAAATACATTGTAGGAAAGTATAAAAAAATACATTGTAAGAAAGTATAAAAAATACATTGTATAAGAAATTTGACAGGAAAAATGTAAATACATTGAAGAAAATTTAAGGGTTATCCACACGGTTTAGCATAATTTGAGGATTAATGCAAGATATAATGTAGCAAACTATGTGTATAACATGATATAAGATAACAGCAATGATTACAATGATAAAGTTGTATGGCATAGGTACATATTTTGGGATATTGGGTAGCACTAGATACAGTGCGAGTTTCAAGCACTAGGTAGAAAACTATGAAGATAAAATTAGGTACGTTTTATTTTTATTTTTGAATAATCAAAAGTTTGACAGCTTTTCAATTCGTTAGGGAGTGAGTTCCATAGACCAGGACCCTTTATTTGCATAAAGTGTTTACACAGATTATTAAGTTTGACTCTGGGGATATCAAATAGAAATTTATTTCTGGTGTGGTGATTATGTGTTCTATTACATCTGTCCAAGAAGAGTTTCAGAACAGGATTTGCACTTAAGAACAGGGTTTTGTAAATGTAACTGACAAGAGAATGTGTGAAGTGAATTTATGTTTAGCATGTTAAAGGATCTAAATGGGGGGGGGGTTGAGTGTTGTCTGAAAGCCGAGTTTGTTATTGTTCTGATAGCATATTTTTGCTGGTTGATGATGGGCTTCAGGTAGTTTGCAGTGATTAAACCTCATGCACAGATACCTTATGTAAGATAGAGATAGATTAGCGCCATATTATATTGAGAAGAGAGCAGAGTTTGGAACATAATATCTGATTTTAGAGAGTATACCAACCGTTTTTGAGACTTCTTGGTAATATGTTGTATGTGGGTGATGAAGTTGAGTCTCTTGTCCACGTATAGGCCAAGAATCTTTCCATCATTGCTGATGTTAACATTGTCTATCCGAAGCTGAATTGCATTTGTTGATTTGCTTCCAAATAAGATGTAGTAGGTCTTTTCTTTTCTATGTTTAGTGTGAGTTTGTTGGTTGACATCCATAAGTGAACTGTTTTTAGTTCATTGTTTACAACATTATTTAGTGTGTGTGGGTTGGGGTCCGAGCAGATGAGGGTAGTATCGTCAGCAAATAATATAGGTGTAAGAATGTTAGAGACATTAGGCAGATCATTTAGACTGGCTTATGATCCACATCATGATTGCGGTCAAGATTTAGACTAGGATACAAAACATGATTCAAACCATGGTCCAGATCATTATTCTTACCATGATTTAAATTCACACCATATGCAGACGCTGAGTGACAATAACGTGGCTGTGTCTGGGTACAAGTGACAGGATGAACAACCCAGCGGGTTTTCTTCCTATTGGGGAATGTTGTACATGCTGCTATGGCGGTGTGTCCACTCACAGGATGAGTGGCGCTGCCCAATAAACTCGCCCCTCGGGGCAAAATTTAAAAATTTAAATTTAATAACGTGGCTGAAAATATGATGACCCAACCACACACCAGAATGTGAAGAAGGGAATCCAACCCAACCTACAGTACATAAAAAACCACCATCAGCAAAAAACTCGCACCCCACAACAAAGCCCATCTACAACAGAGAGTAGCAGATGTTGGAAATCTCCAACACTTATTTACTAACCCCCAGTACAACAGGATGTATTTCTTGTACTAGGCGTCATAATTAAGTGACCAGTAGTTTAGTGATATTGAGTTTATATAACTAACACGTAATAACGTCATATTTCCCCAGAAATTCTAGTCTTGTGTTGCATCAGCCCACATGACTAGGGGAAAAATGTTTACATTAAGTATATTGTAGTAAATTCTCTTTATTTCTGTATTATTTAATAAGAATCATCAGCCAATAATTCTATTGTCATGGATATTCAGTGAGTTAAGGCTGATAGTAGCCTTATCGTCGAATAAGCTATATAGTATTATCTGCAAGTAATAGTTTATACAGATACAAACTGTTAGAGTAGATACGCCAACTACTCTACACAGATACAGATATCTGTGTAGAGTAGATACGCCTACTACTCTACACAGATACAGATATCTGTGTAGAGTAGATACGCCTACTACTCTACACAGATACAGATATCTGTGTAGAGTAGATACGCCTCTACACAGACGCCGTCTTGTCGAGTCGGCTCTGATACACAACCTTCCCAACATGAACCTTCGTCCTGACTTTGTTGCTGTTGACTCTTCCTTTCACAGTACATACTCAAATGTTCTAAACTTTCTAACAAACGTGACCTAACATGAACCTACCTATCCTTTTATCTCTTTCTTTTCATTTCTCTTATTTTTATTACGTTCCCATTCTTACTCCTATTATTACACCCTTTATTACACCTATCACTTACGCACCTTTCGCCTCTCGTAAGGGATGGGTGAAAATCCTATTTTCAGAAAAGAGGTAAAATCCTCTAAGATTTCCTTCTCCTCACCTCTCTCTTGCTTTACTTATTATGCCTCCCTTGTGCAAAGCAACAACCCATCGTTGCTTGCTCTGCCATGACAATCACCCCATAATTTCCTACTACTGCTCCCGCAGACAGTAAAACATGAAGGTCCATGTTGAAGCCAAGAGAAACAACCCTTCCACTCTGTGACCAGAGTCCCAGGTGCTCAACCCACCACCTCAGCTCCCACTAACCGACCAGAAGACTTTCCAGTCTTACCAAATAGTGGCTCCTCCCACCAGGCGACCCAGCCTTCACAGACTCATGAACCACCCAAGACCCGGGCAGCACAATCAGATGTATTTCCCTCTCCAGCTCCAAACACAAATGCAGTCTACAGAACCACCAACGCTCCTGAAATAGCTTCTACCGCCAATCCACGACACCTGAGCCTCCAGGCTGCAAGATGAAAGACGAAAAGACTAACTACGGATGTAAAGAACTCCTCAGACGAGGAAATCTTAGTAGGAGCTCCTCCACCGCCGCACCACAAATACGACACCTACTCGGTACAAAACCTTCTCATGAAGGCCTCATCAAACTCCAACGACAGCACGGCTCAACCAAAGTATCAGGCAAAAGAAAAAACAGAAGACCTAGAAGTCAACACTAACCCCACCAGCTCCATAACTGGTACAGCCATGAAAACCACCATGAAGACCCCAATTAATCCACAGATCTCTATTATCAGCTATTGGTACAGATAATGGCTCCTAAGAGCCATTATCAATTACAATGCCCGTGCACAGGCATTGTAATTATGCCCAATTACAATGCACGAGCAATGATGAGCCCTTACGCGTTCATCATAGCTCGTGCTACTTGGAACTTTTTGTTCTGAGTAGCTGAATCTAAAACAACAACAACCTCCTTCGCCTCTTAACAATTGAGTTGATAATGCAACCCGTCCTCGACTCAAGTCCATTACATCCAGCGGTCGACCCCACAGACGCATTCATAAATTTTAACATGCTGTTCATTCAATGCGGAAACTTTCTCAAATATAAATTAATATTATAATATATTAGCATATTGTGCATTTATAGGCATAGGTTAGGTTAGGTGTTTAGGTTCTGTCGGCGATTATTTGTATTTGTAGTACGTGGGTGAAGCATTTACAGCGTTGTGGTTCGATCAAAATTAGTCAGAGAAGCACTTGTTCCGGAAGTGTTCGAACGTCAACAGTTGTGAGTCGTGTGTAAACCGTTTTTCATTCATAAACAGGGGGTTTGGCGGGTGGATGGAATCACTTTTGGGTCTGTTTGGAGGACGGGCTGGGTAATGGTCCAGGACGGACCGAAACGTCGTCGTCTCTTCAGTTTCTAGTGTGTGGTTTGGTTAACATTATGTGAAACATGGTGTGAATCATGGTCTGGATTATGGTCTGAATCATGTGTCGAATCATACCAATATCATTGTCTGAATCATGTGTTGTATCATACCAATATCATTGTCTGAATCATGTGTTGAATCATACCAATATCATTGTCTGAATCATGTGTTGAATCATACCAATATCATTGTCTGAATCATAGTATGCATCATAACCTAAATCGTCTTCTCACAGTCTAAATGATTATCTAAATCATGGACTGAATCTTGTTCCGAATCATGGTCTAAATTAGTTCGATGCGTAATCTGAAATATGATCCGAATCAGTGCTAAAATTATGGTCTGAACCATTGTATAGAATATGGTCTGAATCACAGTCTAGAACATGGTCTGAATCACAGTCTAGAACATGGTCTGAATCACAGTCTAGAACATGGTCTGAATCACAGTCTAGAACATGGTCTGAATCACAGTCTAGAACATGGTCTGAATCACAGTCTAGAACATGGTCTGAATCACAGTCTAAAACATGGTCTGAATCACAGTCTAGAACATGGTCTGAATCACAGTCTAGAACATGGTCTGAATCACAGTCTAGAACATGGTCTGAATCACAGTCTAGAACATGGTCTGAATCACAGTCTAGAACATGGTCTGAATCACAGTCTAGAACATGGTCTGAATCACAGTCTAGAACATGGTCTGAATCACAGTCTAGAACATGGTCTGAATCACAGTCTAGAACATGGTCTGAATCACAGTCTAGAACATGGTCTGAATCACTGTCTAAATAATCGTCTGTAGAAATAATGGTCTGAATCAGGATCTTATTTAATGGTTCAAATCTAGGTCTGAATCATGGTCTTGATTGTAATGTAAATTATTGCCTGAATCAGAATCTGAATTATGGCCGAATCTATGGACTGAATAATGTTTAATTCGTGGTCTGAATCATAGTCTAAAGCTTAATCTCAATCTGATCTAAACAATGGTGTGAATCGTGGTGTTAATCATGATTTAAATAATTGCTTTAATCATGGTTTAAAATCTTAAATTAAATTATGGTTGAGGCTTTGTCTGAACCAATCTACATCATAATACGAATAATGGTCTGTATGATGATCTTAATTATCTGACATCTTTGATAGAGTAATGATTGTGACTCAAGGTCTGAATCTTTTTGAATCATTGTCCAAATCATGGTGTGAATGATGCTAAGTAGCGCCAGAACAGGTAATTAGGTCGCCATATGTACTGGCATAGCTCGTAGTTAGCTATAGGCGCTACAAGCCGTTATACAGAATAGTTACAGGAAGCAACGTGTAGGGAAGATGTCCAGAGGAGCCAGAGTGCTATCAGAGACACTGAGGCAGGGAACCTCACGTTTCGTCAGAGACTATCTGACGAAACTCTGATTGTTTCAGAGTTTTTAACTCTGCGTCAGAGACCGTTAGAGAGCGTCAGAGACCGTTAGAGAGCGCCAAAAGCCGACTGGAAGAGTGAAAAAGCTTTCCTTATCAGTATGGCCTCATGACGAGCGAGTTCTGTACACATCACCAAACATGGCCTTATTCCTCGCTTCTAACACCATTTATAGCGCAAGATTATGAGGAATCATCAAAAAAATAATCATGTCCAGGAACAAGCCTCGGTTACATCCATTATCATTATCGTGTATGAGATAGCTGTCCGACGCAGAATCCTGGTAATTATATTTTATATATACATTTTCTCCCAACGATATCGTGGACATAATCGACTCATTGATAAGTACCAAATTAGAGATAAATCTCTTCCTGGTCTTAATTGTTGGTTCAGTAATTGGTGTCAACGACGATATATATTTTTTGTTCTCGAAAACATTGTCACAAATAACAATTTTAATGTTTTGTTTTATCGTTTCCCCCAAAAACAAAAACATTAAAATTACTAATTAGGAAAGTATTTCCGAGAAGATTAAAAAATATATATATATATCGTCGCTGACACAAACATAATGAATAAACAGATAAATTATTAGATGAAAAACTGTAAGTTTTATATGGAAAGTTAAAGCAAACAATAATTAACAGAAACACTTTTACAACAGTCCCCGTGGCGAAGTGGTAACATACTCGCCTGGCTTTCGCGAGGGCTTTGGCCTGGGTTCGTATTCTGGCCGGGTAGGATTCACTGGGCACCAATCCTTAACTGTAGCCTCTGTTCACCCAACAGTAAAATGAGTACCTGCTTGTTAAACGATTTGGCAAGTCGTATTCCAGGGGAAAATTAGGATTAAGGACCTGCATAAAACGCTATGCGTACTGCTGGCTGTACAAGAATGTAAGAACTCTTGTGTATAAAACAAAACTAAAAAAAATAAAGAGTGCTGTAAAAAAACATACCAGCCTAATTGTGTTGAACGTTTTGTACTGTCTGTGCATATTGCTCTTATTTCTAAATAAAGAAAGGAAAATGCTTAAAAAACAAAACACTTAAGCGCACTTAAAGTGATCAATACAAATAAAACTTATTAACTGTCACATATATTAAAACTAATTTAAAATCCATTAAACTACAAGATGAAATTTATAACTACTAAAACAAACCATTCTATTAAACTTACGTGAAGTGATCAGAAGTGAAACTTGATACCTAACACATAGATACTAAACACTATAACAAATATTTATATAATGACTACAAATCTACAAAAAATGTATGTAAAATACAAACAGAATAAACGACAATTATAAAGTACTAACCAAAATCTTATAAAAACTCAAATATTAAATAAAATTAAATACCAAAAAATGTATTATATATCCTAAATAAAAGATTATATTAATGTACAATGTCAAGACTTGAAATAAGTAAGAAAGGGCAAAGACATGGTAAACGAAACAAAAAATTAAACTACCAAAATGAACTAAAAATCAAATTACAGGGCCTACTGTGCACTATACAGTGTACAATTGAACAGCTGAAAGGTTGCTATTTAACAGAGGCCGCCGCTCCTTTATATATAAGGATTCCATTACTCTCAAATCTGACTGGCCATTCATACAAGTGTCCAGAATTTTAAAATCAGATTCCAGCAGAGAATGATCAAACTCATAACAATGGTTTCTAATCTCCGAAAATGCTGGTTTAGACAATGGTAATCCAGTCCTAAAAGATAATCCCCGGTGCTCAAGTATCCTAATCTTAAAGTTCCGAATGGAACTCCCGACATATCCAGCATTACAGCTGGAACAATTATACATATATACGACATTTGAGCACAAGGGGGTAGGCACTTTATCTTTAAATTTAAAATAAGAGCCTATGATAAAATATTAAATTAAAATAAGAGCCTTTTGTTTTTTAAGCATTTTCCTTTCTTTGATAGGCAATTATATTCAGTATGAGTTCTTTGTTTACCAGCTATTTGATTGTGATTTCTGTTTTTTCTTTTAGATCTGATGATGAATACGAGAAGTATTCGAAACGTTATGCATTTTAAAGTAAAGATTCTGAAACAAGATGTTCAGTATATCCCTGGTTTTCCTATTTATCTTAATATATATATATATATATATATATATATATATATATATATATATATATATATATATATATATATATATATATATATATATTTACACAAAACACACACATATATAAAGATCACTGTTGGAAGACCTCATCCAGCTCTTCGGAGAAGGGGTTTGTGCCTAAGATACAGCAAGTATTTCCTCTCTATGGTCAACCAACACAATGTTTATATCCTCGTGTGATCAACCAAGTGTTTATATCCTCGTGTGATCAACCAACAGTGTTCATATCCTCGTGTGATCAACCAACAGTGTTCATATCCTCGTGTGATCAACCAACAGTGTTCATATCCTCGTGTGATCAATCAACACAATGTTCACATCCTCGTGTGATCAAGGAACACACAGTGTTCATATTCCCGTAACAACACTTATGACAAGAGGAAACATACTACAGCAGATTATGGTCTAACAATGTTTCGAAGTTGTAATTTGTATCGTCGTTGGTTAGAAAGTAAAACATGTAGTTTACAAGGGAGGAATCCATGTCGTATACCTGACTCTTTTGCTTTGAATTATCATTGCCATTATTCTCTGCTCTCAACACGATTTTAACAATCAACTGTTCAGGATGGTGCCTCAGTTTCCCACCTGCGTAAGTCCTAGGCTGTCATCATCTTGTGAAGAGAGAATTTTAGGTTTTCATTTAAAGTTATTATATCAGATGTTTGGTGTCTTCACTGTATTGTCGGTTTCTGTTTTTCACTCGAAGAATGTTTAGGAATACATCAATAACAATTATACTTTAATCTCAGTGCAAAAATATTAATTGGGGACCTCGACAAAAGCCTAACATGAATATATTTACTGGCTGCTTGTCCCCAGACACAGTGAATTAATACATTTTTATTCCAGTACTATATTCATTACGTTGTATTTATTATTCAATAGTAGCAATAGTGATCAGAGATAACCTTCACCTGTACATAAAGGTACACACACATAATAAATAAATAAATAAATAAATGTTTATTCAGGTAAAGTACATACATACAAGAGGTTTTACAAGAGTTGATGGATTTATAGATAGAGCTAGTACATACAATGCCTGAAGCCACTATTACGCAAAGCGTTTCGAGCAGGAAAAACATTAAAGACTAAAACTTAATACTAATTGAGATTAAAGTATAAAATGTGTTGAGAACAAATAAAAATAAAAAAAGGGCGGAACATGGCAGAAAAAGCAGCACAAATACAATTAGGTCGACAGACAGCATTGTTTAAAAAAACAGACATAGGTTGACAATATAGGGGTAAGGTAGGTTACAGGGAATTTATTAGGTAGTACTTAGTTTTTATCTTAAACTGGTTGAGAGAGGTACAGTCTTTAACATAATTGGGAAGGTCATTCCACATTCTGGGTTCCTTGATTTGTAGAGCATTTCTAGTTTGATTAAGTCTACTCTTGGAATATCAAAACTGTATTTGTTTCTGGTGTGTTGCTCATGGGGTCTGTTACAACATTCAATGAAGCTTTTGAGGTCAGGATTGGCATTACAGTTCAGGTAGGTACCGCTATGCACAGCACACATGGCAGTTGTACACATGGGACACATACGGAGAGTCATGGCATCTGTACACTCGGCAGGAGTACATATGACACTTGCACATACGAGAGGTATACACAGGCATGGGTGGGCGTCTTCAGGTGTTTGATAAAAGTCCATTTTTGTTCTCGTCCTTTGGCAGGAATATATGACTAGCCTTTATCCTGTCATTGATATCCTTAGGTTAGTGGATGAGTCGTATAGATGGCTCATGCAATCTTAAGGCTGGTGTACACGTCTTAAGGCTGGTGTACACGTCTTAACGCTGGTGCACACGTCTTAAGGCTGGTGTACACGTCCTCAGGCTGGTGTACACGTCCTCAGGCTGGTGTACACGTCCTCAGGCTGGTGTACACGTCCTCAGGCTGGTGTACACGTCCTCAGGCTGGTGTACACGTCCTCAGGCTGGTGTACACGTCCTCAGGCTGGTATACACGTCCTCAGGCTGGTGTAGGCGTGGTGTGGCTGGTGTACACGTGGTGTGGCTGGTGTACACGTGGTGTGGCTGGTGTAGGCGTGGTGTGGCTGGTGTACACGTGGTGTGGCTGGTGTACACGTGGTGTGGCTGGTGTACACGTGGTGTGGCTGGTGTAGGCGTGGTGTGGCTGGTGTAGGCGTGGTGTGGCTGGTGTAGGCGTGATGTGGCTGGTGTAGGCGTGGTGTGGCTGGTGTAGGCGTGGTGTGGCTGGTGTAGTCGTGGTGTGGCTGGTGTAGGCGTGGTGTGGCTGGTGTACACGTGGTGTGGCTGGTGTAGACGTGGTGTGGCTGGTGTAGGCGTGGTGTGGCTGGTGTAGGCGTGGTGTGGCTGGTGTAGGCGTGATGTGGCTGGTGTAGGCGTGGTGTGGCTGGTGTAGGCGTGGTGTGGCTGGTGTAGGCGTGGTGTGGCTGGTGTAGTCGTGGTGTGGCTGGTGTAGGCGTGGTGTGGCTGGTGTACACGTGGTGTGGCTGGTGTACACGTGGTGTGGCTGGTGTAGGCGTGGTGTGGCTGGTGTTAGGCTGGAGGGAGGAGGGGCGGGATGCCACAGGAGTGACGCCACAGGCACTCATCACCCACTACTTTATAACATTTTCCTTTACACTGGGAAGAAGAAAACATATATAAGATACAGATATATTAATTGTAATACTGTTAGTATTAAGCATTAATTCAATTAGCAAAACATTTAATTATATAATCAGTAGGATATTCTCTGGGTCCGCCCAGACACACTCCGTAGACCACGGCAGTAGTAGGGATGGCTGCCATGTGGTCTTTTTTTTATATGGACCTAAAGGTTTCTTTCGGGGGGGGGAAATTCGAGGCAAAAATCCTTCATTTGGACTTAAAGGTTTCTAATGGGGGAAATTCAGACCGAAAATCCTTGCTGTGCCCCACCATTTCCAGGAAAAAAATATGCAGAGATTTGCTTACTATTGTGCCTTGCACGTTTAAGAGATTTTTTTTCAGAAAAAATATGTTCATGGAAGTTTGTTAAAGAAACCAAATGGGGAAATTCAAGGTCGCCTCTACATTCTTAACGAAAATAAACTCTATGGGCATAAACAGATATTTTAAACTGTAGGATTTAAGTAATTCTTATATAAATATACTTTATAAGTAAGTAAAGTGTTCCATTACCTGCCTACAATCTCCTCCCCCGCCAAACGTCACTACTCTCACCCCTCCCTCCCTCCCCCTGAACTATCCTACCACCGCACTAGGCAGGTGGATCACCCTAGCCCTAGTCGCCTAGTCTTATCACCCGTCCACCTGTCCCCCCCCACCCCACCCCCCACCACCGCTCCACTTTGCTCTCTCCCTCACCTCACCTCACCCCCCCCCCTCCCTCCCTCCCTTCTCCCTCACATCGTTCGGTCATTAACATAGTTTTAAAACTTTTTATATAAATCTACATTTCAGACGTCATGAAACATGTCATAATCCTAGTTTCGTGTTCACCAAAACAGGAATAATGCAATAACCTCAGCACTTAACAGGATTAACCATTCATACCTAATTTCACTTAATTGCGAACGTATGAAAACAATATTTGCCTAACCTGCATTGGATGGCCGAGAGCCCGTGCGAGGAAATGATGAACGCCGTGACTGTAGGCTTGTGCTGCAGGGACTACCTTCCTGTAGTCATAGACTTGTGCTGCTGGGACTACCTTCCTGTTGTCATAGACTTGTAGTGCTGGGACTACCTTCCTGTTGTCATAGACTTGTAGTGCTGGGACTACCTTCCTGTTGTCATATGCTTCTACAGCAGCAGCTATTTCCTTGTAGTCTTTTACAGCAGTTGACACTTCATTCCTGTAGCCTTGAGCTGCAGCAACTACCTTTTTAATGCCGTAGTCTGTGTTCTGCGTGTGGCGACCGTCGGCCATCGTGGACATCCCCACCATCACAGTCACTACAGTCAGCCAACCTTTCATGATGCTGACTTGGTTCCCCGACCCTCGCCTCATATGTCTCCTGTCACTTGTAGGATACTGTACCGGCCTTCAACAGGGGGATGGTGCAGGTGTGTTACAAGCAGGTAGTATTGCAGACGTGTTCCAGCAGGTAGTGATGGTGGAGTGCTCCAGCAGGCATGCACTTCTCGACTCTTCTCACTTTTAACTAACCAATAATGCTTCGCTTTGGGTACCTAATATTACAAATATTTGCTTATCACAATCATTTTGTTACCACAGTTCAGCTGGACTGAAAATAAAGAGCCAAACCAATGCAGATAACCAGATATTACTATCATACAGGATGTGCTAATTATTATGGACATTCCCAAACACATTTCAAATATTAATAAAATTAGAATTGCAGAAGTACTCATCTCACAGGGATCCCTCACCTCATAGGGACACCCGTGCCTCACATAGGACCCGCAGGTCACAGAGGCCCCTGCCTCATAAGAGAGCTTACCTCATGGGGGTCCCTGCCCGACATACGAACTTGAGTTCCCCTGACCCAAAGGAGACCATAGCCTCACATGGGACCATAGCCTCACATGGGACCATAGCCTCACATGGGACCATAGCCTCACATGGGACTACAGCCACACATGGGACCATAGCCTCACATGGGACCATAGCCTCACATGGTGTAACACTGTAAAGTCTTTGGTTTAATTTATTTAAAATATATATAGTATATGAGTCAGAGACAGGAATTTGAGAAGGCGCAAGCTTGGTCGGCCTGAGTTTCACACCTCTAAGAGTTAATGACCCCAAGTGACCTGAGGTCAGATCATGCGAATTTCACCTTACTTCTACTAATCTTATAATTGGAGCCTGGTAGCCTTCAAACATGCCGACGTTTAAGGAGTGGCTTGGTAGAGAGCCGGAGGCTATCTACTTGTGGGCGGAGTTAACTACTAGGTTCCCCAATATATACTCGGAGAGCTATCGATTCGAGAGCATTAACAAGACAGACAGAACGGCAGTCAGCAGAGCAGAGAAGACGGCCCTAGAAGGGAGGCTGTCGGCCGGCAGGGCGGGACAGTCTCTGCTCAACTATAGAAACCCCCCCCCTCTATCCAGCTATAGGCAGACACTTGGTGAGTTGAACATTAAGGTGACTTGGTCGTGTTTTACAAGTGTTGTGTGATGATCAGGGGCAGTCAGTTGTAGTGTTCTCAGATTCTTGGAGGATGACTCACTTTACATATATAGATCTTGAACATTGCTTAAATTATGATACTTAGTATGTGAAATATAATTGAATTTATTATTTAAATTGCCTTTGTGTCCCCTAGAGTTGAGTTGAGGTGAGAAAGCCTCTGGGATTATTGGTTCCCTGATTTTACTGAGTACATGATAAAGATGGGACATACTAATAATGACCTTGATAGCATCTTTTGAGAATTTTGTGATACAGACAAGTTCCATTCCTTGTCTTGTATGTAATGATCGTGAATGGATGGTGGCAGCATTTCGTCTTCTACTTCTACCTATCTACACCTCTCCCTCCACCCCTCTCTAAACTCTCACTTTCAATTAATGACCCTCCTCGCTCCTCCCACCTCTCTACCTCTCTCACCCCAAACCCTCACTAATTACTTCACTATCCATTTCTTTCCTTTCGTTTCCTCTTATACGTTTGTGGCAGTGAAATGTATTCTAGAGTTCTCTCTAGGGTTTCAGGTAACTGATCAAGTTACGGCGCCTTGTAGTCTTAGCACCTAGGTAGTCAAATACTTAGGTTACAAGGTGTTGAACGAGAGAGGTTGTCTTAGGAACTCTGGGAGTGCTCTAGAATAGTTAGCTAACTGGGGACGGCATAACGGACTAGAGAGAGCTGTTTCCCCCGGCCTCGTTAGTTAACTGGGGGGGGTGGAATAATGGACAAGATAGAGCTATTTCCCCCACTCCCGTTACAATGGGACCATAGCCTCACATGGGACTACAGCCACACATGGGACCATAGCCTCACATGGGACCATAGCCTCACATGGGACCATAGCCTCACATGGGACCATAGCCTCACATGGGACAATAGCCTCACATGGGACCATAGCCTCACACGGGACCATAGCCTCACATGGGACCATAGCCTTACATGGGACCATAGCCTCACATGGGACCATAGCCTCACATGGGACCATAGCCTCACACGGGACCATAGCTGCACATGGAACCACAGCCTCTCATGGGACAATAGCCTCACATGGGACCATAACCTCACACGGGACCATAGCTGCACATGGAACCACAGCCTCTCATGAGACCATAGCCTCACGTGGGACCATAGCCTCACATATCCCACGTAAGACTGATCCTCACACCTCGTCTTGTAGCCGGGCTCTCTGCCTTAGGTGTTTAATAATCCTCGTCGCCACAGTTAGGTTTACAAATACAAATATTTATTCAGGTAAAGTACATACATACAAGGTGAAATACAAAAGTTGATGGAGTAAAAGATAGAGCTAGTACATACAATGCCTGAAGCCACTATTACGCAAAGCGTTTCGGGCAGGAAAAACACTAAGACTAAAACTTAATACTAACTTAGATTAAAGTACAAATTGTGTTGTGAAAAAATCAGATAAAAATGAAAAAGGGGGGGGGAAACATGGCAGAAAAAGCAAAAGTACAATTTGGTCAACAAACAGCATTGTTAAAAATCGTAGACATGGGTTGACATTTAGGGGTGAGGTAGGTTACATTGAGTTAATTAGGTGGTACTTAGTTTTTATCTTAAATTGGTTGGGAGAGGTACAGTCTTTAACATAATTGGGAAGGTCATTCCACATTCGAGGTCCCTTGATTTGTAAAGCATTTCTAGTTTGACTAAGTCGTACTCTTGGAATATCAAATAGGTATTTATTTCTGGTGTGGTGCTCATGAGATCTGTTACAACCTTCTAGGAAGCTTTTAAGGTCAGGATTGACATTACAGTTCAGCGTTTTATATATATAAAATACACATGAGAGGATGTGCAGTGACTTAATATTTAACATATTCAGAGATTTGAGTAAGGGTACCGAGTGATGTCTGGGGCCAGAGTTAGAAATTGTCCTAATAGCAGCCTTGTGTTGTTGAGTAATTAGAGGACGTAAATGATTTTGGGTAGTAGAACCCCAAGCACAAATACCATAGTTAAGATAAGGATAGATGAGAGAGTAATAGAGTGTCACCAGGGCAGGCGAGGTTACATAATATATGATCTTAGAAAGAATGCCAACAGTTTTTGAAACTTTTTTTTTATATATATGTGATATATATGTTTAGGCCGAAAGAGAAACAATTTCGTAAACACATAGTTTATTCTCAACCACAACAACAATGACGTCCAGGTATACGTTACAAAACTTACTATTTACAAAGTTATAAACAAGAGCATAAACAAAAGAGCATCTGCTCAAAACATGCTACACTTAACGTCTGTAGTACTTAATCCTAACACTGTTGTTGCTCTGGGCCAAGAGCGACCCCATACTGTTGATGCTCTGGGCCAAGGGCGACCCCCATACTGTTGATGCTCTGGGCCAAGGGCGACCCCATACTGTTGTTGCTCTGGGCCAAGGGCGACCCCATACTGTTGTTGCTCTGGGCCAAGGGCGACCCCATACTGTTGTTGCTCTGGGCCAAGGGCGACCCCATACTGTTGTTGCTCTGGGCCAAGGGCGACCCCATACTGTTGATGCTCTGGGCCAAGGGCGACCCCATACTGTTGATGCTCTGGGCCAAGGGCGACCCCATACTGTTGTTGCTCTGGGCCAAGGGCGACCCCATACTGTTGCTGCTCTGGGCCAAGGGCGACCCCATACTGTTGTTGCTCTGGGCCAAGGGCGACCCCATACTGTTGTTGCTCTGGGCCAAGGGCGACCCCATACTGTTGTTGCTCTGGGCCAAGGGCGACCCCATACTGTTGATGCTCTGGGCCAAGGGCGACCCCATACTGTTGATGCTCTGGGCCAAGGGCGACCCCATACTGTTGTTGCTCTGGGCCAAGGGCGACCCCATACTGTTGCTGCTCTGGGCCAAGCTGGGAGTCAACGTCCTTTGTTCTTCAAACAGCCTGCTTTCGCGCATTGATAGCGAGTCTGGCAATTCTGGCAGTCTGTCTGCAGGTCGATCAATAGTTAGTACCCGTGTTCATACCAAACGCGTAGCCACCAGTTAGTACCCGTGTTCATACCACATGCACAACCATCAATAAATACACTCACATATGACATTTCGGACTTTTAAATATAAATGAGTGTAAATATGATATATTTTATCAGTATATATAGGTGTTGTATCTCAAGCATAACGGTGATGTGGGTAAACATTGCCACAACGGAACCCAGTGTCCGGGCCGTGGCGCCCCCCCCAAAAAAAACATCAATCAACGCCCTTCACCAGCAGTTAAGGAAAACACCTCCAACAGCCTCATTTCGACAGAGAACCTACTAGAAGCCATCAAAGTGACATTGGTTGAAACCATGCAGCACATCCCCAAAACTGGCCGCACCCAAGCGGCAGCCAAACTATCCAGCCTCTTGAAAAAGGTTAATGACTCTCCCGGAACCATCCAAGGATGACGCAACCTCCTCCTGTTTGGTAACATATGCCTAGCTGTCCCTGTACGGAAAATCACTAGCCTCTTCAGTCATTAGGGCTTTAAATACTTTTCCAAGAGAGGACATCCAGGTACCCCTCCCCACCAGTGCCAAAAACACCCACCGCAGGAAAGGCTGCTGCGAAAACAGTTAGCCAGGCAGCAGCAGACATGCTGAAGTTAAAACAGCTCTGGTCTGGCATTCCCCTAGGGTGTGAGTATTCAATGTAACAAGCCAACATTGACAACATTACAGAAGAAAATGCCCTGATAGAACTATATATATATATATATATATATATATATATATATATATATATATATATATATATATATATATATATATATATATGTATATGCAAACAAGCCTGAATGGTCCCCCAGGACTATATGCAACTGAAAACTCACACCCCAGAAGTGACTCGAACCCATACTGTCAGGAGCACACTTCTGGCGTACAGGATCTCTTAACCGCTCGACCAACTCGACCGGATAAAAAAGGATGGTAGCCGAGGCTATTTCCATCCCCCCCGCCAGCACTCGGTTGGTAATCTTGGGCATTGTATTTTATCAAATCACCTCATTCTTTGGGGCACACGTGAGGAACACAAATGTGAATAAGCCTGAATGGTCCCCAGGACTATATGCAACTGAAATTCAGGGTTGGAATTTCTATATTTCATTTCAAGCTTGAATGGCTTGAAACAAGCCATTCAGGCTTGTTCGCATTTGTGTTCCTCACGTGTGCCCCAAAGAATGAGGTGATTTGATAAAATACCATGCCCAAGATTACCAACCGAGTGCCGGCAGGGGGATGGAGATAGCCTCGGCTACCATACTCTTTTGTCCGGTTGTGTTGGTCCCTGCCACGAAGAATCGTTTTTACAGCCAAGTACACATTTTACTGTTGAGTTAAACAGAGGCTACAGTTAAGGATTTGCGCCCAGTAAATCCTCCCCGGCCAGGATACAAACCAATCACAAAGTGCTCGCGGAACGCCAGGCGAGTGTCTTACCACTACACCGCGGAGATTGGTTTAATCAGAGATGTAAGCTAGCAAAGAAACTAAGTAAAAGGGCTTGGAGAAACTATAGAAACAACAGAACATTAGAGAGCAGAGAAAGATTCCAGAGCGCCAGGAATGAATACGTCAGGGTGAGAAGAGAGGTAGAGAGGCAATATGAAAATGACATAGCGAGCAAGGCAAAGACTCAACCCAAACTGCTGCATAGCCACATCAGGAGGAAAACAATAGTGAAGGAAAAAGTAATGTAACTGAGGACAGGGGCAGAAAGATTCACTACAAATGACAAGGAAGTGTGTGAGGAACTCAATAAAAAATTCCAGGATGTCTTCACCTCAGAGCAAGTAGAATTCCTAGAGATAAAAGAGGGAATATCAAACCAGACACCACTAGAGGAGTTTGTGATTACTAGTGGGGAGGTGAGTTAGCATCTGCAAGATTTGGATGTGACAAAGGCTATAGGTCCGGATGGAATCTCACCATGGATTCTAAAGGAAGGAGCAGAAGCTCTGTGCCTGCCACTCTCCATGGTGTACAACAAATCACTGGTAACAGGTGAACTGGCAAAATTTTGGAAGACGGCCAATGTAGTCCCAATTTACAAGAAGGGTGATAGGCAGGAGGATCTAAACCACAGGCCAGTGTCCCTAACTTGCATTCCATGCAAGATGATGGAGAAGATTGTGCGAAAAAAACTAGCAGAACATCTGAGCGAAAGAACTTTGTAACACAACATCAGCATTGGTTCAGAGATGGCAAATCATGCCTAACAGGTTTAATTGAGTTCAATAACCAGGCAACAAAAATTAGGCAAGAGGGAGAGAGGGCTGGGCAGACTGCATATTTCTAAACTGCCAGAAAGCCTTTGACACAGTATCTAGAAGAGACTAGTACACAAACTGGAGATGCAGGCAGGAGTGAAAGGGAAGGTACTCTACTGGATAAGGGAGAACCTAAGCAACAGGACACAGCGGTCAGTGTGAGGGGTGAGGTCTCGGAGTGGCGAGAAGTCCCCAGTGGAGTCCCACAGGGATCAGTCCTTGGACCTATACTGTTTCTGATATACGTATATGATCTCCCAGAAGGAATAGACTCGTTCCTCTCAATGTTTGCTGATGATTCAAAACTTATGAGGAGGATCAAGACAGAGGAACTTAGTATGAAGCTACAAGATGACCTAGACAAACTGAAGATCCAACAAATGGCTACTAAAGTTCAACCCAAGAAAATTTAAGGTAATGAAACTAGGAGGAGGAAATAGGAGGCCAGACACAGGATACCGAATGGGAAAGGATGTCCTTCAAGAAACGGACAGGGAGAAAGATCTAGGAGTTGATATCACGCCAAACCTGTCTCCTGAAGCTCCACATCAAAAGAATACCCTCAGGAGCCTATGCGAGACTGGCTAACATCAGAACTGCTTTCAGAAACCTGTGTCTGGAATTCTTCAGAATCTTGTATACAACATATGTAATTTCAATCCTGGAGTATGCGGCCTGAGGGCTGTGTTAGGGTATGTGAGAGACTGAGGGCTGTGTTTGGGTATGTGAAAGACTGAGGGCGGTGTTTGGGTATGTGAGAGACTGAGGGCGGTGTTTGGGTATGTGAAAGACTGAGGGCGGTGTTTGGGTATGTGAGAGACTGAGGGCGGTGTTTGGGTATGTTTATTTATTTATTTATTTATTTATATACAAGAAGGTACATTGGGTTTGTGAGAATACATAGCATGGTACAGTAATTGCACTCTTGTAAAGCCACTAGTACGCGCTGCGTTTCGGGCAGGTCCTTAATCTAACAGATAATTTTAAGTAGGTAAATTCTATCAGAATTAATAAAATGATAACAAATACATTGCAAGAAAAAAAAATGAGATGAGAGAGATTAGTAAGTATATTAAAGCACTGATTGATTACATTGACAGTTTGATTGGTAATTTAAACAAGATTAATAGACACCATACAGCAGATTGACAGTACATATAAGAAGACAGCAATGATCGCAATGATAAAGATGTTCAGATTGGGTACATAAAGATTGGGAGATTGGGTAGCAATAGATACATGTGAGAGACTGAGGGCTGTGTTTGGGTATGTGAGAGACTGAGGGCTGTGTTAGGGTATGTGAGAGACTGAGGGCGGTGTTAGGGTATCTTGAGGTTATCTTGAGATGATTTCGGGGCTTTAGTGTCCCCGCGGCCCGGTCCTCGACCAGGCCTCCACCCCCAGGAAGCAGCTCGTGACAGCTGACTAACACCCAGGTACCTAATTTACTGCTAGGTAACAGGGGCATAGGGTGAAAGAAATTCTGCCCATTGTTTCTCGCCGGCGCCTGGGATCGAACCCAGGACCACAGGATCACAAGTCCAGCGTGCTGTCCACTCGGCCGACCGGCTCCCACAGGGTATGTGAGAGACTGAGGGCTGTGTTAGGGTATGTGAGAGACGGAGGGCGGTGTTTGGGTATGTGAGAGACTGAGGGCTGTGTTTGGGTATGTGAGAGACTGAGGGCTGTGTTTGGGTATGTGAGAGACTGAGGGCTGTGTTAGGGTATGTGAGAGACGGAGGGCGGTGTTTGGGTATGTGAGAGACGGAGGGCGGTGTTTGGGTATGTGAGAGACTGAGGGCGGTGTTTGGGTATGTGAGAGACTGAGGGCTGTGTTTGGGTATGTGAGAGACTGAGGGCTGTGTTTGGGTATGTGAGAGACGGAGGGCGGTGTTTGGGTATGTGAGAGACTGAGGGCTGTGTTAGGGTATGTGAGAGACAAAGGGTGGTGTTTGGGTATGTGAGAGACTGAGGGCGGTGTTTGGGTATGTGAGAGACTGAGGGCTGTGTTTGGGTATGTGAGAGACAAAGGGCGGTGTTTGGGTATGTGAGAGACAAAGGGCGGTGTTTGGGTATGTGAGAGACGGAGGGCGGTGTTAGGGTATGTGAGAGACGGAGGGCGGTGTTTGGGTATGTGAGAGACTGAGGGCGGTGTTTGGGTATGTGAGAGACAAAGGGCGGTTGATGGGTTGATGGTTGACAAAAGCTGAGAGTCTACATTTAACAGTTATATTCGTTATGAATTGTTTATAATTTACCATTATCGGATGCATCTCCCGCCTGACGGGTGAGTCAAAGTCTTTCAAAGCATCGTTGTTTTGATAGGCAGTATTTTCCTCCCAGTAGTTGTAGTCCTGGCTACCGACAGCACCATTTCTGAAGTTGTAATATTGGTCCACTGCAGGTGCCATGTTGTTGTAGTTGTGGACTAGAGGGTTTACTTTCTTGTAGAAAAAGCCTTTTCCGGCATCGGCTACTCTCCAGGCGGCGAAGTCTGTCTTCAGCCTGTGGCGGCCAGCGGCCATCGTGGTCATCGCTAGCAACACAGTCACTACAGCCAGCCAACCCTTCATGATGCTGACGTGATCCCTCGACTCTCGCCTTCTGTGTCTGTCTTGTCCTCTTAAAGTTATATCCGCTCAACATTTTGACACTTAATTATCGTACACTCTCATAGTGCGGATGTCGATAGTGTCATATAATATTATTATCAAATTAAGTCATATCAAAATTTTTCTTCTTACGCAGATGAGAGTGCAAATTAATTATGTAAAATATAAAAACCTGTTTTTATTTAGAACGTTCCTGGCAAAGTGCGCACTGTGTATGTGGATCCTTTTGATAAGGTTACTAATATGATAACCGCGTCCACCACACAGCAGGCTCCACCGCTCAGCTCAGACTCTTTACTACACGGGGACTTTGTGATTCTACTTAAATCGCCCTTTAATTGATCTATTATTAAAGGGCGATTTAAGTAGGATCATTGGAACACATTTGTCTCACTAATTCATTGTAAATATTTACTATTTTATGCTATAATTATCCATGTTTGGGCTTGTGTGTGGTTGCTGCATCGGATGGGCCAATAGGCCGTCTGCAGTGTCCACGTATTGTACCTCACCTCACTCCACCATTCTCTCCTGCCTATTTATGTCCAATATCCGACCTGTAAAATCACTCCTTCTGAAGATGAATTAACATACGAAAGTACTTAAGGAAATTCCTGTTTCAATTTTCCTCCGTGGTCTGACACTGTCACATTTTTAATCACGTGTTTATTTTCGTGATACACACACACACACACATATATATATATATATATATATATATATATATATATATATATATATATATATATATATATGTGTGTGTGTGTGTATGTGTGTGTGTGTGTGTTCTTTTATTAGCCAATATATATATATATATATATATATATATATATATATATATATATATATATATATATATATATATATATATATATATATATATATATATATGCAACAATGATCACAAAAACACTGATCCAAGTATGCAGAATAACCACATATGAAAAATAGAAAATGCTTAACGCGTTTTCGGCTAATTCGCCTTCATCAGAGCAAAGTAGAATGAAGATAAGATTGCTGATCAGACCTTTATATCCGCCTGGGCGGATCACCTGACCACCAAAAATAAGTGGAGGAAAGGAATTATAAGAAAGAAGGTAACTGCAGAAGGCCTATTGGCCCATACGAGGCAGCTCCTATTAATATCTCCAAGTGCCATACGTGTTAAATGATTGCTATATTGTTTTGACGTGCTATATTGAGGCTTAAATAGGGATCCAACTTGTACATACCGGGGCTCACATTAAGGCTGTTGTTACAATGTTTGATCAGAGCAGACTCGATCACGTTTCGTTCAACAAAATCGTTACTTTTAACAATACATTTTGCCCCTGTGAAGTCGATAGAATTCACAGAACAATTCTATGAACAGCTTTTAGAAATCTGAAGGGCCGTTCAGAATCTTGACTATCATTTTCATCAGGCCAATTCTGGAATACGAAGAACTAGCGTTGAGTCCTTATCTCATTAAACCCAAAATGAAGCCAGAGAAAGTCCTGGGGTATGCCACTAGACTAGTCTTGAAGCTGAGAAGTATGAACTACAAGGAAAGACTACAGGCGTTAAACCTCATGCCATTAGAAGAGACAAGAAACAAGGAAGACATAATTACTACATACAAAATACTCAGGGGTATAGACAGGGCAGACAAAGACAGATTATTTAGCACCAGTAGTACACAAACAAGGAAACATAGATGGAAACTAAATACCTAAATAAGCCAGAGACACCAGACAAATTTTGTTATGGCAGAGTTGTGATCAGTTGGAACATGCTAAGAAGTGAAGCAGTGGACACATACTCCACATACACCTTAAATTGTAGATATGACTGTTATGACCAGGATGGTCTTGGATAGTGGAACATGATATATTACAAACAGATGGTGTACACATTAAGTCTGGGCCAGTTGGGATCTCGGAATGCTGCCAACTCATGACTGATTAATAAATAAATAAATAAATGTTTATTTCGGTAAAAGTACCTACATACAAGAGGAATTACAAACAGAATGTTGAATTTCTAAATAAAGCTAGAACATGCTATGCCTAAAGCCACTATTTCGCGCAGCGTTACGGGCAAACGATTAATACTATGTAAGCTCCTGGCTAGTTTTAAGAGATGTTAGTGAGTAAATTAGTTAATTAACAGACAGCCAGAAGGTTACATCATATTTGTGAGAACAATATAGGAGCTTGGTGGTTGTAGAAGATTACCAGGGAAGAGCAGTTATGACAAGTATGGGGCAGCATGGGCAGGGAGAGTCAATCTGTTGCTGAACTGAGTCAGAGAGACTGTGTCAGAGAGGACTGTGTCAAAGAGGACTGTGTAAGAGAGGACTGTGTCAAAGAGGACTGTGTAAGAGAGGACTGTGTCAGAGAGGACTGTGCCAGAGAGGACTGTGTCAAAGAGGACTGTGTAAGAGAGGACTGTGCCAGAGAGGACTGTGTCAGAGAGGACTGTGTCAAAGAGGACTGTGTAAGAGAGGACTGTGCCAGAGAGGACTGTGTCAGAGAGGACTGTGCCAGATAGGACTGTGTCAGAGAGGACTGCGTCAGAGAGGACTGTGTCAGAGAAGACTGTGTCAGGAAGGACTGTGGCAGAGAGGACTGTGTCAGAGAAGACTGTGGCAGAGAGGACTGTGACTCTGGGAGCCAGGTCTTGACCCTGGGAGCCAGGTCTTGACCCTGGGGGCCCGGGTCTTGACTCTGGGGGCCGGGTCTTGACCCTGGGGACCCGGGTCTTCACCCTGGGGGCCGGGTCTTCACCCTGGAGGCCGGGTCTTCACCCTGGGGGCCGGTTCGAGACCCTGGGGGCCGGGTCTGGACCCTAGGGGGCCGGGTCTTGACCCTTCGGGCGGGGTCTTGACTCTGAGGGCCGGGTCTTGACCCACCCCATCTGGTGGTCTTGCTCGGTTGTGTCCTGTAAGTTAGTAAGGCAGGCCAGGAGCACAGTAGAATGTAAGTTAAACTAGACTTTACCACAACAAATGCCACAGACTCGTGACAAGGACAGAACACAATAGACTCTGGAACCTATACACCAGTCGGTTAAGCACACAGAAAAGTCACAATATCGTGATATATCAATGAAAAAGTCCACTGGAACCGCGATGAGGATTCGAACCTATGAACGTCTTTTACCATGTCGTGACGCAGTCGTCTAGACTAGAGCGTGCGTCTGGGAACACCCAGCACATAGGAATCCTCATCACGGCTCCGATTTTCTCAGTCTATTATGTGTTGAGAGACGGGACCCAAGAGCCGTGGCTCAACCCCCACATGTATAACCAGGCCGAGTACAACCAGCAGATTACACGACTAGCTCCACTGCTGAGCTCAGCCTCATTATCACAAGGTAGGCTCCAACACTGCTGAGCTCAGCCTCATTATCACAGGGTAGGCTCCAACACTGATCTTAACCTTAACCGTTAAGGTCTGGCAGTGAAGGCCCTGATCGTCAGAGACTTAACAATAATTGTGCAAATAATTAAGACATGAGTTTGCTGATTTCCATTGTGGAGTACAGGAGGCTCAGACTCGGACCTTCAGAACTTGTAACATATCACCGATCTACTGCCTTACCGTATATCACAGTATAAACAGTTTAATAGTAATAAATTGTGTCGGGGGACAAGCAGACAGTCCCCCGACTCGTCTGTGCTTGAGCACAGACGAGTGCTCAAGGTGCGCTCTAGTTTGAGTTACAGATTACCTGGAAGAACCAGTCTTATCCACCAAAATATTGAGAGAATTTAGAACTGGTTAATGACTTTCCAGTCTCTGATACATACATGACGCTGCCTCTGCTGACTGCTCCTGCCAAACTCTCAACATAAAATGATGTGAAGCATATATGCGGACTGCCAGCTTGTACACCGCTAGATTAAAATTAATCATTCATTTGAGTAAATGAAGAATTTACGTCGATTTTGAAGAAGCATTTACAGGATATCGCAAGAGAAGTGATATACAAGATAATTATGAATTGTGATGAAATGAATGATTACAATGCAAGTTGTGATGAACTTGGGAAACGGGCAAGTACGCTTCACTAGGCTGGCAATGTTCTGGGAAGATGTCTCATACCTCATCTAATGTTAAAAAGTTTCACCTTATAAGTGGGTGCGCATTCTGGCAAGCATTTAAAAGCAGGCAAAGCACTCAACAATTAAAGCACATAACTAGAGAGGAAAATCCATTAAAAGCAGCAAGATACTATCTGGCAGAGCATGAACGAAGGCCAAGATAAAACCACCGAGAGTTCCTTCCTCAACCTGGACACTAGTCAGTTCTGGTAGAGAAGTGTTCTCTGCCTGGGGCGTTGCTTGCCTCCCGAGCACACATGTCCTTCACTGGTGGACCCAGCCCCCACGAAGTGGAGCACTTCACTGTAGTCGTCACCACTACTGCCTGCTGGAGCACTTCACTGTAGTCGTCACCACTACTGCCTGCTGGAGCACTTCACTGTAGTCGTCACCACTACTGCCTGCTGGAGCACTTCACTGTAGTCGTCACCACTACAGCCTGCTGGGGCATTTCACTGTAGTCGTCACCACTACAGCCTGCTGGGGCATTTCACTGTAGTCGTCACCACTACAGCCTGCTGGGGCATTTCACTGTAGTCTTCACCACTACTGCCTGCTGGAGCACTTCACTGTAGTCTTCACCACTACTGCCTGCTGGAGCACTTCACTGTAGTCTTCACCACTACTGCCTGCTGGAGCACTTCACTGTAGTCGTCACCACTACTGCCTGCTGGAGCACTTCACTGTAGTCGTCACCACTACAGCCTGCTGGGGCATTTCACTGTAGTCTTCACCACTACTGCCTGCTGGAGCACTTCACTGTAGTCGTCACCACTACAGCCTGCTGGAGCATTTCACTTCACTACAACTGGAACTACAATTACACTTCTCTACCACCTCCGCCTGCTGGAACGAACACATCTAGTGTAGTCTCTATCAGCAGCTGTTGCTGGAGCAGGCTTACCCCTGTCCCCTCCCTGCAGGAGCGGGACTCTACCACCCCCTTGCTGGAATTGGCTACAACACCTCCTCTCTGCTGTTGCACGCCTCCACCAACCCATGCTAGAGCAGGCCTCCATCCCTCTCTTCCTACTGGAGCAGGTGACAGGACAGGCGAGGGTCGAGGGATCACGTCAGCATCATGAAGGGTTGGCTGGCTGTAGTGACTGTGTTGCTAGCGATGACCACGATGGCCTCTGGCCGCCACAGGCTGAAGACAGACTTCGCCGCCTGGAGAGTAGCCGATGCCAACAAAGGCATTGGCTACAAGGAGAGGACCTCTGCTGCACAAGATTATGGCTACATTTGGAAGGCATCCCATGCAGGCAAAGACTACGGTGGCAATAGGAGGGAAGCCCAAGACTACAATGCTAGGATGAACGTAGCCCAAACACTGAAGCGTTACATGTTTGGTGTTCCTGTGAAGTACCCTGAGTTAAAAGTAAGCAACAGTATAGTAGGAGTAACAATAGAGGGAACACAAGACACTGCCTGCTTACTTAGGTATATGTGTATATTTTGTACTACTAAAAAAAATTTAATTTGGATTTTTTCTAACATTCTTGTAATATAGTGTATTCATCATTATTTCATGGAGAGGGGAAAAGAAACGACAGTACAAGCAAAGCAGAATCATTCATACTATATACTACTGCTTCATGCAGAATCATTAATCACTCTCCAGCTGGATGTCCCCCAGTAGCACCCTGCTACTTCATACAACCAGGCCAAGCCTACTTCCCGCCAGTTAATTAAAATATATGTGATTCATTCTTTAACAAACCAGTTCTTCTCTCCCTCACATAGGACTTGATAATGGTCCAGGATGGCCCAGTTGTCATTTCTCCATCTTCTGATATGTAGTTTGGTCATGATCCCAGCGTGTACATTTGTACACAATCTCTGTCGGTGTCTCGAGGGCGTCACTCTCTCAGGAGCTGCACACTGGTGCTCTCTCCAAGGGCAGGCCGTCTTGGTGTCTACTGTTGTTATCTCAGGCAGTCTTAATGATTATCGTTCTCCCTTCTTGTATTATCCTCACCTTCTATTCTTTCAGTGAGTATGTTGTGCTTGCGGGGGTTGAGCTCTGGCTTTTTGGTCCCGCATCTCAACAGTCAATCTACTGATGAACAGATTCCTGAGCTTCTCAAGCTCTATCATATCTACACTTGAAACTGTGTATGGAGTCAGCCTCCACCACATCACTTCCTAGAGCAATTCATTTACTACCTACTCTGACATTGTAAAAGTTCTTTCTAATGTCTCTGTGGCTCATTTGGGTACTCAGCTTCCACCTGTGTTCCCTTGTGCGTGTACCACCCGTGTTAAATAATCCATCCTTATCTATCCTGTCAATTTCCCTGAGAATTTTGTATGTGGTGACCATGTCTTCCCGAGCTCTCCTGTTTTCCAGTGACGCGAGGTGCAGTTCACGCAGCCTTTCCTCGTAACTCATGCCTCTTAGTTCTGGGACTAGCCTAGTGGCATACCTCTGAACTTTTTCCAGCTTCGTCTCGTGCTTAACAAGGTACGGACTCCATGCTGGGGCCGCATGCTCCAGGATTGGCCTTACAATATGTCGTATACACGGTTCTGAATGATTCTTTACACCGGTTTCTGAAGGCTGTTCTGATGTTAGCCAGCCTCGCATATGCCGCAGATGTGTGTGTGTGTGTGTCTGTGTGTGTGTATACTCACCTAATTGTACCTAATTCTGCTTGCGGGGGTTGAGCTCTGGCTCTGTGGTCCCGCCTCTCAACTGTCAATCAACTAATGTACAGGTTCCTGAGCCTACTGGGCTCTATCTACACTTGAAGCTGTGCAAGTCAGCCTCTACCACATCACTTCCTAACGCATTCCATTTGTTTACTACTTTGACACTGAAAAAATTCTTTCTAAGGTCTCTATGGCACATTTGGGCATTCAATTTTCTCCTGTGTCCCCTAGTGCGTGAGTTCCTTGTGCTAAATAGCCTGTCTATATCTACCCTATCAATTCCTCTGAGAATCTTATATGTGGTGATCATGTCCCCACTAACTCCTCTGTCTCCCAGTGACGTGAGGTTTAATTCCCGTAGTCTCTCCTCATAGCTCATACCCCTCAGTTCGGGTACTAGTCTGGTAGCAAACCTTTGAACCTTTTCCAGTTTAGTCTTATGCTTGACTAGATAGGGACTCCATGTTGGAGCCGCATACTCCAGGATTGGTCTGACATATGTGGTATACAAAGTTCTGAAGGATTCCTTACACAAGTTTCTAAAGACCGTTCTTATGTTAGCCAACCTGGCATATGACGCTGATGTTATCCTTTTGATATGAGCTTCAGGGGACAGGTCTGGCGTGATATCAACCCCCAGGTCTTTCTCTCTCTCTCTGACTCTTGAAGTATTTCATCTCCCAAATGATACCTTGTATCTGGTCTCCTGCTCCCTGTGTGTGTGTGTGTGTGTGTGTGTGTGTGTGTGTGTGTACTCACATATTTGTGCTTGCGGGGGTTGAGCTTTGACTCTTTGGTCCCGCCTCTCAACTGTCAATCAACTGGTGTACAGGTTCCTGAGCCTATTGGGCTCTATCATATCTACATTTGAAACTGCGTATGGAGTCAGCCTCCACCACATCACTGCCTAATGCATTCCATCCGTTAACTACTCTGACACTTAAAAAGTTCCTTCTAACGTCTCTGTGGCTCATGTGGGTACTCAGTTTCCACCTGTGTCCCCTTGTTCGCGTCCCACCAGTGTTGAATAGTTTATCCTTGTTTACCCGGTCGATTCCTGTGAGGATTTTGTAGGTTGTGATCATGTCTCCCCTTACTCTTCTGTCTTCCAGTGTCGTAAGGTGCATTTCCCGCAGCCTTTCCTCGTAACTCATGCCTCTTAGTTCTGGGACTAGTCTAGTGGCATACCTTTGGACTTTTTCCAGCTTCGTCTTGTGCTTGGCAAGATACGGGCTCCATGCTGGGGCCGCATACTCCAGGATTGGTCTTACATATGTGGTATACAAGGATCTGAACGATTCCTTACACAGGTTCCTGAACGCTGTTCTGATGTTAGCCAGCCTCGCATATGCCGCAGACGTTATTCTTTTTATGTGGGCTTCAGGAGACAGGTTTGGTGTGATATCAACTCCTAGATCTTTCTCTCTGTCCGTTTCATTAAGTACTTCATCTCCTATTCTGTATCCTGTGTCTGGCCTGTTTCCACTGCCTAGTTTCATTACTTTGCATTTACTCGGGTTGAACTTCAACAGCCATTTGTTGGACCATTCACTCAGTCTGTCTAGGTCATCTTGTAGCCTCATACTATCGTCCTCAGTTTCAATCCTCCTCATAATTTTTGCATCATCGGCAAACATTGAGAGAAACGATTCTATACCCTCTGGAAGATCATTCACATATATCAGAAACAGTATAGGTCCAAGGACTGACCCTTGCGAGACTCCACTCGTAACGTCTCGCCAATCTGAGACCTCACCCCTCACACTGACTCGTTGTCTCCTGTTGCTTAGGTACTCCTGTATCTAACGGAGTACCTTCCCTTTCACTCCAGCTTTTTCACTAGCCTCTTGTGTGGCACTGTATCAAAGGCTTTCTGACAATCCAAAAATATGCAGTCTGCCCACCCTTCTCTTTCTTGCCTGGTCGTAGAATTCAAGTAACCCTGTGAGGCAGGACCTACCATCCCTAAATCCATGTTGGTGCTGCGTTACAAAGTTCTTTCACTCCAGGTGCTCCACTAGCTTTCTTCGCACAATCTTCTCCATCAGCTTGCATGGTATGCAGGTTAGGTACACTGGCCTGTAATTCAGTGCCTCCTGTCTATCCCCTTTCTTGTATAGCTGCTTTCCAAATTTCTGGCAGTTCCCCTGTTGCCAAAGATTTGTTATACACTATGGAGAGTGGTAGGCACAGTTCTTCTGCTCCTTCCTTTAGTATCCAAAGGGAGATTCCATCTGGGCGTATAGCCTTTGTCACATCCAACTTTAGTAAACACTTCTTTACTTCCCCACTGGTAATCTCAAACTCTTCCAGTGGTTCCTGGTTAGCTATTCCCTCTCTTATCTCTGGGATTTCTCCTTGCTCTAAGGTGAAGACCTCTTGGAATTTCCTATTCAGTTCCTCACACACTTCTTTGTCGTTTGTAGTGAATCCTTCTGCCCCTATCCTTAATTTCATAACCTGTTCCTTTACTGTTGTTTTTCTCCTGATGTGGCTATGCAGCAATTTAGGCTGAGTCTTTGCCTTGCTTGCGATGTCGTTTTCGTATTGTCTTTCTGCCTCTCTTCTCATCCTGACATATTCATTCCTGGCATTCTGGTATCTTTCTCTGCTCTCCAGTGTCCTGTTATTCCTATAGTTTCTCCATGCCCTTTTACTTTGCTGCTTAGGTAGCCTACATCTCTGATTAAACCATGGGTTTCTCATCTTCATTTCACTGTTTTCCTTTTGGGCTGGGACAAACTTGTTTGCTGCGTCCTTGCACTTTTGCGTGATGTAGTCCATCATATCTTGGGCCGTCTTTTCCCTGAGCTCTGTTTCCCATGCTATATCTTTTAGTAATTTTCTTGTCTCCTCATAGTTTCCCTTTCGGTATGCTAACCTTTTGGTTTCGGTATCCCTCCTCGAGTTCAATAACCCTTCTTCAATCAGGTACTCAAACACCAATACACTGTGGTCGCTCATTCCTACTGGGGCCTCAAAACCGATTTCTCTTATGTCAGAGTCGTTCAGGGTGAAGACCAGGTCGAGTCTCGCTGGTTCGTCATTTCCTCTCATCCTTGTGGGTTCACTGACATGCTGGGTTAAGAAGTTTCTAGTCACCACCTCCAGTAGTTTGGCTCTCCACGTATCCTCGCCTCCATGTGGTTCCTTGTTCTCCCAATCAATCCTTCCGTGATTGAAGTCCCCTATGATGAGCAGGTGGGATCTATTTCTACAGGCAGCAGAGGCTGCCCTCTCAATTATAGTGTTAACTGCCATGTTGTTGTTTTCGTACTCTTGACCGGGTCTTCTGTCATTTGGTGGAGGGTTATATATTACTGCTACTACTATCCTTGGTCCTCCCATTGTCATGGTGCCTGCTATATAGTCTCTGAAACCCTCACAGCCTGGGATAGCCATCTCCTTAAAACTCCATTCCTTTCTCATGAGTAGGGCCACTCTGCCTCCTCCCCTACCTTCCCTCTCTTTCCTTATTACTGTGTACTCCTGGGGAAACACGGCATTCAGTTATGATTCCAAAGAGTTTTGTTTCAGTGAGTCCGATTACATCTGGGTTCACTTCTTGTGCTCTTTCCCTTAGTTCACATGCCTTGTTTGTGATCCCATCTATGTTCGAGTACATTACCCTGAAACTGATTCTCTTCTGCTTCTCCTCTGGGGGGGGGGGGGACCTGTGAGGTCTGGGGTCAGCAGGAGCTGGGAGAGTCTGGTGCAGGGAGACTGGTGGAGGAGGAAGGGCTTGGGGGGGGGGGGAGGGTAAGGGGGGGGTGAGAGGGGAGGGTAAGGGGGGGGTGAGAGGTGGAGGGGGGGGGGAGGTGAGAGGGGGAGGGTTGGGGGAGGTGAGAGGGGGAGGGTTGAGGGGGGGTGAGAGGAGGTGGTTTGGGGGGATGGGGGAGAAGGTGAAGGCTGAGGTGGGTGAGGAAGAGGGGAGGGTTTTGGGGAGTGGTGGAGAGGGGAAGGCTTAGGTGGGGTGGGGGAGAGAGGGGGGCTTAGGGGGGGGCGGGGGAAAACAGAGTTTGTGGGTGGGAGAGACGGGAGGGCATGTGGGAGAAGGGAGGGCTTGGGGGATGGGGGAGAAGGGAGGTCCTGGGGGGCGGGGGGAGTGGGAGGAGGGGGGTGGGTGGGGGTTTGGTGCCTTAGGTGGGTACTTAGTGGGGAGCTGACAGGGGTTGGGGCAGGTAGGGTGTCTGTTGGGTAGAATGTGGGGGTGGTGCCGCACTCCCTGTGCCTAGTGCACTGTTTGAGGAGGGTTCCCCACTCCTCTCTGGGATTGTAGGGATCGGGGTTGTGGCTCCCTGAATCCTTTCTCTCTCCCTGTGCTCCTTCCTCACGTCTGCTGCCTGCTTTCTCTCTTCCCTTGTCATATCCCTCTGCAGGAATACTGCAGGAATACCCTCTGCACCTGACTTTCCTCCTCAGCTCTCTCTTGCCTATTTAATGACTGTCCCTACCTGTCCTCATCACAATCGACTTGAGAATGGTCCAGGACGGACCGAAACGTCGTCGTCCCTTCAATTTCTAGTGTGTGGTCTGGTCAACTTATCAATTCCTGCTACTACTTTGTATGTAGTGATCATATCACCTCTTTTTCTTCTGTCTTCTAGTTTTGGCATGTTTAATGCTTCTAACCTCTCCTCGTAGCTCATACCCTTCAGTTCTGGGAGCCACTTAGTAGCATGTCTTTGCACCTTTTCCAGTTTGTTGATGTGCTTCTTAAGATATGGGCACCACACAACAGCTGCATATTTTAGCTTTGGCCTAACAAAAGTCATGAACAATTTCTTTAGTATATCGCCATCCATGTAATTAAATGCAATTCTGAAGTTAGAAAGCATAGCATAGGCTCCTTGCACAATATTCTTTATGTGGTCCTCAGGTGATAGTTTTCTATCTAGAACCACCCCTAGATCTCTTTCTTTATCAGAATTCTTTAAAGATTTCTCACATAATATATAGGTTGTGTGGGGTCTATGTTCTCCTATTCCACATTCCATAACATGACATTTATTAACATTAAATTCCATTTGCCAAGTGGTGCTCCACATACTTATTTTGTCCAGGTCTTCTTGAAGGGCATGACAATCATCTAAATTTCTTATCCTTCCTATTATCTTAGCATCATCAGCAAACATGTTCATATAATTCTGTATACCAACTGGTAGATCATTTGTGTACACAATAAACATCACTGGTGCAAGAAATGAACCCTGTGGTACTCCACTTGTGACATTTCTCCATTCCGATACATTGCCTCTGATTACTGCCCTCATTTTTCTGTCAGTCAAAAAATTTTTCATCCATGATAGAAGCTTACCTGTCACCCCTCCAATATTTTCCAGTTTCCAGAACAACCTCTTATGTGGAACTCTGTCGAAAGCCTTTTTTAGGTCCAGATAGATGCAGTCAACCCAACCATCTCTTTCCTGTAATATCTCTGTGGCTCGATCATAGAAACTGAGTAAATTCGATACACAGGATCTTCCAGATCGAAAACCATACTGTCTGTCTGATATTATATCATTTCTCTCTAGGTGTTCTACCCATTTAGTTTTGATTAGTTTTTCCAATACTTTCACTATTACACTTGTCAATGATACAGGTCTATAATTGAGGGGGTCTTCCCTGCTGCCACTTTTGTAGATTGGAACTATGTTAGCCTATGTTCCACACGTCTGCTACGATTCCTGTACACAGGGATGCCTGAAAGATCAGGTGAAGTGGAATGCTGAGCTCAGATGCACATTCTCTCAGAACCCATGGTGAAACGCCATCTGGGCCAGCTGCTTTGTTCTTACCGAGCTCCTTGAGCATTTTTTCCACTTCGTCTCTAGACACCTCTATGTGCTCTATGTTGTTCTCTGGAATTCTTATTGTATCTGGTTCCCTAAAGATTTCATTTTGTACAAACACACTTTGGAACTTTTCGTTTAGTGTTTCACACATTTCCTTTTCATTTTCCGTGAATCTATTTCCCATTTTCAATCTCTGAATATTATCCTTTACCTGCAATTTGTTGTTTATGAATTTATAGAATAGACCTGGTTCTGTTTTACATTTGTCTGCAATCCCTTTTTCAAAATTTCTTTCTGCCTCTCTTCTCATTGCCGTGTAGTTGTTTCTCGCATCTTTGTATCGCTGGTATATTTGGGGGTTCGGCCTCTTCCTGTATTGATTCCATTTTTGTGTCTTTTGGTCTCTAGCCCTCTCGCAATTTCTATTGAACCAATCCTGTTTCCTAGTTCTGCATCTCTGTTTTGGTATAAATTTTTTTGTGCCTTTATCATATATTTCACAAAACTTGACATACATCTCATTCACTTTCTTGCCTAGCATCAAGTCTGTCCAATTATACTCACTAAAAAAATTTCTAAGGTCACCATAATGTCCTCTCCTGAACTGAACTGAACTGAAGTGTGTGTGTGTGTGTGTGTGTGTGTGTGTGTGTGTGTGTGTGTGTGTGTGTATGTGTATGTGTCTTTAGTCTAGGAGGTTTAATTTAAATCATTTTATTTTTCAGCTAGCTCCCAGGAAACCTCAAGTTACCTAGTTCTTAAGTGAAGTACAAGATATAATGAACCCTGCTACTTGCTGCTTGTTGGACCCTGCTGCTTGCTGGGTGACACTACTTCCTGTTCTTCGACCCTAGAGATGTGACACCACACCTTGGGTTCTTCGTCCGAAATTTTGGTTTTAATATACTTACACTTGTATAATAATAATAATAATAATAATAATAATAAGCGTTTCGCAAAGCGTTTCGGGCAGGTCCTTAATCTAACATATCAGGTATGATGACAAGGTACATTGTAGCAAGGTTTTATATTAACAAATAACTACAACATAAGTTGACAGAGGTGATTACACTGATAAGAATATATGTCTTAAGTATGGTACTAATATTGGGGAAGTGAGTAGTACAAGATACAGTGTGAATTTGAAACACAATTATGAGGATAAAATTAGGTACTTTTTTCTTTTCTTGTGAACAGGGCATAAGTTGGACAATTGTTTAATTCATCAGAAAGTGAGTTCCAAAGACTGGGTGCTTTTATTTGCATGGAGTGTTTACACAGATTTAGTCTGATGGGATATCAAAGATATATTTATTTCTGGTGTGGTGCTCATGGGTTTATTACACCTATCAAGGAAATATTTTAGTTCAAGTTTAGCATTTAAGAACAAGGTTTTGTATATGTAGATAGCACATGAGAATGTGTGGAGTGGGTGTATGTTTAGTATGTTAAGGGACTAAAACAGAGGGGCTGTGTGTTGTCTGAAGACAGTTTGTTATAGTTCTGATAGGCTTGAGGTAATTTGCAGTGGTAGAATCCCACGCAAAGATAACATATGTAAGATAGAGATAGATTAGTGCGGAGTATATTGAGACGAGAGCAGAGTAGGGAACATAATATCTGATTTTATTAAGTATACCAATCGTTTTTTATACTTTTTTGTCTGTGTGTTGATTGTGGGTGCTGAAGTTCAGTCTCTGGTCTATGTATAGGCCAAGGAACTTCCCCTCATTTTTATTGGTAATGTTAACATTGTCTTTCTGAAGTTGAATCTGATTTTATGATTTACTACCAAATAAAATGTAGTAGGTCTTTTCTATGTTTAGTGTAAGTTTGTTTTTGACATCTACGCATGGATTTTTTTTAGTTCACTGTTGACAATATTATTTAGTGTGTGGGGGTTGGGGTCAGAATAGACGAAGGTAGTATCGCCTGCAAATAGTATAGGTTTAAGAATGTTAGAAACATTTGGCAAATCATTGATTTATATAAGAAATAGGAGAGGCCCCAAGATGCTGCCCTGTGGCGCCCCTATTGTCAATGGTAGAGTAGCACCAACTTGTCCAAATGCTAGAGAGGACACAAACACAGTGACCTCCCTACCAAAGCCTCAGATATTAACACAAAGTATCCAGCACTTCCACAAACACGATAACATCAGTTTTATTTGCCAACATCCAGGGGTGTAAAGACACGCAAATATTATAAAGTTCATTTTATAGATAACCTCCTACATGAGGCAAATGCAGTTTTTGCAGCCCTAGCGGTAACCCACACAAAGGACTACCATGATGGTGAAATATGGATCTCAGAGTACAATCTTTTCAGATGTGACAGGAAACACAGGGAGGGGTTAGCCGGTACATCAGACACATTCATCTGTACTGAGCTGCTAAACACCACAAACGATTTGGTGGAAGTGCTGATAATCAAAATAGAGATCATAAATGTAGTTATCGTCATTGTATATAAAGCCTTAGATACCATGGAAGACAAGCAAAAGCTGATGTAATTTATACAGAGGGAAAAGATTCGTTCCTCTCAATGTTTGCTGATGATGCAAAAATTATGAGGAGGATTAAGACAGAAGAAGATAGTATAAGGCTACAAGATGACCTAGTTAACTGAAAGAATGGTCCAACATGGCTACTAAAGTTCAACCCAAGTAAATGTAAGATTATGAAACTAGGTGGAGGAAATAGGAGGCCAGACACTGGATACCGAATGGGAGATAAATTTAGGGGGCATTTTCTCGGTTTTGGAAAAGTTGTTCAATGTCAACCAATATTTTTTGACTAGTTGTATATGAAAAGGGCTGCAAATGTTCCAAGTTTCAGTACTGCAGCGTAAATAGAAAGGAAGATATATTTTTGTTTTTGTTTTTTCAATTTTTTTTACACATTTTCAAGTGTGAATAAAAAACACACCTTTCAGATACATGTACAATCATTCTATGACACTTTTCTGACACATTAGCATACAATAAAGGTTCGTAACTTATGGAGTTTCCAAAACATCTTTAGTTTTCCTAATACAAATATTCAAAGTTTGCCCAAAAAAATTATGCAAATATGTCATGTTTATTGCTATTATAAAATCAATAAATGAACTTAGGAAAAAACGATAAGTTGGGGGTTTAGAGACATATACTTTACATATAAGGTGTAAGTTTCATGTAAATTGAATAAAAAATAAAAAAGTTATTCAAACATTTATGTTATTTTAAAACATTTTAAATATATAAGAAAATAATAAAGTCTAAGGTGCTGCCATCTGTGGCTGAGGTTGACATCAACCAGTTTTCTCCAAAATTGGCACCCTTACAGATAGCCTTATGTGCAGTCAATTGTATAAGTTTCATGAAAATCGTCTTATATATATATATACAGGCATACCTCAGAATAAGAGTTTAATCCGTTCCTGGAGACGCCTCGCCTTCCGAAAACTCGCATTCCGAAGTTAATTTCCCCATAAGAAATAAAGGGAAATGAATTAATCCGTTCCTGACTACCCCAAAAACCCCACATCAAACTAAATTTTTATACCTAATTTACCTAATTCATCTAAATAAACCTACAAAACTGTGTTCCAGTTATTACTTACCTTGCTGTCGAGTGCTGTAGGCGTATGGAAGATGGTGAGGAGGGGGGAGGAGGAGAGGAGTTACTGTTTGGAAGGGGAGTCCCCTTCCATAATCACATCACATAACCCCATGCCTTGTAACACTATGGATACCACTTCTCTTTCTAAATTTTTCAAACCAGCCCCTGCTTGCCTTAAACTCTTTCTTATCTGCATCACTCGTTGCAGGGGTATTCCTTAGAAGGTCTTCGTGCAACACCCTGGCTTTCTCACAAATAATGGCCTCCGAAACACTATCACCCCTCAACTCCTTGTCGTGTATCCAAATTAATAACAACTTTTCCACTTCTTCAAGTATTTGTGGTCTTTGTGCCGTTAATGTTCTTACTCCTTTTGCCACTTTAGCACCCATAATCTTATTTTTCTTCTTAAGTATAGTGCATATTGTTGATGTGGCTTTGTTGTACTGCCTACAAAGTTCAACAACACGTGTACCGTTCTCATGCTTCCGAATGATCTCTTGTTTCTCCTCTATTGTCATCCTCACATGAGCTTTCTGGCCTTTATCCTTACCACTGGCTTTCTTGGGACCCATGGTGAGATATATAATAAATTTTATAGACAAATCACCAAAAATCCAACAAAACACTGAAAATCCGCGAGAAGAATTGATGTGGGGGTAGTCACTGAGCGCGAGACAATGGTAAACTGAGGGGCGGAGGGGTGACGATCGCCGAACCACCACGCGCTAGGTCGGCCTGTACGCGTATCAACAAACTCGCGTCCCGAAGTAACCCTCGCCTTCTGAGACAAATTTTTGGAGTAAATACTGCTCGCCTTCCGAAAACCTCGCATACAGGGACAATCGCATTCCGAGGTACCACTGTATATATAAAATTGAAAAAAAAAAGAACACTTTTTTTTCCCAAAACGGTGGGTTTTCTGAGGAAGAGAAAACGTATGTCTGGAAGCTGACTTTAACCGCCCAAGTTGCGCGCGCAACGGGCCGAGGTTATATAAGCTCGGCCTGCAGACTGTCTGGCCCCCTCTTCCCGACAAGCAAGCAGCTGCTCACTTACAAAACGTAAACACAGAAGTTTAGCCTGCTCAACTGTGCCCCTAGCATGGACCCTACACCAGTTCCTATCGACAATGACTCAGAGCGACCCGTCAGGGGGGTCCTGCCCTTCTCAACATCTAAGGTACAGTGTTTGTGTCTGTGTTTACCCCCCACGCTTGAGCGTGGAGCCCCCCCCCCCCCTGGGTTTATGGGTGCCCCAGTGTTTGGCGTTGCCCAACGCCGTGTCCCTTGTGGTACGTGTTGTGCCCCCTAGGTAAATTTAAATTTTGCCCCGAGGGGCGAGTTTATTGGGCAGCGCCACTCATCTTGTGAGTGGACACACCGCCATAGCAGCATGTACCACACTCCCCAATAGGAAGAAAACCCACTGGGTTGTTCATCCTGTCACTTGTACCCAGACACAGCTGGGACTTGCTTAACTGTCTCAAGTGAACAGCTCCTCAAACAAGAAGATTAACATCTATCAACCCTTAAAAGCTTACGTTATCTTGCGGGTGCAAAATGGGGAAATCTTTTAAGAACAGTATCAATATTTGACAAATAGTGTTTTCCTAACTCAAACAATGTGGGGTTTATTATTCTGCACATATTTCTGATTTCTCTCAGGTGTTCACATTCACGTAGATAGTGGTCAAGGCGGTGTCCATCACTCTCACCACAGATTCTGCAACTTCGCTGATCAACTGTTGTTTCCATTCCATATCTCCATGAATATTTGTATCCAAGGCGAACCTCCAAACCCATACCAATGAATCAGACCCCTCCACTGTCTCCCATCTGCCTCCCCCTCCAGGCACTCCTGAACCCCAGGAGGTCGTCACTCAGGTTTGTGTTACAACAATATTAGATCGCATGATAAGAGCTCATCCAGTAGTCCACCAAATATTGCAAAAGCAGACAGAACTTGAGAAAGCCCTCTGCCAGATTAAGAAGACTCAGGAACAAATCCTCCAAATCCTGCAACGGCAGAGTCCATCAAGTGGAGGTCCTGCAAGCCAGAGCCTGGTGCAAGATGATGCAACACATACTGCCGAGGTACGTCAGCAGACACAACCAGGACACCAGCACATCAGTGCACACAGTAGCACCAGTGCACACAGTAACGCCAGTGCACACAGTAACACCAGTGCACACAGTAACGTCCCCTAGGTGTTTCCTCCCTCCCTGGCCGAGCCGGAAGGCCTAGCTGCTTCTCTCCGGGGCGCTCAGCCGTGGTTGCTCGGCAAGGTCCCTCTGTGGCGCGCCTGGCGCGCCCCTGAAGCACGCCTGTTGGTTCAGCCTTGGTGACCAAATGCAGGTGCAGTGGACCTAGAGGGGGAGGTGACCCTCGGTGTTGTTCTGGGGCACTGGGTTTTTTCCAGTAGGTGGCTGTTATTCGAAGCACAATCGGGAGGAGGCCTGTCCACCCCCCCACCCCCCACCACCCCCATCTGCTGCTCAGCCCTGTACCTTAAGCTCCCTCACCCAGTCGACGTGAGGTCTGCCGCTTGGGCGACTTATTTTGTAGCCGTTAATTATTATTTATTTATGTTCTTCATATAAGTGCTTCTTTACAGTCTGACTGTTAGTCATGGCGTGCTTCCTCACGCTACAATATTTCCTGTAATTTTACCTTGCTTTCGCCCCATGCCTATGTTTATATATTGGGTAGTGCTGTTATTGTTATTCCAGGACATTTAATGCTCAAGTCAGCTCCTATTTAGTGCTGTTGTTGACTCTACTCTAAACGCTGGCTATATAAATTTTTATATTATTGAACTTTCAGTTACGATGTGTTATGCCTCGCAATTTATTTAAAATTTTTTAGCATTGCTCAAGCCCCTGGCTTTAAGTTTACACCCTGGACGTGCAACCACGTTTTGACTTCCCTCAGCAGCTTGTTCTGCAATTCATGATTTGTCCAGGCTTCCTGTTTCTTCCTTAACCCGGGTTCTCAATTATGTATGTTTAATTTGCTTATCGCCATTGAGTTTAGGTAAAGTCAGCTGGGTTGTGCCAGTTGCCGTGTTGCGGGCCCAAGCCTCTTGCTTTTACATTATCTTGGGCTTGCAACTACGATTTGTTTCTCTCTGCAATTTATTATTACAATTTATGCATTGCCCTCGTGCATGTTTTATTAACTTATTAAAACTCTTGCTTCTTGTATTGAGTTAAGTAAAGTAACCTAGGTTGTGCTAGTTCCTGAGTTACAAAATCAAATGAAATGTTTATGTTTATTTAGGTAAGGTACATACATACAAGAGATTTTACAAAGAGTGATGGATTAATAGATAGGGCTAGCACATACAATGAATAAAACCACTATTACGCAAAGCGTTTCGGGCATGAAAAACTTTAAATGACTAAAGCTTAATACTAATTGAGCATAGAGAATAAAATGAGTTGAGAACAAATAAAAAAAAAGAGATAAAAAGGGGGGAACATGGCTGAAAAAGCAGCACAAATACAATTCGGTCGACAAACAGCATCATTTAAAAAACACAGACAGACCTCACGCCTTTGACTTTAAGATTATCTTGGTATTGCGTACCATTAATTTACCTCAATTTATTACTGCAATTTATGCAGGCTCAAGCTGCATGTTATTTACTCTTACTGGTTTTGCAATTGTGATTGTTTAACAATTGTTTGCCATTAAGTTATTAAGTAACTCGGCTAGGATGTGATAGGCGCAGTGTACGGGCCAACCCCTCCCCCCCTTGCCTCTCGCTTTAAGATTATACTGGCCCTGCATTTACGTTTAGTTACTTCAGCTAATTATTCCCGCAATTTATGCAGCGTCTTGCTGCATGGTTATTTATTTATTACTGGTTTACAATTATGTTTGTTTAACATTTTGCTTATTGATTTAAGGTACCAGATACGCCAAGGTGCATAGCGCTCCTGGCTATCTGGGTTCAAATCCTTCTGAGGTGTGGAGTTTTCAGTTGCATATTGACTTGGGGACCATTCAAGCTTGGTCGTGTATATGTATATGTATATGTATATGTATATATATATATATATATATATATATATATATATATATATATATATATATATATATATATATTAGTGTGTTTCTGTTTTTGTTTGTGCACTGTTTATTCTTTTGTAAAACAGTAAGCTGATTAATTCTCAGTTACAAACATTTCTTTTAAGTATACTGAGATGTACTGTATATGTTTTTTTTATTTATACCCAAGCATAATCAAAGACATTGCTGGTGATGTCTATATAAATGTTTCTTCAAAGTAGAAAGACGAGCAGAACAATAAGAACAATGAGGACAAGGGTAAGGTTTTTCTTGAGTATGAGTACGAATGTGATTTTTCAAAACACCACTTCGAGTGCTTCTGTAAACACAGTGTGGACACGAATATGGTTTTTCTCCTGTATGACTTCGAAGATGGATTTTCATTAGAGATTTATGTACAAAACCTTTGGAACATATCTGACACACAAAGGGCTTCCTAGGATGCCTTTGACTACTCGGCAAAGAAGAACTTCCAGCAATATTCCTAAAATATTTTGGATCAGTGTAGCTTTCATTTGTAGCAGTTGTGTTGATCCCACTTCCTTTCTCCCTGAGCATATGATCAGCAACACCTACCTGCAAGAGACAACAGTGTAATGATATTATATATACAATATTAGGTAAAATTTGTTTATTTTTTGTCAAAGTTAGTTCAACACAGTTAAAATTCCATCAATGAATGTAAAGAAATGCCTCTTTCTGTTGGGCTCCTGAGCTACCCACTTGGTGACTTCCAACCCTTGGGTACTTTATCAGGCTCTAATGCTTCATGTGTGCCTGCCAAAGACCAGACCCAGAATCTGCCCCCCCCCCCTCCTCAGAAAAGGGAGTGTGGAAATACAGGACCTCCACAGAATTGAAGGAATAACTATCAGAAAGGTGGTGGACCAAAACAAGTTATGGCATGGACAATATTTGCAACCCTGATGTAAACTATGCACTGACTCTTTGCCTAGATCCAACTAATAGTAACAACACTCCAATCACCCCAATCATTTACCCGCCACCCAAGAAATAATCAATGAATACCACGCGAAGCAGGGTAAGGGTGACATCAGGGAGCCACCAAGAAACCTGCAAGAAAGAGGTTATCTTGAAATGATTTCGGGGCTTAGTGTCCCTGCGGCCTGGTCCTCGACCAGGCCTACACCCCCAGGAAGCAGCCCATGACAGCTGACAAACTCCCAGGGTACCTATTTACTGCTAGGTAACAGGGGCATCAGGGTGAAAGATACTCTGCCTATTGTCTCTCGCCAGCGCCCAGGATCGAACCCAGGACCACAGGATCACGTGACTAGTGTTCTGTCCACTCAGCCACCGGCTCCCAGTGTTTCATTACATTCAATGTTGGATTTCTTGGAAAGTGTCCCTAAATGGCTGACAGAGTTACCTCACCATAGAGAACAAACAGAAGACAGGCTTACCATGGGAGAGGGAGGAGGAGAAGCCAGGAACTCCGGAGAGATAAGTGCACTGTTAACAGACTTAACACCATGGATGCCTGGTGCTGCCGAGGGATACAAATCAAATACCAAAACAACAAACCCTGAATTGATATCACGAATCCACAAGCCTGAATATCCACCACAGGATATATTTCAAAAGGCAAACAGCACTGCAAACCTGTTGAGATGATTGGTATAACAAAAAACCAAGGAAACAGAATAAACACATGAGTCAAAGTCCTGAGTCCCATGGATGACATGCATGTAGCAGTACACCGGAAATCACACCTTAAGCACCAAAGTAATCACACCAATTGTGATTACTTTGTGATGGCGGCAGCCATCAAAAGATGGTCGCCGCCATCACCACAGGGAATGTAAACACACCAACAGATGATGGTTTCAAAGGATTCTCACCACAACATATAAGGAAAGGAGGTGCTCTTGGCAGGTTAGAGATAATTGAGGATATGTAAAAGAAGTATGAAGAAAAACTGCGTCGGGGGAGTTCTGCTTTGACCCAGCTGTCAGGCAGGGGGTTGCCACAAAGATATAATTACCTAATTATTTCAATGTCTCTGATTTTTTCTTAGTTTTTTTACTCTAATATTATTCAGTAATGTGTAGTGCAATATATTTATATAATAAAATGTGTGAATCAACACTGTACGCAAAATTATGGTATGCAAATTATTGATTTCAATTATTATGTTCATAAAACAGTGAACAAATACTTTGTCGGTTATTACACTATATACACAGGTTATATATAAGTATCTACATTTGTGTTTCCCCATAGTGAACCACTAATCTTGCATGGTGACGGCAGACAGTAACAGGTGGCCACACACAACTCATGCTGCCTCCCTCCCTCCCTTCCATTGTCACTGGTTCAAGGCCAGACGTACTAACATGCCTCTTACAAGTATACTGTTGTGGTGTTATTATCCTATATACACACATTATATATAAGTATCTCCATTTATGTTCACCATAAGGAATCACTAAGTTGGTATGCTGAGTCAAACAGCTGCAAGGAATGACCACCACACACCAGCTAGCATGCCACTGGCTGCAACTTCCTCCCTACCTCACCAACCTTCTCTTCCCACCATACTGTTTTTTGCTTTTATTTGCTATATATAGACGTTATATATAAGTATCTGCATGTTTTGTTCACCATAGCGAACGACTAAGCTGGTATAGTGAATCCAGACAGTAAAAGGTGGTTACACGAGTCAGAAGATAATGCTACCTCCCTCCCCACCAAGCTTACTCCTCCCACTACAGCGCTAATTATCACAATAATCCTACTATTATCAGAATCCTGGACATTTTTATCACAGTCAGGGGTCTTCTGTAATACTATCATCGCTAAATAACAGTATGTACTTATATATTTTGACATTTTTAGGTGATGCTGTGGACACAAGCTGAACAGCAGTGCTGTGAGCTCATACTGCGTGCGCCAGCCTTGGTGGCTCACTCAGTACTGAGCTCCTAACACCCAGGAATGTTGCCCACGATTTAAAAAAAAAAAATGGTGTCTGTTTACAAGAGCCCTGATGAAGGTGAGGTGAACCCCATGGCTCCGTGAGACATTTAAATCTCGCGTAGTACACCAACACGTTATATGACGTGATGCTCAATTTTGGGTAAGTTATTCAACATGTCATATGATGTGTTGCACAGTTAATGGTTAAAGATGACCCGACAGAGCGCAGGAGAAGTAGTCTGCCCTGCCAGCCTCAAACCCCCTGGAGGAGGAGGGGCCACCCAATGCCACTGCAGGCCACAAGAAACGACCCAAAAAGCCCACGAAACTTGGGACCAGGCATGAGCAAACAGTGCGAGCCTCCCCCCCATTGCCCGGTCAATGGGACAAACTGCGAAAGGGCTGATGCCCCTTATGAGAAGCCGACTTATGAGCAGAGCGATCACCGCTCCGATCAGAGCTATGTCAACAGGCCATTGTGATCTTTGTGTGTGATCTCTGTGTGTGATGATGTAAGGGCGAAGAGGGAGAACGGCCTGTTGACATAGCTCGGGTGCAGGGGGGGGTGTTGTGTAAAAGCCTGGTTTGTGTCTCGGAGAGGCTACGGGATCCAGTAAGTTCAGTAGAACTTCGGTTTCAACCCTTTTACCCTGTCGTAGCTCAGTCGATTAAGGCAGTGTCTGGGATGCTCCCGGACACAGGTTCAAATCCTCGTCACGGCCTTTGTGAATTTGTTCATTTGATGCATCACGTCCTTTTGAACGCATTTTATGTACAATAACACCATGGTCACATTTGTTGAAGGCTTTTGCGAAATCTGTGTAAATTACATCAGCGTTTTGTTTGTCTTCCATGCCATCTAATGCCATGTCATTGTGGTCCAGCAACTGTGACAGGCAAGAGCGCCATGCTCTTGCCATGTTGAAACCATGTTGTCCGGGGTTATGGAGATGCTAGAATTCCAGGTATTTTGTGATCTTACATCTCTTAGTACTCTCTCATTGCATTTTTATGTGTAATGTTAGTCTTTTCGGTCTGTAATTTTTTGCCTCTGCCTTATTTCCTCCTTTTTGGAGTAGTGTTATCTCTGCTGTTGTTAGTTTGTCAGGGATAACGCCAGTATTTAGACTGTCTCCAAAGAATGTGAAGGGCCTGCGAGTGTTTTTTTTTTACAGTTCTTGATGAATATGGAGTTCAAAGAATCAGGGGCCTGGTGCAGAGTGCATAGGCATACTGTTTATGGCTTTTTCAAAATCCAGTGGGGATAGGGTGACATCTGATATATGATTTGATGCTGGTATCATATCCATGAAAAATTCATTTGGGTTATCAATCTTTAGTGTGTTTAGTGGTTCGCTGAAAACAGAGTCATACTGCTTTTTCGGTATCTCGCTCATTTCTTTGTTCTCATAGGTAAAAGTTCCATCTCCCTTTTGCAGGGGCCCAATACTAGATGTGGTTTTTTATCTTGATTTTGCATAGGAGAAAAAATATTTCATTGGTGGCCTTTTGCTCTCTCTGCCTCTCTTGGGTTTTGTACTGTTTTGTACCTCCAACTAGAAGAGGCTACTTGTAGATACAACACCACTGCAGACTCTGCAAACAGCAAAGGACAAAAAGGCATAGAAAACCTAAGAGCCAGGACCTACGCAGATTTTACAAACTGAGCGAGCACTGCCTGCCAGCATGCAAGACCAGAAGCAGAGAACAGAGACACCGCCTCTCGCAGATTCGGCACAAACAGCTTCAATGGAGCAGGTGATGGCCGCACCGCCGAGATCAGCACACCAGACCCAGGATCGGCCCCAAGCACCTCCACATCCTCCTCAAGCCAGTTTGAAGACGGCTCGAGAAGGGGGAAAAGAAATGCAAGACCACAGTCAAATGGACATGGGTGCACTAGTCCTCAGTTACCAGGGCAGCTGAAAGGGAGGGAACCTACATGTTAAGCTGAACAAGACCGGCATCCTGAGGAAGGGCAGGGGCAAACAAACTTGCATCGAGGTACTCAAACTCAACCCTCAGGTAAACCTGTACAACAGTAAGGGCTCTTGCTATTCAAGCGTGCAGGACCAACAGAACGTATGCCTCCCAACAAAAAGATGGACAATCTACCAACCAGGATGACTGCGGAATGTTGTAATGAACCAAATAAGGAAAAGAAAAACCGAACTCAAAAGAGGCAGGATTAATTATCGAGGCGGAATCCAGGTCGCGCAGGAGGTAAGCCACAATGGCCTCCTGCACCTAGTTGATACCTGGTTGGTGGGGTTCTGGGAGTTCTTCTACTCCCCAAGCCTGGCCTCTGACTTGTGAGAGTTTGGTCCACTAGGCTGTTGCTTGGAGCGGCCCGCAGGCCCACATACCCACCACAGCCCGGTTGGTCCGGCACTCCTTGCAGGAATAAATCTAGTTTCCTCTTGAAGATGTCCACGGTTGTTCCGGCAATATTTCTTATGCTTGCTGGGAGGGTGTTGAACAACCGCGGACCTCCGATGTTTATACAGTGTTCTCTGATTGTGCCTATGGCACCTCTGCTCTTCACTGGTTCTATTCTGCATTTTCTTCCATATCGTTCACTCAAGTACGTTGTTATTTTACTGTGTAGATTAGGTACTTGGCCCTCCAGTATCTTTCAGGTGTATATTATTTGATATCTCTCTCGTCTTCTTTCTAGTGAGTACATTTGGAGGGCTTTGAGACGATCCCAATAATTTAGGTGCTTTATTGCGTCTATGCGTGCCGTATATGTTCTCTGTATTCCCTCTATTTCAGCAATCCCTCCTGCTCTGAAGGGGGAAGTGAGTACTGAGCAGTACTCAAGACGGGACAACACAAGTGACTTGAAGAGTACAACCATTGTGATGGGATCCCTGGATTTGAAAGTTCTCGTAATCCATCCTATCATTTTTCTGGCTGTCGCAATATTTGCTTGGTTATGCTCCTTAAACGTTAGGTCGTTAGACATTATTATTCTCAAATCCTTCACATGCTGTTTTCCTACTATGGGTACATTTGATTGTGTTTTGTACTCTGTATTATGTTTAAGGTCCTCATTTTTACCGTACCTGAGTACCTGGAATTTATCACTGTTAAACATCATGTTATTTTCTGATGCCCAGTCGAAAACTGGTCCTCCTCATACCACCTCATGCGGTGGTATACGGGAGGTCGAAAACCTCCAGAAAGAAGGAACCGAAGTACCCAGGGGAGCCCAGAACCGAATCCAGGAAGGGATTGACGCCTTATCAACCTTGTACAAGCAGGAGGGGGGGGGGGGGTTAAAGAAAACCCACCCCCTTCAACAACAAGCTCTGCTCAGAGGGTACCAAATCCCAGGTGGGGTCAAATGGGGCCCAAGCCCCCAAGTCAACCCCTCCCCTGCCCCAGGAACTTCAACATCAGGACCTGAGGCTGAGTCGTCCTTCAAGCTCCCCCTGCCACTGAACCCCAGTGGGGTTTTTCCAGGGCCGTTAGATGCTCTGCTAAGGGAAACCCAGGCAAGGTACTGGTAACTGGCACCCCAAACTACCAAGCAAACAGCTAATAGCTGAACCCCTGTGATGTATACATACTCACAGGGACCTAGTAAAGAACCACAAAGAATACAATATATATAAGTGGCAATAACACCAAGGGCAGACTGTCCGCCAGGCAGAAAACAAAAATAAAAGAAAAACCCTGTACGAGTACAATGTACCCAGATGGAACAGAGCCGGCTGCTTTATCAGATGAAGAACAGCTGCACAGTACCTTACAACAACAACAAAGGGCAGGGGTAGGGCCTGCCCTTGTTGTGTTGTGTTGAACCAATTTAGACCAGCTATGAAACCACCTTCTACCCAGGGGCAAACAGAGGCGCATGAAACATCCCAGCAGACTCTAAGGGTGGGCAGTTACTGCGCAGTAAAAGACCTCAACGGAGGTAGCCCCCCAAGCAACTTGTGGAAGATAACCCCCAAGCCACAAGGGCAGTACTTACAGGGCACCTATGGAAGGTAACCCTAGGTGCATTCAGCACTGGTGAAAATACTCCTGGCTCGCACACCACCACAGGGCACGTTCACACCTCAAGGCACAGCACTGAATAGAATCTGGAGTCAGAGTTGAACAACCACAAGGTCTCACATTAGCCACAGAACTGATGGGTTGGATAGCCAGCACAGGGGGGCTGGAGCTCTCCCATCCCCCTCCTGGGATGAGGGGAACTGTGCAGACAGCAGCGCGGTGACACTTGTGATGGTATGCTCATTTTTCGTTTGGGGAGTTCTGTCCAACAGTTCGGCTTTCAGTAGCAATATTTTAACCAGATAGGGTTTGTTTTGGGGCTCCTACCTTTCTGGGTGCCTGACCTGGTCAATGGAAGACATAGAATGCTTCCAACCACACGGGGGATTTCTATATGCCATTGCTCCTCGTGCTTCTCTAAGGGGGGCCAAGTCCTGGCTCGCGGTCCCCGTATAACAGGGGCCAGCCTTTACCCTCACTTACTGGTTAAATGCTGGTCATTATTAAGTAAATATACAGAAACCAGAGTTCTACTGTGTAACCTTCAGTTCAACTCCTCAAGATTTAAGAACGTTCGACCGTTTAGATATCATGGCTCGAAGATACTGTACCCTTCTATGCTACACTGCAAACTCTGAATTACGCCGCCACCACCTGCTACCCACTGAGTAATTCCCCCAATTGACAGTGAAGCAGGATACCGTGAATTAGGTATAAAACCCCGAAAATGTATCCTCAGTTATTCAGAAAGGAGGGATAAGATTTATGTTAAGTGTGGGAATTAAATCAAAGTACAAAGGGATTATCTGAGGTATTAAATAACTGCTTGTAGGCTTGCAGAGGGAGCCTAGTCTCACGCATGGGCTCAAGGCTAACAGCAATGTAAAATAAACGTTGGAGGAAATTCTACTAAACACCATAAATTCAATAAAAGATTTATTAAATCAAAGATTAACACTGAAAATAAAAATTAATAAAACTATCGAAACACTTCCTAACCGAACATTTTCCTAACTGAGGCAATTGGTAATTAACTACAATTAATGTGGATTTCTACATTATAATAAACTCAAGACAGAGATACCTTAAAATATCAGTCAGGCCTCAATGTTCTGCCGTGACTCCAGGGGATCAGTCCGAACCCAGTTGATAAACAGCCCACACTGACTAACCTCTCCACACTGACCTTGTGTGAGGCTGAACCTAGCTCAATTGCCAAATTAATCTTTGAAGATTACTAACTAAAAATCCTAATGGTGACTTATTATCCCAAAACAATTGGGAATAATCTAGATATGAGAGCCAGGCTAATTACAATATTCAATAGCCCTTGCATTTCATTAATTTACAGGAATTAACAAACAAGTTGATAGTACCTATTTTCCAGTGACGAAATATGTCTTACCTATATTCAGATCTTAATGAAGTCAAATGCTTCTTTGATAACATACAAGACTTATTCATTATTCTCAATTGACGTTAATTTTAACATAAGTACTTAACCCCGATTGATAATTCCTACTAATTCTGTAATACCTTTCATTATTCACCTAGTTGGATGACTTGACACAGGGGAGTCTGTGGTGCTGCCATTTCTACATTATGAGCTCACATCGCTATGGGGGGGTGACCCTCTCTAGCCAGTCAGGTCACTACCAACTCCCTACCACTTTACAAAGGCCGTATCCTCCCTTCTAGTGAACTACAATATTTCATGTTAGATCTTATGGACTTTCTATATTAACAGTCCTACTGTTAAACCCAGTAGGCCTAGAACTCCATTCGCTTTGACTGATGCCAGGCCCAAATATGTTCATATCAGCCTGGATAGCTCAGGGGAGCCGAAGGTGCTTCCCCCAGAAAATGTTCCCATTTCTGATACCAATCTTTTTATTACAAAATTAAATTCATGATTATTGCAAATGTGTTCAATAGTCATTCTTTTTATGTAATCACAAATTTTGAAATATATACTGTACCTCACTTATTCGTATGTACTTTTATTTGTGTGTATTTATATTAAAACTTCTAATCTTTTTTTTTAAGCTATTAACTGAGTACAGTACATATAAGTATGCTTCACACAAGGTAATTCAGTAAAAACTACAGATGTTGCTCAGCTATATGTCGTTTAAGATTGCTGAACTTTGCTGAATTATAGGAACAGTCAGAACATGTGTAAGACTGCTCTCTAGAATGAATCCTCATATGAGTTTTCAGAGCACCACTTTGAGTGCTTCTGTAATCACAGTGGGGGCATGAAAAGGGCTTCTCTCCCGTATGAGTCCGTAGATGAACTTTAAGGATTGAATTGTACATAAAACTTTTGGAGCAGTGTGGACAAATATATGGTTTCTTGGTGTGTTTCCGAATATGAATAAGCAAAGGAGAACTGCTGCTAAAACTCTGGTAACATATAGGACACTCGTAGATTTTCTTTAAACTGCTCGTCATCTCCCAGGGTCCCCAAGCTCCCTTTTGATCATCATCCTGATATACCTGTAAGAGATAGCAGTCTTACAACTAGATATGATTCAACCGCAGGAAAGTGATAAAAAAAATATATCTACAAGCTGGCATTCCTCAGGATATGGAGTGGGTGTTGTAATGAATATAGAAGGTACAATAAATACATGAAGTAATGAGTACAGGGGGATTACCTTGGTTACCTTACTTTGTGGTGATTCCGAGGATCAACGTCTCCGTGGCCCTGTCTCTGATAAGGCCACCTGGTTGGTGGCCTGGTCAACTAGGCCGTATGATGCAGTTGCTTGCAGCATGACATATGAATCATAGCCTCTTGAGGTTATCTTGAGATGATTTCGGGGCTTTTTAGTGTCCCCGCGGCCCGGTCCTCGACCAGGCCTCCACCCCCAGGAAGCAGCCCGTGGCAGCTGACTAACACCCAGGTACCTATTTTACTGCTAGGTAACAGGGGCATAGGGTGAAAGAAACTCTGCCCATTGTTTCTCGCCGGTGCCGGGATCGAACCCAGGACCACAGGATCACAAGTCCAGCGTGCTGTCCGCTCGGCCGACCGGCTCCCTGGTTGATCATGTAACCTCTGGAGGTATTTATCGAGTTCTCTCTTTAACACTATGAGTGGCCGGCCAATTATGCCTCTTATGTGCAGGAGGGAGAGTGTTAAAAAGTCTTGGGTTCTGGATGTTGATAGAGTCCTCTCTGTATTCCTATTGTACCTCAGCTTTTCATTTTGGGGCTATTTTGCACATCCTGCCATGCCTCCTGGTCTCATGTGATGTTATTTCTGTTTGCAAATTTGGAACCAGTACCTCTAATATTTTCCGGGTGTAAATTATGATCTCTCTCTTATCTGCAATCTAGACAATAGAGATTTAACAATTTTACTTGGTCTTAATATTTTAGATGTTTTATAGAATGAATTCTAGCAGTAAAGAATTTTGGCACAATGTCCAGGTCAGCAATTTTCCAGCTCTGAATGGGGTTGTTACTGTTCAACAATTTTCCGCCCTAAAGAGCACTAGTGTCTTGAAAAGTATCATCATTGATATGGCAGATCATGTTTGAAAGGTTCTTGTTATCAAACATGTCATTTTTCTTGCTGTCGTGACAATTACCGTATTGTGTTCTTTAAAGATAAAAGTCTTCTGACATGATTACTCCCAAATCCTATACATTGTTTTTCTATAGTGTGATATAACTGCATTATATATGTGATTTTTGTTTTTATAATTTCATTTTTTCATAGCACAGGAGCTGTAACTTATTTTTATTAAATATCATTATTAACTGTGGCCCATTGTAAGACCTGATTTACATCAGATTGGAGGTTTACTGTGTCCTCTATATTGTCTACTCTCATGACAATAGTAATATCATCTGCAAAAGATGGTAACAGTACAGTACAACCGCGATTCAACGTACCCCAATTCAACAAATCTCCGGCTAGGTCGCACACTTTTCAGGCCGGATTTACTCGCCTGGTTCGACGAACAATGGTTCGCCAAAGCGGGGGATGTGCAGATTTGCTTACGATGTCGGGACAGAATTCACAGACTGGTAGAAAACTTTCCCATTCTATCACAGGTTACAATTAATAATTCCCTCATATGACAAGTTAGATCACACAAATGGACCACACAAGTGGTCCACAAGCTTAAGATGATGGGACAGTTCACAGAGTGGTGAAAAACTTTTCCATTCCATCACAAGTTACAATTAATAATTCCTTCATATGACAATTTGGATCACATATCTGTGTCTGGTTCCCTGAAGATTTCATTTTGTACAAACACACTTTGGAACTTTTCGTTTAATGTTTCACGCATTTCCTTTTCATTTCCCGTGTATCTGTCCCCCATTTTCAATCTCTGAATATTATCCTTTACCTGCAGCTTGCTTTTAATGAATTAAGAGAAAGTGTGGAGAGGGTTTGGGGTGTGTACCCTTCTCTGGATGTGGGAGGGGGAGTGGATATGGGAGGGGGAGGGGTGGATGTGGACTAGTTTGAAGGTGAGGGTGTAGGTGGGTTTGATGGGAGAGATGTTGGTAAGTTGTTGTGGATGAAGTGGGAATGGAGGAGTGGGTGGATTTATAGGGGATGTTGTAGGGGTGGGATTGGGGGGGGGGGGTACTCACCAAGTTGTACTCACATAGTTATGCATGCGGGGGTTGAGCTTTGGCTCTTTGGTCCCGCCTCTCAACTGTTAATTAACTGGTGTATAGATTCTTGAGCCTAATATGCTGAATCAAATCTACATTTGAAACTGTGTATGGAGTCAGCCTTCACCACATCACTGCCTAATGCATTCCATTTGTTAACTACTCAGATACTGAACAAATTCTTTCTAATGTCTCTGTGGCCCATTTGAGTACTAAGCTTCCATCTGTGTCCCCTTGTTCGTGTTCTGCCAATGATAAATAGTTTATCTTTGTACACCCTGTCAATTCCTCTGAGAATTTTGTAGATGATGATCATGTCTCCTCGAACTCTTGTGTCTTCCAGGGTTATGAGGTTTAATTCCCGTAGCCTTTCCTCATGCTGGAGCTGCATACTCCAGGACTATTGTGACGTATGTGGTATACATATGGGGTGTGTGGGTAAGATTGTGTGGGGTGGAGTTGTGAAGGGTGTTAGGGTAGAGTTATAGAGGGGTATTGGGGTGGAGTTGTAGGGGGGGTATTAGAGTGGAGTTGTAGGGGGGGTATTGGGGTGGAGTTGTAGGGGGGGTATTGGGGTGGAGTTGTAGGGGGGGTATTGGGGTGGAGTTGTAGGGGAGGGTATTGGGGTGGAGTTGTAGGGGGGGTATTGGGGTGGAGTTGTGGGGGGTGTTGGGGTGGAGTTGTGTGGGGTGGAGTTGTACGGATGTGGGAGAACGAGATCACATTCATTTTTTTTTTTGAAAGAATCTTAAATAGGATGCAGCTTAACACTTTCGCTCGGTAATGACGCAGCATTGTGTCATTTTTTAGTAGACGCATTTCCGGTAGCGACGCAGCATTGCATCGGCAGTAAATTGGCAGCGGCTTCGGGAGGGGCGCGCTGCGGTTTTGCATATTATATGCATATACTCCCGTAGGGAATTTGATTGTGAATACATTGATACCAAAATGAAAGACCTAGGTCCAGAATTGAGGTAACAAAGTTGAAATCAGTATACCCATTTTATTTGCGCTCACTGGGATTACGCTCCGTCACTTTCTCTGTTTGCTGTGGGTGGTACGCCTGGCTTTTGGACTTTCTGGGCCACTTTCATCTTGTCGGTGGGTGGAGCGCGCTGCGATTTTTTACTTTATCTGCATATACTCTTGTTGGGAATTCTATTGTGAACACAATGATACCAAAATGAAAGCCCTAGAATGGGAATTGAGGTGACAAAAGTGAAAAGAGTGTACACATTCTATTGTGAACACAATGATACCAAAATGAAAGCCCTAGAATGGGAATTGAGGTGACAAAAGTGAAAAGAGTGTACACATTTTATTGCTCTTGTGCACTCCCGGGTAACATGCACTCACTTTCTCTCTTTGTTGTGGATGGTACGCCGGGCTTTTGGACTTTATATGATACCTGCTTGATGGGGTTCTGGGAGTTCTTCTACTCCCCAAGCCCGGCCCGAGGCCAGGCTCGACTTGTGAGAGTTTGGTCCACCAGGCTGTTGCTTGGAGCGGCCCGCAGGCCCACATACCCACCACAGCCCGGCTGATCTGGAACTTCTCTTTGAAAACAGTCCAGTTTTCTCTTGAAGATGTCCATGGTTGTTCCGGCAATATTTCTTCTAGTTGCTGGGAGGACGTTGAACAACCACGGACCTCTGATGTTTATACAGTGTTCTCTGATTGTGCCTATGGCACCTCTGCTCTTCACTGGTTCAATCTTGCATTTTCTTCCATATCATTCACTCCAGTATGTTGTTACTTTACTGTGTAGATTTTGGACCTGGCCCTCCAGCATTTTCCAAATGTATATTATTTGGGCTCTCTCTCGTCTCCTTTCTAGAGAGTACATTTGGAGAGCTTTGAGACGATCCCAATAATTTAGGTGTTTGCCTTTAGTCTTGTGGCCCAGAAATTTAGGCGTTTGCCTTTAGCTCTTTTGCCTCTATTGCGAACACAATGATACCAAATTGAGAAACTTTGGACGAGAATTGAGGTGACAAAGTTGAAAAGAATACACACTTTTCAGAATTACCGCACGCTCCCGTGAACCGCTGAGGCCCACCTGGGGTAGTGCGGGTCTCGCTTGCGCGGTGCAATAAAGTGTTAATTTCTTTCATTCAAGATACAATTTTAACCACTTAACTGCGCCAACCGAGTATTCTCGCTCGGCGGGAAACTGCGCCAACCGAGAAAACTCATTTTGATTTTTCCATACCATTCTAAATGTGTGCGAGGTTGGTTATGTATGAAATGGACTCTTAGGACCTCCAGTGAGAGGCAGCCATCTTGGAAAAAATTCCCAGAATGCCCTAAGGCTGCTTGCTAAGTTAGTACTGAGTGAGCAACCATGGGTGGTGCACGCGCCTCTGGCTCCAAAACAGCTGTCCGATACGGAGTTGAAAGATCACGCGCCCTGTCGGTGAAATTCAAACCTTATTGTTTGGAGAACATACGGGTCATAAAATTGGTGAAGGTCGGATGCAAGTGATACAGCACCTATGAGGAAGATACAGCGTGCATATCCAGTTGTAGCTCTCAGCACCACCCTTGCCCAAGTATGTTATCTCCAATTTATATGGATGATACATAGATGAATCATTTTCTGCGTTTAGTGATGATGCATATGATACAAGTAGCATAGATGAACAGTGTTAGCGGCTTCCATGGTGGTATTTTCTATAGATATTTTCAAGAATAGCCGAATCTCTTCCAGATTGACGGACACTTTTTGAGGCAAGCTGAATCTCTTCCTGACTGACGGACACTACAAAGCGATCTTTTCAAGACTACCTTACAAATTGATCTTTTCCTATAATCTTTTCAATACTACCTTATGCTTTACAAGCTTGGCTAGTACTTGTAGGTTGTATATAAAGCCAAGGGTGTACGTGAGTGCGTTATTTGCAAGCACACAGAACAAAGAAAGAGGAAGCAAAAATCTATCTGTACCTGGTGCAATGAGAGCGAAGTTGCGCTGTGCACCATGGACTACTTCGTTGATTATTACTCACTTCCGAAGTACTGAGTGTGTAATACAGTGTGTTACTGTGTAAATACTGTGTGAAACTGTACATATTGTAATTTTAGTGAATTTTTAACAAGTAATATTGCGACAATAAACATTTATTGTGGACACATTACTGACACATGTATCACAGTTCCATGGAATATTATGAACGTTCTACTAGATACATATTGGAAAGGACACAAATATGCATCATATACGATAAAAAACAAATAAAACTGCATTGGAAATACATAAAACAAATAATTGAAAATATATTTGTGGCAACACCCGGTGCTTGAATGGCCCGCCCGACCGTGTCTGGGCATGTCATGCACGGGCAACCAGCCCCTGATGATGTCACAGTGCACCTTGTCCTCGTCCCCACAACCAAAGTAAATGAAATTTGGTATTTATTTTTACATAGCCATGTTCAGGGAAGGGAATTTATCATTTTACGAAAAAAATGAATTTTTTGGGAACACTTTATTTCATGCGCACGGAGAATTTCACAATAAACTCAGCGCAGCACGGTGGTTAAACAATTTTCAATTTTACATCTATTAATAACATTGGATAAAACTTACAATAATGACTGTAAATAGACCAATTTTATTATTGAAACCAGTGTCACATTAGAAAAGACTGAATAATAAGCAAAAGCATTAACAGGACAGGATCAAGAACTATATTCTCTCAAATATTATTTTACATACAATTATCAAAACCATTAAAATAAAGATTATGTTTATGGTTTAAAACTGTGGTAAACTGAAGCTCTGACAAGACATTAGATCCTTTTGCAAATATTCTGCATGAAAAGCTTGAGTATATCTCCATGTAAGGGGCACGAGGTTCCAAGCCGAACCCTAGAATACAAGCTATCGAAACCCGTCCTTACTGCATAGAAGTACTGTACAGTACTAATCACTGCGCTGGCGGAAATTTCAAATGCCTTTCCCTTACAAACCAACACAGTTGAGTTATCAGCACTAACACATTCTTCGAAAAAGGATCCCTTTCTTACATCCAATGCCAAACCTCAGGAGTGAATGTTATAATTGCTAACGGATTCAGAAATGTTATAGCTTTTTCAATGTAATACAGTACAGAACTTTTTACCTAATAGAAACTCCAATATCATTTTTATATTAATTGATTTCTACATTCTGTGTGTATAAATATGTTTTCTCAGATCACTTCTATTAGTTGATCTAAATGGACAATGTGGGCATGAAAATGGCTTTTCCCCAGTGTGAGACCGAATATGAATTTGAAGGTTGTACTTCTTTGCTGATCGGTACTGGCAATGAGGACAACAATGTGGTTTAATGGTGTGATTTCGCTGATGAATTTTAAGTTCATTTTCACTAGTACACTGATAAGAACACTGTGCACAGAAGAATAAACCCTCTCCACTATGATTAATTATATGTCTGATCAGCAAAGCAGGTTGGGTAGTGACATACGAACAATCAGGGCACTCATGTCTCTTGCGTGCAGATGTACCAATCTTCTTGTCTTCACCTCCATTCCTCTGACCATTAGTGCTCAGCTTCACCTGTAGGGGATGTCTCTCTTATTCATCATTATATATGGAGGTCAAATTAAATAATAATGTTTACTAGTAATCCTTTAGATATCAGCTATTATATAAATATTCAACCCATTCTCATGTTTAGATAGTAGTTTTTGTAATTATGTGTACCATAGTACAAAGATTGTTGTTCTAAGCAATTAGAAAGTAGAACTTTGTATTATTCACTTTACAGAGAAAAAAAAAAAACTAAAAAATAAACTTAAATATTCCTGGGCCTAGTATAGTGCACAGCATGTACTATATTAGGCCTCAGATATTGTGTATTAGGCCTTGGAAGGTTAGGTTAGGTTAGTTTAGTTTGTCTTTGCAACATGAGAAGAAAACAGTTTCCGGTTTGTCCAACTCAATACTGCCGATTTCTACTTTCCTAATTTCGATGTACGTCGGTATATATGCTATGGACCTCATTGTTACTATAAGTACTACCAAAACAGAAGGATGGGCTGAAATATTATATTATATATAACTGAAAACTCACACCCCAGAAGTGACTCGAACCCATACTGCCAGGAGCAACGCAACTGGTATGTACAGGACGCCTTAATCCACTTGACCATCACGACCGGACACAAGGAGGTGATAGCAGAAGCTATTTGAACCATCCCCCCCCCCTCCCCGCCAGCACCCGGATGGTAATCTTGGGCATAGCATTTTATCAAATCACCTCATTCTTTGGGGCACACATGAGGAACACAAATGCGAACAAGCCTGAATGGTCCCCAGGACTATATGCAACTGAAAACTCACACCCCAGAAGTGACTCGAACCCATACTGCCAGGAGCAACGCAACTGGTATGTACAGGACGCCTTAATCCACTTGACCATCACGACCGGACACAAGGAGGTGATAGCCGAAGCTATTTGAACCCCCCCCCCCCCCGCCGGCACCCGGATGGTAATCTTGGGCATAGCATTTTATCAAATCACATTCTTTGGGGCACACGTGAGGAACACACGTGCGAACAAGCCTGAATGGTCTCCAGGACTATATGCAACTGAAAACTTGCAACAACTGATAGCAACTGATATGCAACTGATAGCCGAAGCTATCAGTTACATATACCGGACACCTCCTTGTGTCCGGTCGTGATGGTCAAGTGGATTAAGGCGTCCTGTACATACCAGTTGCGTTGCTCCTGGCAGTATGGGTTCGAGTCACTTCTGGGGTGTGAGTTTTCAGTTGCATATAGTCCTGGGGACCATTCAGGCTTGTTCACATTGATATATATATATATATATATATATATATATATATATATATATATATATATATATATATATATATATATATATATATATATTATTAAATATGACCGAAAAAGTAAGATTAATCATTCTAACACGAATTTTCTCAATCTTTCGTACATTTCTTTTCACTGTTGGAGGTAATTCAAAAATCAATTCTCCAAAATTCATTTTTATTTATATATATATATATATATATATATATATATATATATATATATATATATATATATATATATATATGTCGTACCTAGTAGCCAGAACTCACTTCTCAGCCTACTATGCATGGCCCGATTTGCCTAATAAGCCTAGTTTTCATGAATTAATGTTTTTTCGACAACCTAACCTACCTAACCTAACCTAACGTTTTCGGCTACCTAACCTAACCTAACCTATAAAGATAGGTTAGGTTAGGTTAGGTAGGGTTGGTTAGGTTCGGTCATATATCTACGTTAATTTTAACTCCAATAAAAAAAAATTAACCTCATACATAATGAAATGGGTAGCTTTATCATTTCATAAGAAAAAAATTAGAGAAAATATATTAATTCAGTAAAACTTGGCTTATTAGGCAAATCGGGCCTCGCATAGTAGGCTGAGAAGTGAGTTCTGGCTACTAGGTACGACATATATATATATATATATATATATATATATATATATATATATATATATATATATATATATATATATATATATATATATATATATATATATATATATGCAATTGACGATCACAAAACACTGATCATTTTATGAGGAAAATCCACAGAGAAATATGAAATGAGGTGAACGTTTCGGCTTGTTAAAGCCTTTGTCAACACCAGACTGACTGAGTCAGTCTGGTGTTGACAAAGGCTTTAACAAGCCGAAACGTTCACCTCATTTCATATTTCTCTGTGGATTTTCCGCATACATATACATATTATATATATATATATATATATATATATATATATATATATATATATATATATATATATATATATATATATATATATATATATATTTATATATATATATATATTTATATATATATATATATATATATATATATATATATATATATATATATATATATATATATATATATATATATTAGTATATTTTGGTAGCAGTCTTTCCTGTAGACATATATTATTAAATATGACCGAAAAAGTAAGATTAATAATTCTAACGCGAATTTTCTCGATCTTTCTTATGTTTCTTTTCACTGTTGATGGTAATTGAAAAATCAATTCTCCAAAATTCAGTTTTATTTGTAGTCTGACGCGACACTTGAACGCATTTCGTAATAACTTATTACATTTTCAAAGACTTTTAGTTTACACACACACAACTATTACCTGCAAACACTAAACAGAGTTCTTACTTATGCTATGATTTAAACAGCTTTCATTTTTCATTTTATACCCGCATTTTGGTGAGGTGATATGCTACAATAGTTTTTGGATGAGGTGAACAAAACTTTCAACACAGGATAGAACACGAAACAATGGGTATTGAAGGTAAGAATGGAAGTAATTGCAGAGGGCCTATTGGCCCATATTTCTTGATGCTTCTATATTGGAGCGGAGTCTTGAAGTGGGTAGAATATAGTTGTACATTAATTTGCTGTTGATTGCTGGTGTTGACTTCTTGATGTGTAGTGCCTCGCAGATGTCAAGCCGCCTGCTATCGCTGTATCTATCGATGATTTCTGTGTTGTTTGCTAAGATTTCTCTGGTGATGGTTTGGTTGTGGGAAGAGATTATATGTTCCTTAATGGAGCCCTGTTGCTTATGCATCGTTAAACGCCTGGAAAGAGATGTTGTTGTCTTGCCTATATACTGAGTTTTTTGTGGCTTACAGTCCTCAAGAGGGCATTTGAAGGCATAGACGACGTTGGTCTCTCTTACAGCGTTCTGCTTTGTGTCTGGAGAGTTTCTCATGAGTAGGCTGGCCGTTTTTTGGGTTTTATAGTAAATCGTCAGTTGTATCTTCTGATTTTTGTCTGTAGGGATAACGTTTCTATAAACAATATCTTTCAGGACCGTTTCCTCCGTTTTATGAGCTGTGGAAAAGAAGTTCCTGTAAAATAGTCTAATAGGGAGTATAGGTGTTGTGTTAGTTGTCTCTTCAGAGGTTGCATGGCGTTTCACTTTCCTTCTTATGATGTCTTCAACGAAACCATTGGAGAAACCGTTGTTGACTAGGACCTGCCTTACCCTACAGAGTTCTTCGTCGACTTGCTTCCATCCTGAGCTGTGGCTGAGAGCACGGTCGACATAAGCGTTAACAACACTCCTCTTGTACCTGTCTGGGCAGTCACTGTTGGCATTTAGGCACATTCCTATGTTTGTTTCCTTAGTGTAGACTGCAGTGTGGAAACCTCCGCTCCTTTCCATGACTGTTACATCTAGAAAGGGCAGCTTCCCATCCTTCTCCATCTCGTAAGTGAAACGCAACACAGATTTCTGCTCAAATGCCTCCTTCAGCTCTTGCAGATGTCTGACATCAGGTACCTGTGTAAAAATGTTGTCAACATACCTTTCTAGATGTAACAGTCATGGAAAGGAGCGGAGGTTTCCACACTGCAGTCTACAGTGTTAGGTAGTCGAAAAAAACATTAATTCATGAAAACTTGGCTTATTAGGCAAATCGGGCCTTGCATAGTAGGCTGAGAAGTGCGTTCTGGCTACTAGGTACGACACACACACACACACACAGTATGTATGGTTTTCGATCTGGAAGATCCTGTGTAACGAACTTGCTCAGTTTTTATGATCTAGCCACAGAGATTTTACAGGAAAGAGATGGTTGGGTTGACTGCATCTATCTGGACCTAAAAAAGGCTTTCGACAGAGTTCCCCATAAGAGGTTGTTCTGGAAACTGGAACATATTGGAGGAGTGACAGGTAAGCTACTAACATGGATGAAAAATTTCCTAACTGACAGAAAAATGAGGGCCATAATCAGAGGCAAGGTATCGGATTGGAGGAATGTCCCGAGTGGAGTACCTCAGGGTTCAGTTCTTGCACCGGTAATGTTCATTGTCTACATAAACGATCTACCAGTGGGAATACACAATTACATGAACATGTTTGCTGATGATGCTAAGATAATAGGGAAGATAAGAAACTTAGATGATTGTCATGCCCTTCAAGAAGACCTGGACAAAATAAGTATATGGAGCAACACTTGGCAAATGGAATTTAATGTGAATAAATGCCATGTTATGGAATGTGGAATTGGAGAACATAGACCCCACACAACCTATAAATTATGTGAGAAATCTTTAAAGAATTCTGATAAAGAAAAGGATCTAGGGGTGGTTTTAGATAGAAAAATGTCACCTGAGGACCACATTAAGAACATTGTGCGAGGAGCCTATGCTACACTTTCTAACCTTAGAATTGCTTTTAAATACATGGATGGCGATATACTAAAGAAATTGTTCATGACTTTTGTTAGACCAAAGCTAGAATATGCAGCTGTTGTGTGGTGCCCATATCTTAAGAAGCACATCAACAAACTGGAAAAGGTGCAAAGACATGCTACTAAGTGGCTCCCAGAACTGAAGGGCAAGAGCTACGAGGAGAGGTTAGAAGCATTAAATATGCCAAAACTAGAAGACAGAAGAAAAAGAGGTGATATGATCACTACGTACAAAATAGTAACAGGAATTGATAAAATCGACAGGGAAGACTTCCTGAGACCTGGAACTTCAAGAACAAGAGGTCATAGATTTAAACTAGCTAAACACAGATGCCGAAGAAATATAAGAAAATTCACATTCGCAAATAGAGTGGTAGACGGTTGGAACAAGTTAAGTGAGAAGGTGGAGGCGGCCAAGACCGTCAGTAGTTTCAAAGCGTTATATGACAAAGAGTGCTGGGAAGACGGGACACCACGAGCGTAGCTCTCATCCTGTAACTACACTTAGGTAATTACACACATACACAGTGGTACCTCGGGTTAAGAGTTTAATCCGTTCTTGGAGACAGCTCGCAACCTGAAAACTTGTAACCCGAAAGTAAATTTCCCCATAAAAATACAGTACAACCTCGATTCAAAGCACGCCGATTCAACAAACTTCTGGCTAGTTCGTACACTTTTCAAGCCAGATTTACTAACCTGATTCGACGAACAATGGTTCACCGAAGCGGGGATGTTCGGATTTGCTTACGATGTCCACACAGAGTTCACAGACTGGTGGAAAACTTTCCCATTCTATCATAGATTACAATTAATAATTCTCTCATATGACATGTTGGATCACACAAGTTGACCACGCATGTGGACCACACGTGGCTTGTGGACCACAAGTGGTCCACAAGCTTATGATGTTGGGACAGTTCACAGAGTGGTGGAAAATTTTCCCATTCCATCACAGGTTACAATTAATAATTCCTTCATAAGACAAGTTGGATCACACAAGTTGACCACACAACAAGTGAACCATATGAACTAAACACCAGCCAGAATGGTCCACACAACGAGTAAAGCATATTAACCAAACACCAACCAGAGTGGTCCACACAAGTGAACGACTGAGTTTTCATGATTTTCGTTCACTGATTTGTGGCACACGTATCTTTGTACATTAATTTAAAGGCTGAAGTGTGATTACCTAGCTACATGTGGTAAAATCTCCTTTTAGACATTTTCTGTAATGAAACAAGATGAGTGAGGGTGGACAGATAAGAGAATACTGTACTGTAAACCTCACTTTACAGTAAGGTTTTACTAACTTTCGTCAGTGTCGTCATAGTTCAGTGACCCATGACTTTGAAAGTTTTGTATTAATAAATAATTTCTAAAACCAGTCTTTTAATAGCTTTTTATTATCCCAATTAAACTAAACTAAACAAAACCAAAAATATACTGCAATATGATAGACATCTGATATTTGAGAAATTACTGTATGTTATTGGAACAACTCCAGCGTGATTGGACGGGTCTAATCCTTTTACACACAGTACCATGCGTGTTTCGTTCGATTTCGTCGCCACAGTTCAGTGACTACGGCCTCGAAATAATAAAATTAATAAATCAGTTCTAAAATAAGTTTTTTTATATCTCTTATTATCCTCTCTCTTATTATCCCTCCCTCCCTCCCTCTCTCCATCCCTCCCTGTCTCCCTCTTTCCCTCCCTCCATCCTCCCTTTTTCCCTCCCTCCATCCTCCCTCTCTCCCTCCCTCTCCATCCCTCCCTCCCTCTCTCCCTCCCTCCCTCTCCATCCCTCCCTCCCTCCCTCTCCCCCTCTCTCCATCCATCCCCCTTCTTCTTCCATCCATCCAGAATTTAAGAAACAAATCAAGTTTAAAAAAAAAGTTAACTGGGTCAAGTGAGTTAGGCTTATCAGTGAGCCGGTCCCTTCCCCCACCACCGACACCCCCCTCACCCTCCACCCCTACACACACACACACACACACTGCTCAACTCAACACCCATACCTCCATCGCTCCATCCCTCCCTCCCTCAAGTAAGTAAGTAATTATCAAAAGAAGGCACCAAACCGGGAAGGCTATGTAGCACCATCAAATACGCAAAATAATCAGAGGGCGCTAAATATCACCAAGGATGCCAATACGAGAACAAAAACGCATAAGGCGAACGATATCAAAAGTATCCGAGTCACCAAGAATTCTATCGAGGGACAGGTGACCGCGAGGGGCGGTCGGAAAGCAAGACACACGCTCGTCCTGGAAGTCAGGACATTCAAGAAGGACATGCACGACCGTAAGAGGGACAATGCAACTAGGACAATAAGGAGCAGGGCGGCGCTCCATCAAGTGACCATGGGTTAAGCGAGTATGGCCAATACGCAACCTCGCTAGAGCTGTTTCCCACCGCCGGTTACGGTGGAAGGAGGACGGCCACGAGGAAACACAACATTTAAGACTACGTAGCTTGTTACCAGTAACAGACAACCAAGAAGCCTGCCAACGGGTAAGGACTGAGGAATGGATAACCGGGTAAAAGTCGGAATACGGAATGCCTTTACGAGAGATGGGACAAGAGCGGACAGCTTCCTTAGCGGCAGCATCCGCACGCTCATTTAAAGACACGCCAATATGGCTGGGAACCCAACAAAACTCAACCGACTTAAATTTACTGTGAACGAGAAACAGCCAATGCTGGATCTCGACAACTACCGGATGAACTGGATTAAAGCACCCGAGAGCCATGAGGGCACTACGAGAGTCAACAACAACCACAAAGGAAGACTGACAACGAGAAAGCAGGAGACGAAGAGCATAGAGAATAGCATAAAGTTCCGCTGTAAAGATGCTAGTCTCCGGAGGCAAGCGACACATATAAGTGCGATCAGGAAAAACAACAGAGTAGCCAACACCGTCCGCTGACTTAGACCCATCGGTGAAGACAGAAACGGAGCGGGAGTGAGAAGAAAAGTGCTCGAGGAAAAGGCGTTTTAGAACTGTAGGAGGGGTAAAAGCTTTAGTGATACGAGTCAAGGATGTACAAAACCGCGGAAGAGGGACCCTCCACGGGGGCAAAGAAGGAACAACACGAGGAGAAACATCAGAAATACGAACGGAAAGAGAATCCTGCAGGCGAGATAACCGGACAGAAAGAGGGAGGTGGTGAAGAGGAACAGGAACCGCAGGAGGGGTAAAAGTTAAAGCACGACAGAGACGAGAGGAAGGATGTTGCAAGGACCGCGCAAGATAGCGAAGACAGTAGCGATCACGGCGGTCCTGGAGAGACAGGAAGCCAGTGTCAACATACAAGCTAAGGACGGGAGTCGAACGAAAGGCACCAGAACTGAGGCGCAACCCAGTATGGTGCAAAGCATCAAGACGGCGAAGAGTAGAAGGAGAAGCAGACGAGTAAGCAGGGCAACCATAATCGAGCTTAGACAGGACGAGAGAGGAATGTAAAGCAAGGAGAGTGCGCCTATCTGCCCCCCAAGAAGTATGGGACAAGACCCGAAGGAGGGTAAGGGACTTAGAGCACTCAACACGGAGGTAAGAGATATGGGGAGACCAAGACAAACGAGTGTCAAGGAATAACCCCAAAAGCTTCGCGGAATCTTTGTATTCAAGGGGATGACCATAAAGTGACAAAGAGGGACGAAGAACAACCCGTTTCCGCGTAAAAGTCATGGCACAAGTCTTAGAAGTAGAGAACTTGAAGCCATGACCTGTGGCCCAAGACGACACGGCATCAATCGCAAGTTGAAGCCGGCGTTGAAGGAGAGGCGAATCATCACCCTGACAACAAAGGGTAAGATCATCGACATAGAGAGCGGAGAAGACACCAGAAGGAAGAGAGGAAAGAAGACCATTGAGGGCAACCAGAAAAAGAGTAGTGCTCAGAACACTACCCTGGGGCACACCTTCGTATTGCTGAAAAGAGGGAGAGAGAGCGGTACCAAGGCGCACCCGAAAGGAACGACGAGAGAGGAAGCTGCGAAGAAAGAGAGGGAGATGACCACGAAGGCCAAAAGAATGAAGTTGAGATAGGATATGATAACGCCAAGTGGTGTCGTAAGCCTTTTCTAGGTCAAAAAGGACGGCAACAACGGAGGTCTTCGCAGCAAAAGCAGTACGTATATAGACCTCCAAGTTCACCAGGACATCTGTCGTGCTGCGGCACTTGCGGAAACCAAATTGAGAAGGGGAGAGGAGGTGATGGTGTTCCAGGAACCACATCAGACGAACGTTAACCATACGTTCAAAGAGTTTGCAGACACAACTTGTGAGAGCAATAGGGCGAAAGTCCTTAGGGGAAGTACCCAGAGACCCCGGTTTGCGAACAGGGAGGACAACGGCATCGAGCCAGTCCTCAGGGACTGACGACGACTCCCAGATCCGATTATACAGACTCAGTAAATACTGAGACGTGCTCGGAGGGAGATGGCGAAGCATCTCATAATGAATACCATCGGAGCCCGCCGCCGTAGAACCGCAGAGGGCCAGGGCAGAACGAAGTTCAGAGAGAGAGAAGGGATCATTATAGGGAAGCTGAAGATGAGTGCAGAAATCTAAAGGACGAGACTCAAGGACAGGTTTACGAAGAAGGAAAGATTGGGGAAGATGAAGACCAGAGCTAACAGAAGAAAAGTGGGAACCCAGTTCGGAAGCGACCTGCAACGGGTCCGCCACAAGAGTATCATGGAGGTGAAGGACCGGTGAAACATCGGGAACAAACTTACCCGCTATCTTGCGGATACGCTTCCAGATCTGGGCCAGAGGGGTTTCGGACGTAATTGTCGAGACATAAGATGCCCAACATTCACGTTTAGCCGTACGGATGGCCCTACGGGCCACCGCACTCGCTTTCCGAAAGAAAAGAAAAGAATCGGTCGTCTGCCTACGGCGGTGCTTCTTCCAGGCTGCACGCTTACAGCGGACAGCCCGAGCACAGTCCGCATTCCACCAGGGAACGCACTTCCGTGGACCCCGAGAGGAAGAGCGAGGAATAGAGCGGAGGGCAGCGTCGAAGACAGTGTCATGAAAAAGGGGGAGAGCGCGAGAGAGGGGCAGAAGGGAGAGGTCAGAGAGAGTAGCACTGAGGGAAAATAGGGTCCAGTCCGCCTTAGCAAACTGCCACCTAGGGAAAGAGAGGGAAGGGCGAAAAGAGAAAAAGGAAACAAGGATGGGGAAATGATCACTTCCATGGAGGTCATCAAGAACCTGCCATGTGAAATCTAAGTAAAGAGAAGAAGAGCAGAGAGAAAGATCAAGACAAGAAAGGGTGCGAGTTCGAGAGTCCAAATGAGTGGGCTCACCAGAATTCAGAAGAGACAGGGAAGAAGAGAGGAGAAACGGCTCAAGGAGGCGACCCCGGGTATTCGTCAGAACGTCACCCCAAAGAGAATGACGACAATTGAAGTCACCCAGCAGGAGCACAGGCTCCGGCAAGGAGTCTAGGAGGTGTTTCAAATCAGGAAGAGAGAGCGGGACACTCGGGGGGAGATAAATGGAACAAACTGTGTACCATTTCCCCACAAAGATACGAGCAGCAGAACAATGGAGAGGCGAAGGAAAAAGTAAAGGAACAAAGGGAACATCAGCCCGAATCAAGAGAGCAGAAGAATTAGAAGCCCCAGCAATGGCTGGGGGGGGGGAGAGAAAGGAATAGCCACGAAAACGACCAGGACGAGCACCAAGCATCGGCTCCTGGAGACAGACACAAAGGGGCGAAAACCGCGAAACCAGAAGTTGGAGTTCGAGGAAATTGGCGTAATAACCTCGAACGTTCCATTGAAGAATGGACAACGACGAGAAGAGAAAGGACAAAAACAGAGAACAAGGAAGAAACAAAGGCGAAAGAGCAACAGAGCACGTTAAAGAATATCAGGGTCGGGATCAGGGTCAGCAAAGTCAGGGTTAGGGGGCATGGGTAAACTGAGCAAAGACGGAGGAAGGAAACGGGAGAACAGATCAGAGGTGGGCGGGCAGGGTCCGGAGGAGGAGGAGGAGGAGACAACGGAGAGGAGCAGTCAAGGACAGCAGCAGGAAGAGGGGGAGTAGAAAGAGAGGAGCGCACCCCAGCAAGAGCAGCAACCGAAAGGGAAGCAGGGGCCAAAGAAACCTCCATAGCAGGAACAGGGGGCGCAAGCACTGAAACGGGAGGGGAAGGAGCAACAGAGCCAGAAGGAGGAGCTGAGGAAGAAAGCGAAGCCTTCTTACCCGCCGGGGAAGAGGAAGGAGAGGAGCCAGGCTTACGCTTCTGACTTAAAGAGACCGGTGTCCCAGCAACTACGTACCGGGCAACGGATTCCAGTGTCTCAACAGGAGAAGCCGAACGAGAGCACACACGACGGCCGTTAGGAGAGCGATGGACATCCGCCCGCACCGACAGGCGGCGGGGAGAGCCGATAGATGGAGGAAGAGGATGGGAAGGAGGATCGGAGGGGGACGAGGAAGGAGACACAGAAGACACGACAGACCGGGTAGAAGGAAGGGGAACCCCAGACAGAGGACCAGGAGGAGGATCCTTCGGGAGAGAACCCAAAGGGACAGAGGAGAGGGCAGTGGGCGCATCAGGGTCCAAGGCCTGGAAACGGTTGTGAGTCTGAGGAAGGCGGGAAGGACGAGGAGAGGAAGAGCGCAACACGCGAGCATAAGAGATATTAGCATAAGGCGGGAGCCGGCGAACCTGGCGCCTCGCCTCAGGAAAAGATAAACGCTCCCGGTGCTTCAAGTTGAGGACGGCTGCCTCAAGCTTGTAATGGACACACGCACGGGAGAAGGTAGGATGGGCCTCACCGCAGTTGAGGCAACGAGCCTGGGGAGAAGCGCACTCCGACTTAGAGTGACCTTCGCCACCACACAAAGGACAGAGAGAGACAGTCCCGGAGCAGCGGAGGGCACCATGCCCAAACCTCCAGCACTTGTTGCAGAGCCGAGGAGAAGGAATGTACTCCTGGACAGAGCACCTGGCACCAGCAAGAATGACAGAGGGTGGAAGGGTCCTACCATCAAAGGTAATCTTCACAACCCGGAGGGGTTGACGGCGACTACCACGAGGGGGACGAGTAAACGTGTCCACCTGGAGAATAGAATGGCCCTGGGCAGCGAGGATATGTCGAATATCGTCGTGGCAGTCGCGTAGGTCCCGAACACCGGTCGCAACATGGGGCGGGAGCAAAATAGTGCCAACACTGGCATTCAACTGAACGTTCTTCGAGACCCGAACGGGGGTCTCGCCAAGGCAGGATAAGGCAGCCAAGCGGGAAGCAGCATCCTGAGAAGGAGCAGCAACGACACGTGTACCGAGACGAGTGGGGTTGAAAGTAATGGAGGCATCCACGGAATCAATGAGATGTCGATGGAGGGAGAAATCGTCAGGAGGCGCAGAATCAAGAGGGAGGAGATCAAAATATTTGGCCCACGAAGCGGGACCAAACAAGGCTTGATAGGTAGCAGAACTGGAAGGAATCGAGCGAGGGCGGCCGTGACGAAGACGGCGGTGAGAACCCCCAGAGAGAGAGGGGTTAAAAGGCGCAGTAGTTACAACTAGAGAAGGAGCCACGCCAGGGGACGAGGTAGTCACCACTGGGGGCTTGGGGCTCGACCCAACCACAGAGGAGGGAGGGGAGCCAGAGGAAGGAGTCAGAGAGGCCAAAGGAGGAGCAAGGTCGGGGCCCAATGCAGCGGAGGCTACAGAGCCCGGTCTTCCAATACGGACCGACTCGGGGGCTTGGTCGCCCACCCCACGAGCCTGAGAAGGTAAACCAGAAGAAGCCGAAGCAGGGGTAATCATCTTGACGAAAGAAAGAATTCACTCACGAATGTGCCCCCACACCCACCATGGAGCCACAATTAGAGGCAGGACACCCAACAAGAAGCTATCGCCGATCTTGTCGGGGCCTCCTAGGGGTGCGTCGCGAGTATACGCCCCACAAACGCCACCTTAAGAAACCGACAGTCCGTCGAGATCGGGTTCAGTGACGAAGTGGGGATTGACAATAAAAGGTTCCCCTCGCTCTCGACGTCGGGTACTGCAGTTCTACGGGTGCATGAGTATGCCTCCTCAAGCACCCGGGCGTCAAAATAGAAGAAGTCCAAGGGAAGAACCAGAACGAGCAAAAGGTCGGTAGGAAACGGCAAGCAGATAGGAGAAGAGGGGGGAGAAAAACGAAACAGAAGGAAAAGGAAAAGATGCCCAGCAGAATTGGAGAGGACGGCAGCAGGAGCACAAGGCTAGAAAAGGACAGAGGACCGCTCCAAGGAGCATCACACTCCGGCAGCCGCCCACTAAGCCCCCACACGGCGACAACGAGCTGAGCGGGGAGGGGGTCCCTCCCTCAAATCATCCATCCATTCATTCCTCAATTCATCCTTCCATCCCTCTCTCAATCTTTCCATCAATCCATCTCCATCCTCTCCTTCCCTGACTCCCTCCCAGCCTCTGCCTGCCTGCCTGCTTGCCTCCCTCCCTCCCTGGCTCCCTCCCTGGCTCCCTCCCAAACTCTGCCTCCCTCCCAAGCTCTGCCTGCCTGCCTCCCTTCGTGCGTGTCTCCCTCCCAAGCTCTTGTCTGCCTGCCTGCCTACATCCATCACTGACACAATGAGTGCATTTGGAGCCAACATGGTGCACGGACATTCCTTGATTGTGCAGATATGTCCAACAAAGTCATGGAATGAACACTCCAGCCTCTTGACAAATCAAAATATAGTGTTAAATTTAAAGTTGCAGTAATTTTAGTGTACAATAGTTTTCATAAACTGTATTGTAGTACTCAACATACAGCAGAACTACTCAACACAGTGTTAACGGCATAATACACTACAGTACGTATTTACTGTACAGCATTTACAACTCCACGAGACTTCAAGATGGACGTAACTCCAACAATAAGGTAAATAACAAATGTAACACAGAATTTGTTAGTAGAGCAATAATATATAGGTACAGTATATAATATGATAATGCAGTTTTATTATGTACAAGAAAAAAAAAGACACTGACGCAAACGCCTCCTAAAGGTCACCTCTTGCAACAAATCCAACGAACTGGGGTTGGTCCCATATAGTACGTTGAATTGAGGTTGAACTGTAATGGGAAATGAATTAATCCATTCCAGACTACCCAAAAACCTCACTTCAAACTAAATTTTATACCTAATTCAACTAAATCTACACTACAAAACTATGTTCAAGTTATTACTTACCATTGCTGATGAATGCTGTAGGCGTATGGAAGATGGTGAGGAGGGGGAAGGAGAGGAATTACTGTTTGGAAGGGGAGTCCCCTTCCATTATAACATCAGGCAGTGAGGACCTCTCAGGGGTGCATTCTCTGGCACGTTTTGCCTGCATACCACTAGGTCCTGGTTGTGGCTCACTGTTCGATGTTCTCAACATATCTGTCCATGGAAGCTTGTTTTTCCCTTCTGCACAAGAAGTCTCTGTAGTGAGGCATCACATTGTCATTGAAAAGAATAATGCAACGGTCTACTACATCTTTCTCTGGGTGAGTCTTTTCAATAAAAGCTTGCATTTCTTCCCACATTTGACACCACTTCTTAATGTCTGCAGAAAGGACATTCGCTACTGTCTCATCCTCCTCCACTGGAGAAACATCCTCAGCTGGGCCTTCTTGCTGTTCCTTTTGAAGAGCTTGGAGTTCTTCGATGGTCAGTTCTTCGTTGTCTTCTTCCACCAACTCCTCCACATCATCACCATCCAATTCCAAGCCCATTTGCCGGCCCAGAGTAACAATTTCCTCATCAATAGGCGCATCATTTACAGGCTCAAACCCCTCAAAGTCTAGTTCTGTCACACATTCAGGCCACAATTTTCTCCAGCCAGAGATCAGGATTCTTTGAATCACTTGTTGCCAGGCTTTGTCAACGAGTTTTAAAGAACTACAAATATTAAAATGGTGTTTCCAGAACTCTTTGAGGGCGAGGTTTGTGGCTTCAGTCACTTCAAAACATTTCCGGAAAAAGTGCCCTTTCATAAAGTTTCTTAAAATTTGCTATGATTTTCTGGTCCATATCCTGAATTAGAGGAATGGTGTTAGGAGGAAGGAACTTTACTGTGAGAAATTTATTGTATCTGTGCAACAATTCATCTTCCAAGCCTGGAGGATGAGCAGGAGCATTGTCGAGGAGAAGCAGGGCCTTGAGTGGCAAATGTTTCTCCTGCCAATATTTTTCTATTGCAGGGCACAAAACTTCCTTCACCCACTCAGAAAAAAAAATCCTAGTCACCCATGCCTTATTATTAGCCCTCCACATCACACACATTTGATTTTTCTGCACTTTATACTGTTTGAAAACCCTTGGATTTTCAGAATGATACACTAGCAAGGGTTTAATTTTCAAATCACCACTCGCATTTGAACACAGCACAAGCGTAAACCTATCTTTCATAGGCTTGTATTCGGGCAATGCTTTTTCCTAATTGGTAATGTATGTCCTCTTAGGCAATCTTTTCCAGAACAGTCCTGTTTCATCACAATTAAACACCTGTTGTGGTAGGTATCCCTCAGCCTCTGCAAACTCTTTAAATTATTCAATAAATTTCTCAGGGGCTGGTTTGTCTGAACTGGCAGCCTCCCCATGCCTCGCAACACTATGAATACCGCTTCTTTTTCTAAATTTCTCAAACCATCCCCTGCTTGCCTTAAAGTCTTTCTCTGCACTTGTTCCAGGGGTTTTCTTTACAAGGTCTTCGTGCAATGCTGCTATTATTAGAATCCTGGTCAGTTTTATCACAGTCAAGGGTCTTCTGTAATACTATCATCGCTAAATAATAGAAGTTACTTATATATTTTGACATTTTTAGGCGATGCTGTGGTCACAAGCTGAACAGCTATGCTGTGAGCTCATGCTGCATGTGCCAGCCTTGGTGGCTCGCTCAGTGCTGACACTTTTACACCCAGGAATGTTGGCCATGATTTTTTTCTAAGTGGTGTCTGCAAACTATCAATCGTGACTACACTATAGATGCCCCTATCCCACGTGGGGTGTTTAAATTAAAACACTAGACACTAAAACAGCTATTAATGTATTGCGCGGTTCCAGTTTTGTTACTCAAATCATCTATATATGTATTGCGCGGTCTAAGGGTTTCTAAGGGTTAAACAGGTTACAAGAATAAGAGAAGGGAATGTTCTGCCAATGCTAAATTTAATATTCACTAGGAAGGATGAAGATGTATTTGACATTCAGTACCTTCCTTTCCTTGAGAAAGAGCAACCTTCCTTTTTTCTCCTCCTTGGAAAAAAAGGAAGACAGGAAGACTGCTGACACAGATGAAAAATTTTCTGACAGAAAAATGAGGTTGATAATCAGAGGCAATGTATCAGATGGGAGAAATGTTACTATTGGAGTATCACGGGGATCAATTATAGCACCAGTAATGTTCATCATATCTATGAATGATCTACCTGAAGGAACACAGAATTATTTGAAGATTTTACTGATGATGCTAAGCTACTAGTGAAGATAAACTAAGATGAATGTCATGCCATTCAAGATGGACTGGACAAAATAAGTGCATGGACAACATTTGGCAGATGGAAGCATGTGAATAAGTGTCTTATGGAATGTGGAATAGTAGAAAATACGTCACACTCAACTTACAAATTATGTGAAAAGGCTTTCAAGAACTCTGATAAAGGGGTAGTTCTGGTTAGAAAACTATCTCCTGACAACCACATAAAGAACATTGTGCGAGGAGTCAATGTCTCACTTCTAATTTTAGACTCCCTTTTAAATATATGGATAGTGAAATATATAAGAAAATATTCACAAACTTTGTGAAACGAAACGGCAAGCTAGAAAAGGTGCAAAGACATGCAACTAAATGGCTTTCGGACATTTTGTTGGCCTTATGACATTAAATTCAAGGGGAACAAGCAAGCAGACGCTGCTAAAAGTTACTCACCAAAGAGCCCAAATGATTGGCCCTGCCACATAACTACTACAAAATATTTGAACCTTTCATCGGTAGTAAATTTTAAGAGCAGGGGGATAATTATAAAGAACTTGAAACAGTTAAGCTGTATAATAAAATATGAACAAGTTCAAACTCTGAATATTTCATGAGAAAAGACAAGCAGCCCACGTGCCAAATTCTGTGAAGTCCCACTTACGGTTAGTAAACCATTATGTAATGTCGCAACTATTTTGCCCCCGAGACTTAATGTTTCTTCTCAACGACCTCCAAATAATATAATTGCAAAGTTCTACAATTTGCTCAGTTAGATATCTTCTCAGGATATTAAGCTTCCCCAAAGTCAAGTACAGTACTGAATTTTGGCAAACTATGATCCACTCAAAAGCTAATGCAAGTACATTTTTTTTTATACATGCATAATACATGTATAATAGAAATTGTAAAATCTACATTTTCTACTTTTATATTTAGTATATAAACTTTTTTTAAACTTAAAGCATTCAGTTGTAATACTTGTGCTTTATTTAATTTCCTACACTAATGCACATTTAAATTAACTATACTGTACCTGTACTATGTTGTACATATATTTAAGAAAGGTATTGTTACAAAATAAATCCCAATGTCTTGCACAACAGTTAAAATTAAAACTAAATTGGGTTATCCTCAACGTGTTCAATAGAACTCTCAATACAGTCTGATAAATTGTATATGTGAAAAGACTTTATGTAAAAGGAAAATTGATTAAATTTAATCCACACTAGTAAAGGTTCCACATTTTCAATAACTAAAAGCTAAACAGCACTGAAGTGTCATACTGAATAAATTTAATAAGGTTACATCAAGGAAAAATGGTTATATATAGAGATAAGACACTTTCAGTTAAAATGGAAACTGATCTTCCATTGGAAGTGTAACTGGACTTATAGTGATCTTCAAAAATATATATTTAGTATTAATATTCAAAACAACAACCAAAGTTGAATATGAATTTTCACCAAGAGAAGTTTTTGAATGATTGTCAGTAATTCAAACCTCCAAGAGCATTATGGAAAACTGTACCTAGAAAAATTATTCTCTTCCAAAGTCTGATGGAGACGGGGACGACCTGCACGAGCGGAAGGGAGACTTGAAGAGTTGTCTTTTAGCTGTCCTTTCTTCATCATTCTAAGGTAACGTTTATGTATATTTCTCACTGTAGACTCGCTTAACTTCCTGTTCAGCTTGTGTGACAACTCTCTTGCAGCCTTTGAGGGACCCATCTCAGTGCAAGCCTTGGCAATTTGGAGACGCTCCTCCGGTGTCCACCGGTTGTAGCCTCCACGGCTTTTTGAGATCAGTGAACTTCCAAAGAGTTCCATCTGTTGGTTGATTGCTGCGATAAACTTGACTTCTTCAATACATTCAGGTGAATTTTTATCACAAAGTCCATGGGGATAAACTGTTTAAAATTTTCTTTAAACAATGCTTAATTTTTATTGCTTTTGGATGGGAGTTGGGTGTTCCCAAGTCAAACACTTGAGGGAGTTTAAGTTAAAAATTCCCTTGTCCTCCCTTAAAAAATTCTCTTCAATAATCACAACTTCCCTATCTCAGTTTTTATTTATTTTTGTTTTCAAATTATAACAGTTTGGTAAAATAAAAATAAAAAGACAGTGTTGAATGTAATGAAACACCTATTTCTGGGTGGCTCCCTGAAGCTAACTACCTATAGAGAAGGAAGAGCACATGGGAACTTTCTAGGGAGAAGGGAGAACCGCAGGAGTCATGATGAAAAAGATTCCGAGACAAGATAGACAACCGAAGGCCACACAAGGGTGCCAAGGTCTGGAAACATTCATCAAATACCAGGCTGCCAGCACTCTGGTCGAGCTTCAAAATTCCTGTGCTCAAATATCGACCCAGGACATGTTAACAAACACAGCTGTGAGAGAGGCAAAAATCCAAACATCATGAGCACAAGGGTAAACTGTAGGCTGGCTAGACTTAATAACACTGCAAACAACCCAAGAAACACCAAGGAACCTTGTAACAGCCTGGTAACAGAAAACCAAGGAAACAGAATCAACCAGCAAAGTATCTATTAAAGCAGAATCGGTGGCATGACGGTAGTGGCAGGGAGCAGCCACCAGACACAGAACATCATACACCCCTGGCAAAACCAATCAAGCGTCAGTGACAAAAGGATGCGTCCAGAAGCCAATCGACTCATTCTTCGCCAGAAAAGAAGGAGCTGGCTACAAGCGAACAAAGCACCCACCAGGGCCAAAGGTACAGAAACTAGACCTCCTGAGGAGAGCATGAAGCTCCCCAATCCAACAACAGGAGGCAAACAGACACCAAAAACAAAGCCTTGGAGAAAGAATCATGGACCAAAGGGGATACAGTAAAACGAGAAGAGTAAAGAAAGTAGAGAACATTGTACAAAGACCATGCAAAGCACAAGACAGCCTGTAAAACGGTGTAAGAGAGAGAGAGACCCTTGTGTAGGGAGAAATAGCAGTGTATTATGTAAGAGAGAGACCCTTGTGTAGGGAGAAATAGCAGTGTATTATGTAAGAGAGAGACCCTTGTGTAGGGAGAAATAGCAGTGTTAAATGTTGAAAAAACAGTCTGGAACTCTGACCCCTTTCAGATGCACAGAGCATCATCTCAACAGGAAAATGTAATCTCCTGAAAAAAAAACAATGTAAACAAAAGGGATAAAATGGTTAAGAAAAAGCAGATTTAATACAAGAAAATATAGAGAAACATCAGTGTTAAATGCAGAAAAACAGCTTGGAACATTATAAGACATATAAATGAAGTACAGTATTGGGAAATGTTTATGACATGTATAGAGAGGGGACATTATTGGAACCAGGCAGGCAGGGACATGTTCAAGCCCCAACTCCTGGTTCAACCTTGAAGCCGAGCGGACATCTGGACACCTCCTCCGCCTGGGAGCCGCCTATTCACGTCGTCTTTTTGCGTTTTGGCTTTGCTACTGCCGTTTGGCATCCCTTTTCAACGGTCCGATTGTACGACGTCTGGCGCTCATATCGCCTTGGGTCACAGGATTGTTGAGTTTTTTTTTGGCGTGTTCTGGCTGGTTCTCCCGGCGGGGTGACGGTGTTCGAGGGCGGGCTTGGCTGAGAGGTTCCTGGGGTTGGTGGGTCTTGGTGGGCTCCTGGTGTGCCCTCAGTCGTGGTGGGTGGCTGGCTTCTGCTCTGCCGGAGAACACTGGATGACTTTTGCGTTTAGGTTGGGTGCCGAGTTTTGGTTTTGCTACCTGGTGTTCTCTGTGTGGGGCGGGGCCGGTGCTTGTCACCCTGAGGGACTCCTGAGGCTCCCTAATCATCTGCCCGTTTGTGCGTTTATTTGCCGTAATAATATGCCGTTTGGCATATTAGTTTCTAGTGATTGGCGTCACTCATTTCGCGATTTGGCTTGGCATTTCACCTTTCCTGGCTTCGCGATTCATCCTTAACGGGTACGCCGGGGTGCATCCGATCCCACGATCGTCGTCGCCCCTAAAACAACAACAACAACAACATGTGCAAGCCCCTATCAGTCACTTGGGAGAGGGAGGCAGTGACAACCAGACCAGTGTTGTGGATGGTCTCCAACAAATACGATAAGTGCAGTATTATAGATGTTTATAGTGGTGCTTCCCCTTTTCTTTATGAGTTAGGGATAGGAATTTGTGGAAATAAGGATTTTTGGAACCCTGTGTGTAGGGAGAGTGGTATGTTGTTAATTCAGATGAATGTGCTCAGCTGTGTGTCACATGGGGAGATTATCCACATTTATTTTGTATATTCATTTGTAAACCCAGGCCCTTTATAGTGACCTATGAGGAGTGGAATAAAGCAATGACCTTAAGTCTTAGGTTATAGAGGGAGAAGGATCCTTCCCCCCCCCCCCTTTTTTTTGTCTGTATCAATCCTGTGGTGGATCCAAGTAACACCCCCCCCCCCCTCTGTTCTAAGAAGTGTGAGGAAATCTGGTATTTGTTAAATAAAATCCTTTTTGTAAAATTGTACCCCAAGGTGTATTTCTTGTCCCATGTAGCTAGAACTGGTGACCATTACTATATAGACCCCTGCACTTCCATTATTTATAAGAAGGTAAGAGTGGGTGTTGTTAGTGATACTTTAGGGTACAGCTTTCAATCTCGTACCTTACAATGGGGTCAAAGTAGTGTCAATGGCAAAGGCAAGCTGCAAAGGCTCTGCCAGCGCTGCAAAATACGAGTTGACAGAATTCAGCACGAGAATGCCAATCAAGAAAAGGCCAAGAAAGAAAGGATTCACCACACGCTCAGAAACTGAAGAACAATGACAAACGGACAGGAAGTGATGAAAGGAGTGCCATGAAGCTTCATACTGGCACCTAAAATTGGAATGCAGATGGGACACCTTCAAAGAAGCCACCTGTTCGCGGTAAATTATTATTAATTACATCTTTATTGACAAAATTAATTAAAAAAATTCCTAATCTGAGTAATTCAATTACAGTGGAACCTCAACTTACGAATGCCCCTACTTATGAATTTTTCGAGTTACCTCAATTTCGTCGGAAAATTTGACTCGACTTACGACTTTGTTGATACACGTATGAGTCAACGGAGCACATGGTTCCTGGTGGCATGGGTGACCCTGCTTCAGTTTGCCAGACTGCCCGCTTACTGACGATCGCAGTTGAATTCTTTGTAAAGAATTTCAGTTTTGTGCTTCTTTGTTTTTTGAGCATAAAAGTAATTATATATCATGCCATGCGTCCCAAGAAAGTCAGTGGTAAGGTTCAACCTAAGAAACTAGTTATGAGTAGAGGCAGTTCCTTCCTCATTAAGAAAATGCGTGAAGTATGGGAAAAACTGCACAGTTTGATTAAAAAAATTCACCCAGATAAAGCTGTAGCAGGCTGCTGCATTGACCTTTTTAATGACACTGTGTGATGTCTAATTACAGGCAAGTGTTAAAACGTAGGGAAAAACAAGTGTCTTTAGACATATTGTTAGTAAGACAAGTAAGGAGTGAGCCACAACCAGGTCCTAGTGGTATGCCTGCAAAATGTAGGAGAGAGTGTACCCAAGAGAAGTCATCACTGCCTGATGTTATAATGAAAGGGGACTTCCCTTCCAAACTCTAACACCTCTTTTCCTCCCTCATCCCCCCCCCCCCCCCATCATCATCATCATCCATATGCCAACAAGAGTCATCAATAACGGTACGCTATAACTTGTACATACTATAGTACAAAATATGTGTGAGCATTATCTATGAAATGTATTTTGAAGTTAATATTTTTGGAAGTGTGGAACGGATTAATTCAATTTACATTATTTCTTATGGGAAAATTTGATGTGTAATAACAGCCAAAACACTGTTTTATTGTTCAAAGCATACAAGTATAATGTGTGTGTGTAATTACCTAAGTGTAGTTACAAGATGAGAGCTACGCTCATGGTGTCCCGTCTTTTCAAACCTCTTTGTCATATAATGCTTTGAAACTACTAACGTTCTTGGCCTCCATCACCTTCTCACCTAACTTGTTCCAACCGTCTACCACTCTGTTTGCGAAAGTGAATTTTTTTATATTTCTTCGGCATCTGTGATTAGCTAGTTTAAATCTATGACCTCTTGTTCATGTTGTTCCAGGTCTCAAGAAATCTTCCCTATCGATTTTCATCGATTCCTGTTACTATTTTTGTACGTAGTGATAATGTCACCTCTTTTTCTTCTGTCTTCTAGTTTTGGCATATTTAATGCCTCTAACCTCTCCTCGTAGCTCTTGCCCTTCAGTTCTGGGAGCCACTTAGCAGCATGTCTTTGCACCTTTTCCAGTTTGTTGATGTGTTTCTTAAGATATGGGCACCACACAACCGCTGCATATTCTAGCTTTGGCCTAACAAAAGTCGTGAACAATTTCTTTAGTATATCGCCATCCATGTATTTAAAAGCAATTCTGAAGTTAGAAAGCGTGGCATAGGCTCCTCGCACAATATTCTTTATGTGATCCTCAGGTGATAGTATCTAGAACCCTCCCTAGATCTCTTTCTTTATCGGAATTCTTTAAAGGTTTCTCACATAATATATAGGTTGTGTGGGGTCTATGTTCTCCTATTCCACATTCCATAATATGGCATTTATTAACATTAAATTCCATTTGCCAAGTGGTGCTCAATATACTTATTTTGTCCAGGTCTTCTTGAAGGGCATGACAATCATCTAAGTTTCTTATCCTTCCTATTATCTTAGCATCATCAGCAAACATGTTCATATAATTCTGTATACCAACTGGAAGATCATTTATGTAGACAATGCTTGTTTGCCTGTTTCTTTTTGGGGAGTTCTATCCACTTGTTCGGCTTATGGTAGTAATTTTTACCAGAACAGGTGTTTGTTTTGGGACGCTTACCTTTCTGGGTGCCTGACCCGGTCGATGGCAGACACAAAATTCTTCTAACCACACGGGGGTGTCTATAGGCCAATGCTCCCCATGCCTCTATGAGGGGGGCCAGGTACTGGCTCATGGTCCATGGTAGGCCCACAGAACTCCATACACATAGCTGATGCCAAAGTCTGACATTAGTATATCAGCCTGAATAATCTCCGGGAAGCTGAAGGGGCTCCCCCCAGAAAAGAATTCTTGAAACCAACAACTTCACGAACAAGAGGACACAGATTCAAGCTAAGGAAACAAAGGTGCCAAAAAAAATATTAGAAAATGTACTTGTGCAAACAGAGTGGAAGAAGGTTGGAACAAGGAAAGTGAGAAGATGGTTGAGGCCAAAACCGTCAGTAGTTTCAAAGCATTATACGACAATGAGTCCCGGGAAAACGGGACACAGAGTGTAGCTCTCATCCTGTAACTGCACTTAAGTAATTACTGAAACAAAAAACAAAAAATAACCTTTGACTTAACTACTCGGCAAGGAAGGACATAAGCAGCTATGAATTACAAAAAACACACATACAACCAAAGTATGCCATCTTAAAGTGCAAGGCCCATCACACACCAGGAGTTCAGCTGAGCACAATATGCATGTCTTTCACATGCATAAACATGCAGTCCAATGACTCTCTTCCCCCCATCAACAGTCCCCATAGGGATGAACTTATATTATGCACTGCTCGAGGGCAAAATGACCTGAGAAGAACAGATAAATGCAAGCTAACAGCAGGGAAAGCATCCCTGGTGTCACTTTTACACTAGGGATGCCTAAAGGCATCACTTTTAGACTTCAATTTAACTACAATACTGAATATACTGAACAGTAAATCTGATTATAACACTAACCATCTGCTGTTCTTGTAAGGGTGCTCCCTGGTGAGTAATTAAAGATGCTGATTCAAGACCTCCAATGCTATTGAAGCCTTCCACTCCCGTCATTTCTCCAAGTGCACTTTCAGCCATCCACTAGTCAAGAAGATTGTTATTATAATTAGATTTATAAAAAACCAGCGTTGAATGTAATGAAATGTCATTTTCTGGGTGAGTCCCGGAGGCTCCCCGGAGCTTTCCCAGGCTGATATGCAAATGTCAGACTTTGGCATCAGTCATGTGTATGGAGTTCTTAGGCCTACCGGGGACCACAGCCAGAACCGGGCCCCCTCAGAGAGCCAAGGGGAGCAATGGCCTATAGAAACCCCTGTGTGGTAGGAAGCATTCATTGTCTGCCATCGACCAGAACAGGCACCCAGAAAGGTAAGCACCTCAAAACAAACCCCTATTCTGGTTAAAATTGCTACCATAAGCCGAACTAGTCGATAGAACTCCCCAACAGAAAACAAGCAAACTAGTGTGACGTCACACATCGCCACGCCGCTGTCTGCGCAGCTCCCCCCTCCCCGGGAGGGGGAAGGGGAAGCCCCAAACCCTCCACGCTGGCTACCCACACCTTAGTTCTTGAGGCTGGATGTCAAAAACGCGAAAAAAACGCCGACCGGAGGGAGGGAGGGATGCCGGAGAGCCTCCGGGACTCACTTTGAGCTTTGGGACCTTTGAGTCACGGGACCTTTGAGAGGTCTTGTCTTATTGACCAAGGTTTGCCATCCTCATCACTCTGTAATTTCCTGGCATTTCTAAGCACTTTCGTCATATGTTTCACTCCATTAATTGTCACCTGTAGGGGGCCGTTCTTGTCTTTCTCATATTTTCCTATTCTCCTAAAATTTCTGACTTTTCCTTTGAATTTAGGGCTTCTCCTGAACCTACTATTTTCTCTGTGATTTTCATCTCTTCTGCTTCACTGTCCACCCGAGATATTTTCTTTTCTAAACACCCGAAGATTATTATGGACTTATACTTCTGTCTGCAGTGTTTTGTACCAATTTACTGTTGGTACCCAGTTCTTTCCTAATTGGTTGCCTAATTTCTGCTTCTTGTTGGTCATTTCTGGTGTTGACTTCCAAACACACTTCCTTAATCATTTCTCTCTCTTTTACAACTTGCGCATATATCTCTTTTATTTCTTCTTTATACTTACCCAGTTCTTTACTAACCTCCTCTGAGTTGTCAATGAAGTTTCTCCTTGCATATCCTAACCTAACTCTGTTAGCCCTCAGGGTCCCTTGGATTTATACACAATGAGTATTTTTTTGTTTATTTCTTCAAATTCACCACTCTTCACTTTCCATGCCTCATTATCTTTCACTAATTTCTTGATGTATGCCTCCTGTAGCCTTACCTTATCAGTCAAGCTGGTAATTTTCTTACTTTCCTGGAAAATACTTACTTTTAAATTGCAAAACTCGATCTTGAGACCTTCATTCTCTTATTCCAATTTAATTACCTTTTCTTCATAATTCTTTACCATGTCCTCAATAATCACTAATCTGCCAAGAAAACCACCTTTCATTAGATCTGGTGCCAGAAATCTAATGTGATAGGTTCCTGCTGCTTCTCAAGTGCCTGCACTTTGAGAACAATGATAATGAAGACAGACACGACAGACTGTGGAAAGTGCGGATGATATTTAGTGAATTGATAGGAAAGTTCCTTGACTATTTTGTAATAGTACAGAATGTCGTGATTGATGAATCGCTATTTCTCCTCAATGGACGACTGGTGTTCAAACAATGCATACCATCAAAGTGGCACAGGTTTGGACTTAAGTTTATGTTATGTGACTGTGAAACTGTTATGGTCAGGGACATGACATTGTATTCTGGTAGGAACACTGACATACCAGGTCAAGAGCCACATGAGTTCTCTGGCAGTGTTGTGAAAACACTTGAGGAATCATTGCTGAACAAAGGACATATCCTGTACACTGACAACTACTATACCAGCCCCTTACTGACCAGATTCCTCCTTGACCATAACACCAGCGTATGTGGCACTGTCAAGACACACAGGACAGAAATGCCAGTGTTTGGCATTGGTATTGCAGTGGGCACAGCACAGTGGTTAAGTGAAGAAATGAGAGTAGATGGCTGGGAGTTGGGGACAGGTGGGGGGGAAGGGTGAGTGGGTGTATGGGAGGTGGGAGGAAGGGTGAGTGGGTGTATGGGAGGTGGGAGGAAGGGTGAGTGGATGGCTGGGAGTTGGGGACAGGTGGGAGTGAGGGTGAGTAGATGGCTAGGAGTTGGGGACAGGTGGGGGGGAAGGGCGAGTGGGTGTATGGGAGGTGGGGGGAAGGGTGAGTGGGTGTATGGGAGGTGGGGGGAAGGGTGAGTGGGTGTATGGGAGGTGAGGGGGAGGGTGAGTGGATGGCTGGGAGTTGGGGACAGGTGGGGGGAAGGGCGAGTGGGTGTATGGGAGGTGGGAGGAAGGGTGAGTGGGTGTATGGGAGGTGGGGGGAAGGGTGAGTGGATGGCTGGGAGTTGGGGACAGGTGGGAGTGAGGGTGAGTAGATGGCTAGGAGTTGGGGACAGGTGGGGGGAAAGGGTGAGTGGGTGTATGGGAGGTGGGGCAGGTAGGGAAGAGGGTGACTGGATGAATGGGAGATGGGGCAGGTGAGAAGTGGGGTGAGTGGATGGATGGGAGGTGGTGAAGGTGGGAGGTGGTGAAGGTGGGGCAGGTGGGAGTGAGGGGTGAGTGGATGGATGGTGTGGGAGGTGGGGCAGGTGAGAGAGGGGAGGGGGGGTGTTAATGGATGGATGAATGGAAGGTATGGCAGGATTGGAGGGCAAGTGGATGGATGGATCAACTGCGGTCCTACAACATTAGTGCCATATGCTCAAAAATTGGTGCTCTCAGCATCACATCACCTCTTTCAGAACTCATACTTAGTATCTAATCTTACAATTACAGCCTTGAAAAACTTATTACCAAATCTCTCAACACTTCTTATTAACCTAGAAGTGCATACTGCTTTGAGTTGAATACTCCTGTTGGACTTAATTGGACTCTGCCCAAAACGCTTTGCATAATAGTGGCTTTGGGCATTGTATGTACTAGCTCTATCTATAAATCCATCAACTTTGTATCTTACCCTGTATGTATGTACCTTACCTGAATAAAAATTGATTTATAATTGGATCTCATCTGAACAAATCAAATCATTCATATCTTTGTTAAAAAAAATTCTTAACCATTAAGGGATACATGGTATAACAACATTAATTATTTCTAACTAGTTAAACTTTCAGAAAAAATTAACCTTTTAATTACTCTAAACTTTACTTACCCCTTGCAACTCTGATGAAACAGCCACGTCAGACACAATAGGTGGGTGTGACAGCATTTCCGAATGATTGAGAGGTTGTTTGTCATATTCACCAGTTAATGGAATGCTGCATTTGCCTCCTGTATCATGTTCTGTTCTGACATTTTCCATCTCATAAGAAGAATTATGAGTTTGATAGTTCAAGCCAGGGTCTGAAGCATCTATGCCCAAATCATTATCAGTGTCTATATCTTCTAATACCTCTTCTTTAATATCTGTTTCAACAAATGCATCCTGGAAAAAAAAAAGCATTGAATGTAATATGTTACGGAAATCTCTTACTTAGGCAAGGAGACCCTGCCTATTCCTTTTTACCCACTTCAAGACTCTACCCACTTCAAGACCCCACACCAATATAGAAGCATCAAGAAATATGGGCCAATAGGCCCTTTGCAGTTACTTCCATTCTTCCTTTTAACTTACCCAATATTATACCCATTGTTTCATGTTCTGTCTTGTGTTGAAAGTTTGTATTCACCTCATCCAAAACTGTTGTAACATGTCACCTCACCCAAATGCAGGTATAAAATGAAAGCTGTTTAAACTCTGTTTAGTGTTTGCAGGTTATAGTTGTGTGTGTGTAAACTAAAGTCTTTGAAAATGTAATAAGTTATTACGAAACGCGTTCAAGTGTCGCGTCAGACTAGAAATAAAAATGAATTTTGGAGAATTGATTTTCCAATTACCATCGACAGTGAAAAGAAACATAAGAAATATTGAGCAAATTCGTGTTAGAATTATGAATCTTACTTTTTCGGTTTATATATTATATATATATATATATATATATATATATATATATATATATATATATATATATATATATATATATATATATATATATATATATATATATATATATATATATATATATATTATATATATATATATATATAAATTTGCATTTATTGTAGTTAAAGAAGAAAAGTCAAACGAAGAAACAAACTAAGATTCAAAAGTTTTTGGCGCAGTTTCACAGTAGGCCTACAGGACCAGCACCCAGCACTAGCAAGGACTCCCTTCGTAAGCCAGGTGCAATTTTTCCTAATGCAAATGTGTCCTGGCATATGTATTAATTACTTTATTTTCTTTGAAGAGGGTTTTTGGGGTCGGACGGATGGAACGAATTCCGCACTGGAACGAATGGGCTTCACCCCATATAGTTTGTACAAGTGAGAACACACTGTACAGGCAGATGGCCTCCACAGAAAAAAGTTCAAAGGATGGCTATCACTTGTCTGTGAAAAGAAATGGGACTCGCAATTGCAATGGTGACTCAGGAAGGTCAGAGTGCTCTGACATCAGTGACTCATTGCTGGCCTGGAAGCCAGTTCCCAAAGAGCCACCTGTTAGTGCTTTGTGCAATTGGGGGTTTGAGATATAGTCAAGTGAACCATCTGGATTTGAGTGAATCATTTGCAGGGTTGGTTGGCTGTTTCAGTACTTCGTTTTGTTAACCTTGCAGTCGTTTGTATTGATTCGTTGACTTTCTAGATCCTTCTCTGGTGTTGGTGGGTAGTCATAAGCTCACACTAAACATAGAAAAGACCTACTACATTTGATTTGAAAGTAAATAATCAAACCAAATTCGTCTTCAGATAGACAATGTTAATAATTAACATTAGCATTAAAAATGATGCAAAGTGCTTTAGTCTATAGACAGACAAGAGACTAAATTCAGCACCCACATACAACACATAGCCAAAAATGTTTCAAAACCTGTCAGTATATTCTCTAAAATCAGATATTATGTTCCCAACTTTGCTCTCTTTTCACTATCTGTGCATTGGGTTTAACCACTGCAAATCACCTCAAGCTCATCATCACCCAGCAAAAACCTGCTATCAGAACTATAACAACCTTTGTCTTCAGACAACACACAGCCCCTCTGTTTAAATCCTTGAACATGCTGAACATACACTCGCTCCACACATTCTCTTGCGCTATTTACAGCTCCCTGTGCCTCTGGGAGGAGGCTAGGTTTTAGCTCTGGTCCCTTGCAGGCCAATATGATTTCTGTGGCTGATTTGATTCAGTATGGTTGGTGGAGGGGAGATGGGTTCCCCATCTCAGCAAGAGCTTCAAGGAACCACCAAGGAGCCTCTAGAAAAAGAGTACCAAAATAATTATGTATAGTGAACACCCTTATGTTGGCCTAGGAAAGAGCTTCAGTTGTCATTTGATGATGGGAGACCATAATCTTGAGGACACCTGACAAAAAATTATTTTGTGGCTTCCCATGACTGCTCAAAGACACTAATGAGCTATTGGAGCCATATGGACAACTTTGGTATTCAATAACATAAAATGTACAGTGTTATATTATGATGACTGCATGTCACAGGACATTCAACATAGGTTCTCATGGCTGAGTGGATAGTGCTCGGGGATTGTACAGTATTCAAAAGGACTCGGGTTTGATTCCCGACTAAGACAGAAAAAATAGGCAGATTTTCTTTCACCTGATGCCTCTATTCACCTAACAGTACATAGGCTCCTCAGTGTTAGATAGCTGCTACAAGCTGCAGCCTAGGAATGTGTTTGTGTTAGATAAAAGATATATGTAGAAGATATGATAGAGGAAAATAGGTCAGGCATCAGTACATTAGACAACCCGACAGTTAGAAAGGCAGGGTCTAAGAGATAACATCTCAGTCCTGCACACAGGTAGTAAATACATGATGACCTCTACTCTGAGGATTAATGACTATTATTATCCAATCATAAAAGAGTAACCTCCACCAATTAACGGTACAAGAGGACTTACATACGAACAAAACTAATGAATGTGAAAATTAATGAGTTTCTCTGGTCAAACCCCAAAATATATACGGACAGTAGTACATGTATTGTTTATGCTCAGTAATCCAAATTACATTGGGCCCCACCCTAGTCGAGTTAGCCAAACTTAGTACCAAGAGTCCAAAATTGAACAAATTCAAATTTATCCAGGTTTTCATTCAACAAAAATCTAAGGGACCTGAATTTCTACTCAAATTGTGAAGTAAAGAACTCAAACTCAAATTTAGTCTGGTTTCTTGTTCAGTATATGTTTTTAATCTGAATTCTAATTTGGGTTAAAAAAGAAAAACTTGAACATGGCTTAATTCAGAGACATGGGTTATAGGAATCCAAATTACTGAGCTATTACAGTACTTGTTTCTCCTTTGTTTTCATATTCATGCAAGTTTGTCTACTGTTATTATTTCGTATTAAATTTCAATTTTGCAGTTAAGATTAGCAAAAAAAAACATTAATTTCTAAAAAAGTACAAGTCTAAGGAAGTTACCTCAATATATCCGAGAGATTTTTCAGAAGTCTGATGCTGGTCAATAACTTGGTCTGCATTTTGAACTTGGATTTTAGAATGTTCTGTCTGTTTCCTCTCCTTGCAGAGCGGGGAGGAATTACTGGAAACTTGAGGGTATTCTCTTTGACTGTAAGTAATGCTCTCCTCACATTTCCTTCTCTTGATTTGTGAACTAGTTCGGTCATCACTCATATTGTGAACATTAACTTTCATTTTATTTCCTGAAGGTGGTTCATCAGGTACAGCCAAACCTTTAACTTGCAAAAGTTCAGCAGCTTTAATCAGCAAAGAGAGGGAGCTCTGAGGCACATTAACCTCACCTACATACATATAGTTTATTAGTGCTTCTAATTCACTGCATTTGATATCTTGAAGAACAATTACAGGATGCTTACAAGGTGTGCTTTTAAAAATCTTTTCAAGATATTCACTACAAGTTGACAAGACCAGTTTGTGTAAAGGGTAGCATTTTCCTTCACATGCCAAGGTCACATCTGTGAAGTTTTCCTGTAGAAAAATTTAAAATAGTTTATCACAAACATTATATCTTAAATAATAAGCACTTTTCTAATACAGTGAAAGTTAAACAGATGAAGTTTTACCAATAAGCATATTCAATAGATAAGTCTACCCAAACACAAAAATACCCAACTACAATTATAAATATGCAAATTCTTGTAGCTAGGGAAGTCACTGGTCCTAAATCGTTTGGTAAAACAACAACAAAAACTTTTCAGAGTTTCTAAATATAGTACAGTACGGTATAACCCATAATGAGATGTGTTAATAAAGAAGATATCCACAATCAAACATTTGGAGAAAAATATCTGTGACTAACTTTTTTTTTTACATCCAAATGCATGTCCCTTATGAAAATCAGAAAAGCAATATTTTTATAAACATCTAAATGTTTAAAATTAACAATTGTGGTTTTCCTTAATTTCAGGCATGTTTAACCCTTAACCCATACCTGGTTGATACCTGGTTGATGGGGTTCTGGGAGTTCTTCTACTCCCCAAACCCAGCCCGAGGCCAAGCTTAACCCTTTAAGTGCACAACACATCATATAATGGGCTGAGTGACTTGCAGTAACTTGCGCTCCACATCATATGATGTATTGGAGTACCGCGCAAGATTTGAAAGGCTCGCGGGGTAGAGAGAGCCCCCATATGCTGCCCAGGGGCTATAGTAAAGAGCCGCCGTTTTGTAAACAAAATCCAGCTCACGCTACCATCGCGTGGGAGGTATCAGTTACCCAACAGCCACCATGTCGAGCGCACGGCCGAACGCTTCCCGGGCGTTCGGCCGTGCAAGGAAAAACAAGAGATCATTCGTAAACATGAAAATGGTACACGGGTTGTTGAACTAGCTAGGCAGTACAACAAATCTATGTCAACGATATGCAGTGTACTTGCTAAGAAAAAGGACATTATGAGTGCTAAAGTGGCAAAAAAGGCGTATCAACAATCAAGAAACAAAGAATACAAACACTTGAGGATGTTGAAAAGTTATTAATTTGGATACACAAGGAGTTAGTGGGTGACAGCGTTTCAGAGGACATCATTTGTGAAAAAAGCAAGGCTATTGCATGAAGATATTATAAAGAAAACCCCTCGAACGAGTGATGCAGATACGAAGAGTTGAAGGTGAGCAGGGGATGGTTTAAGAAATTTAGGAAAAGAAGTGGCATTCATAGTGTTGTGAGAGTTACGAGTGTTGTGTGTTCTGAGTTGGTGGAGGAACACAGCGAAGAACTGACCACCGAAGAACTCCTAGCCCTTGACAAGGAGTAGCAACAAGAGGCAGCCGAGGAAATTTCTTCAGGGAAGGAGGCGGCAGTACAAAATGTCCCTTCTTCATTAATTAAGAAGTGGTGTAGAATATGGGAAGAAATGCAAAGTTTTGTTGAAACGCCTCACCCACAGGAAGCTGCAGTAGGCCGTAGCCTTAACCTTTTTAATGACACTGTGATGCCTCACTACAGAAAGTGTTACAATGTAGGGAAAACGAGTCTCCATGGAAAGGTTCTTAGTGAGACAAACAAGCAGTGAGCCACAACCAGGTCCTAGTGGTATGCCTGCAAAACATAGGAGAGAGAGTACCCCAGAGAAGTCATCACTACCTGATGTTATAATGGAAGAGGACTCCCCTTCCAAACACTAACACTCCTCCTTCTCATCACCATCTTCCATATGCCAACAAGAGTCATCAATAAAGGTAAGCTATAACTTGAACATACAGTACTATAATACTAAATATTTGAGTGTATTATGAATGCAATGTATTTTGAAGTAAATACTTTTGGGAGTGTGGAACGGATTAATCCAATTTACATTGTTTCTTAGGAGTAGGTCTAATTTTGTCCTGTACCCTGTGTTTCGTTTAAGTTCCTCATTTCCACCATACATAAGTACCTGGACTAAGTACTCGTCACCGTTAAACATGTTATTTTCAGTTGCCCAATCAATGACTATTTATATCTGCTTGTAGTTTTCAGTGTCTTCTACAGTGGCAATTTTTATGCTGATTTTTGTATCATCTGCAAAGGATGACATGAAGCTGCGACTAGTATTATTGACTATATCCTATATATTTTTGTCTTTCAAAGGATGTTCGAAAGGGAGCAGGAATTTGCAGACACTCATCCCAGAATCTTGAGGAATAAGGCATGAAGAGAAATTAAAAAAAAAAACTAAACCTGACAATGCTAGAGAGGAGAGAGTGGGGAAGACATAATACTTAGGAGGACTGACAGAGCGGACATAGTGGAATTGTTCACAATGAATAAATAGAACAAGAGGGAATGGATGGAAGCTTGAGATTCAGATATGTCAGAGAGATGTTAGAAAGTTTTCTTTTAGCATAAGGTTATTGAGTAAACGGTTGTAGAGGCAAATTCAATTCACAACGTTAAAAGCATTAGATAAATAACTGGTGGCTAGAAAAGCAGGGTCCAAGAGCTAGAGCTCAATCCTGCACTCAGAAACAAAGAGGTAAGAAGAATGCAATCCTCCTTTAAATTCCCCAAAACAATCTAAAATCAAACCTTTTCTCGAAGTCTTGAAAGTATATCACAGAATGTTGCATGATGACTGTTCCAGGATAGTAGCAGCATGCCATCTGCCATTTTTAAGTGCTGTAGTTCAATATCAGATGATAAAAGTTTCAACAAGATGCCCTGTAAGAAAAGCCATTAAAATATTAACACATTACCCAAGGTTGCTGCAAAACATTTCAAATTTGCCTACCAAATTTTTTGTCAACTACCATTCAAGCTGTCATTGCAATCAATCTTAGCTACCTACAGTATGTGCTTTAATATACTGTACCTACAATTTTCTCTCATCTTTTTTTTTTTTCATTTCATGTAATCTTATCATTTTTTTGTCTATAATTTTTGCAAGTATTTACAGTACCTCCTTAAAATTTTCTTAGATTAAGGACCTGCCCGAAACGCTGCGCGTGCTAGTGGCTTTACAAGACTGTAATTACCATATTTGTATCCTCACATTCCTTATGTACATTCTTGTATATGCATAAATAAAATAAAATAAAATAAAATAAAATAAAATATTTGAAAAAGCATATTTGAAAAAAAAACGTTGAATGTAATGAAACGCCATATTCTGAGTCCCGGAGGCTCCCCAGAGCTATCCAGGCTGATATGATTATCCCTAACTCTGACACCAGTCGATGTGGGTGGAGTTCTAGGCCTCCCAAGGACCACAAGCCAGAACTGGCCCCCCTCAGAGAGGCATGAGGAGCAATGGCCTATAGAAATGCACATGTGATTTTGGAACATTCTATATCTGCCATCGCCAGGACAGGCACCCAGAAAGGTAAGTGCCAGAAAATAAACCCCTATTCTGGTTAAAAACGATGAAAATGGACAAACGAGTGGACAGAACATGGTCTTTGACACAAACCTTGGGTTCGTGTCAGAGACCATGAGTACTATAGAAATATAGTACCGTCCTGACTTGAACTTGGATACCACCAAGTTCAAGTATGTTTATTTAGACAAGAAAAAAGCATTAACATCTCCTTCATCTTTGCCATCCTAAGTCCATTTCCATTTATATGTCTATTTTTTCTTATGATCCTCACACAGATAGAAGATATCGATAACTTAAATTCTGAACATTGATGCGCCTACCAACATCACCACTCGTGCTGTCAGCGGGAGGAAAACCTTCATGCAAACTGTAAAGTATTTTACAGTTTGCATGAAGGTAAATAGGTAAATATACCTATTTACCAGAGTACGGGTGAGAGCCACAGCACTGGAGCCGACCCTAGTCACACCATAACTGCATTACTCTCGTGATGGCTCAGAGTATTATCTCCCCACACTTTTTAACTACTCACCTTGACGACAACATGAGAATTAAAACTGAAAAGGTATATAACTTCCATTAAACTTGGTAAGCATCAATTGTTGGCTCATTGTTAGTGAATGCTGCGTAATACAGACGATAGCTAACTTGTTATCTTAAACTTTCCGTGATCTAAGTTACTTAAAAACGTTGTTGATAAAAGGGCATGTCATTTACCTTGACTGCAATGCTAACGTATATTACTAAAAGTTTAATAAAGTATTGCCAGCAGAATTCGTAAGTGACACCACCAACAACAACGGATCAAACGCTACTACTCACCGCTCAGCTCAGCAGCTCCTGCTATTTTAGAGGAAGCCAATGGTGCTAATACTAGCATATTACCTGTACAATTTGCAGTATTATTTATTTATTTATTTATTTATTTATTTATTTATTTATTTATTTATTTATTTACAAGAAGGTACATTGGGTTTATGAGAGTTAGTTTAGTTCATTTATTATGCACCCCATACCCATCTTGTGGGCGGTAGTGGAAAGGGTTACAGAGGCACATAATGGGCTCAGGGACTGAACCCCACAATTCATTTAGCTAAGCAAGTTACAATTTTGATGAGCTAGATACAAAATTCAATACCCATTGTCACTTCAGCAATGGGTTCGAGATCGACCACAAGTAGAGTGTCTAAAATTAAGCAACTGATATATGTGGAAAGCTAGTATCACAAATAGTCACTGCTTTTCTCAGCAAAAGCGGTGAAGTTCTGCGAAGAAGAAAATGTATTACCATGAGTGATCTGCTACCAGAAATTTAAACCAAATATCTCCAGTTTGCTAACTATATGTAGTAACTAAGTGACTGTAACCTATCCACCGCTGCCCACTGGATGGGGGGCGGTGTGCAGGACAAACATATAAATTTTGACACTAGCTCTCCACATATGTCAGTTGCTTAATTTAGAACCTGTACTTGAGGTCGATCTCGAACCCATTGTTGATGTGACGACTTATATTGAATTTTGTAACTAGCTCATCAAGATTGTAACTTGCTTAGCTAAATGAATTGTGGGGTTCAGTCCCTGAGCCCATTATGTGCCTCTGTAACCCTTTCCACTACCGCCCACAAGATGGGTATGGGGTGCTTAATAAATTAACTAAACTAACTAACTAACATGAGTTGGAGACTAACCGACTAAGTAGCATGCGCGCGCACCGAACGGGGTACTTAAAAGCGAGCCCGCGGGCTCAGCGACCACCATTTGGTCACCATTTGGTCCGGAAGACATCTCCCGTCACGCAGGGTGTTGTCGCACCACCACAGATCTCCAGTATCATCTATTGATACTGGTGATGGCTCAAAAGGGCCACCACTTACGAGCTACTCATGCCCATGCCACCTTTTGGGTGGCTTCATGTTCATCTTAACACATTCACGTGGGAGACATCTCCCGTCACGCAGGGTGCAGTCGCACGTTTTGGGTGGCTTCATCTTCATCTTAATACATTCACAAGGGAGACATCTCCCATCATGCAGGGTGCATTCCCACCTCCACTGATCTCCAGTATCAGCTCTTGATATTGGTAATGGCTCAAAAGGGCCACCACTTACGGGCTATTCATGCCCGTGTCACCTTTTGGGTGGCTTAATCTCCATCAATTGTAATGACCCTGATTGTAATACCTCGCCTTGTATCTATCTCGACCGCGCACTCCGCTACTACCACTGAGCTAACCGTGCAATCTCCGCTCTTTCTATGGTAATAACAGATGCTATACCGATCATATAAGATGTTAACACTCGGGCCGTCATACGAAGACGTAAACCAGTACACAGAGGAAGGAGAGAGAGAGGAAGAGGGAGGCAGAGCGAGAGGAGAGAGAGAGGAGAGCGAGAACGAGAGCAAGGGAGGGAGAACGAGAGCGAGTGAGGGCGAGGGAGAGTGAGACACTAGTGAGGGAGAGTGAGACAGAAAGATAGAGATAATCGTAGTCACAACCTATCGTATGAGTTACCGAGTGACGCTGCCACCACCCTGAGTTACCGGACAGGGGACCGGAGTGAGAGTCGTAGGTCTTGCAGATGGAGTAACCTACCAGGACAGGTGTAGGGGACAATTGAACGGTACAAGGATCCTGGCCTGACACTCGAATAATCCTGACCACTTGGGAACTATAGTGTACACAAGAATAAGGCGGGACACACCAACACTAATACCTCAACACGGAAGACGAACGGGGGGAGGAGTACTGAATAATTAAGAGCACTAGGTCACTAGGGCAAAGGGGACGGTAGGCCCAATATCACTAAAGCAAGGAACCATTAATACACATTTAATAACACTTAATATCTGACTTTATTTGAAATAATTAAATAAGACACTCCCTAACTATATTCCCTACTAGAGGCCAAGGGTACTGAATGAGGTGCTTTAGTACAAGAGAGCCGTACTTACTCGTATGTTGTTCCACAGTTTCCCTGGAGATGATGTTCTTTCCCAGAGTCCACACACACCTCCCTACTGGGCTGTGCCCACTCAACTGACTCTCCTGATCTACTGCTCCTCAGCTGAACATGAGGGTTTTGCATTTGTTGTTTAGGGGTTAATCCCTGAAGATTACCATGACGGCATCAATTCTGACCTCTTTGTGATTCGATGACCGTTGACCTGACTCTATGGCTAACTTATACAGAGGTGTAACTTTTACATTGTCTGCCGTCGCCTGACTGGCGCCTGTGGGTTGTTCATCCTCCACGTGGCCTGTTCATGCTGTTATGATGTTCATGTACTATGTACTGCTCTCTTGTTACATATCCCCCAATGTCCCGGTTTAAGAAAAACCGTGGGCGAGGAACTCGAACATGGCTTTTCTTATCCCAGACCATAAAGGAACTAGCACATGCCTCGAAAAAAAATAGCTACCCTATCTAAATATATACATCTCACAGTCGAGAAATATTTATAAAGACTCTCAACAATAACAGTTACCATGGTAACTCAAAATCCAGGCTGACCATACCTGCATGGCAGCCCATCAATCCTCTCAGATGACCAATCAACATTTGAAAAAAAATAACACAATTTATGATGACCAATTAAATTTATATTGGAACCATCTTTCCGCTGGTTCCCCAGTTCACCAGAGTCTACACAAAAATTTTCGTTCATAACTTATTTTCTCTGTAACGGTGAACTCCAAGTTTTCTGAACTTAAAAAAATTACATATATATTGTATATACAAATTAACAAAGTCTTTATTCCCGACGAGTCCGTTGTCCCGATGTTGTTGACTCGCCCATTGCTGTATTCTTGCTGTAGTTCTGCAACGATGCGTCGTGTTCTTCACCAACGATGTTCTTCAGCTGGCCTCAGTTGTTGTGAGAAGAGATCCACTCCCCTCCTGACTAGAGTCTTCCACTGATCTAGTCCACAATCTGCAGTACATCCGCGCTGCTGGTCCCTACTTCCGGGTCGTCGACGAGGCGATGACGTCGGTGTTGACAGCGATGATTGACTTGCTGTCCGGTCACAGGGGGAACTCTGGCGTACCTGGGTTCCATCCTCTTGTAAGATGTTGTCGCCTGCTGAACGTCTGCTGGCGATGTTCTGCCTGCCGCATACATGTTGCCTTCCTGGGAGTACTGAGACGTTGACACCAGACGAGGTCTTGCTTGATGAGTGAACAGCTCCAGTTCGTTGAGGCGGGGTGGGCGTGGCGGCAGAACCCTCGGGTCCCGGCTCCAGCTCTTGGGTTCCATCCGCTTACAGGTGTTTCTTCTGCTACGTCGTACTAGGCCTTTACGACTTTCTTCGTTATCCCATCATGCACATGATTGTAGGCCCAAGATGCAAATCGTGCATCCGCGTTGGCGTATCATGCACACTCTAGAGGGAACGTGCTGTTCTTACGTAGCCACCAAGTTTCACATCTTGTTGCTCGGCGCATCAGAAACCTCAGGAGTGGGCAAGACCTTGTGTAATCCCGCAACCGTTGCCCAATCCACTCCGTTGTTCTTGGCTGTTCATTTCCGGTCCCCGGTGTTCTTTATAGCAAGGCAGGTGACCTCATTAATGTCTCGTCTGATATGTTGAATCAGTCCTCCAGATGACCGCTAGTGTTGGCAGTTCCATAACCTCATTAAGTGATGAGGTGTTGGCCGTGACCTTGACTTGTAGCCGCCCCCACCATGGCAGGTACCACTAATAAGGGTGGGGGGGTGAGGGATGGAGGGGGTGATGTAGTGTGACCCGTCCTGTCCCTCGGGAACTAAACCTGGTTCCCGCCAGACAATAGCGGTGACATGCTACTCTGGCCTCAGTTGTAGAGATGGGATATGGCCGACAGTGTGGCAATGTGAGCAGACCTGGGAAAAGAAACATTCATAACTCATGTCTGGTGGAGACCTGGATATGCCCTGGAGGTTTTGAGAAAGATAACTCCTCCAGGGTAGGTAAAGGTACGTCACTCTTGACTAAGCACCTACAGTACAATTCTTTGCCTCTACCTATAACTCAGATGACAGCTGAACTCAGTTACTGTGCGCTCATGTGCGCGCGAGATCTGGTGACCATAGGGTGACCAGGCCTAACTTGGCTACTAAGTAAGGATGATAGGATGTCATCATCCTCCTCCGATTGAGCATCAGGAATAATCATTCCCTCCACTCTCTCAGGGACTGGAATTACTGAAGGTAATTCCAGTTCTTCCCTTGCTACATAAAGTTTCAATTTATTTATATGGATGGTTCTTTCCACCTGGTCTTCAAATATACCCTTAATTATGAAATTTACTGGGCCTAGTTTCTTAATAACTCTATAAGGGCCTCGCCATCTAGCTGCTAACTTCCTACTCTGATTGGCGGGCGCTGACTCATTCAACCGCATCACTAGGCTTCCCTCTTTCACTCTTAATGGTTGTACCTGCTTATCATAATAATGGGCATACCGTGTCCTTGCTTTCTTTGATGCTTCAGCTGCTATCCTCCATGCATTCTTCATCTTGGTGAGGATTTCTGAAGGATAATCCTCTCCATAACTAATAGTATGTCTGTTAAGCAGACCTGACGCAAAATTACACGAGTGTCCAGTAAACAGCAAGAGTGGTTGAGTATTTATTGACTGGTGCACTGCGGTGTTTAGTGCAAACTGAACAAAGGGCAACTGTTCATCCCAAGTGGCCGGGTCATTCTCTGCTAAAATGGCAAGCATATCCTTCACCGTCCTATTAGTTCGTTCCACCATGCCGTTCGTCTGGGGATGGTATGCTGTTGTTAGCGCTGTTGTTGTCTCTAAGAGTTTACATACTTCCTGAAATAAACTACCAATAAACTCCTGGCCCCTGTCAGATACTAGAACTTTAGGCGGACCGAACACAGTAACAAACCTAGCTAAAAATGCATCTGCCACTGTTTGGGGGTCTTTCCTGGGAAGGGCTACTAGAGTGGTATACCTGGACAGATGGTCCACTAGAACTAGCGCATATCTGTTGCCTGAATTGCTACTATGTAAATCAATTAAATCAGCCCCCACCCGATCCAAGGGTTCTGTTATCTCTGAGAATTCCTGGAGTGGGGCTTGTACTTTAGGAGTACCTTTGCGTCGTTGACAGTTCCCACATGACCTGACGTACTTAATTACATGTGATAATAACCCTGGGAAATAAAATAATGACTTGGCCTTTGTGTAAGTTTTGTACACTCCCGGGTGACCTGCAATCTTTGACGCATGCGCAAGTTTTAATGCCGAAGGCTTTAATGCGTCAGGGATAACTAGCTGAAACAACGCCCTGTCTTTCTGGGCATTTACATGGTACAACACTCCTTCTTTGAGTGCAAAGTCATTTAAAGAGGTACTTTGTTTTCTCGCAGGATATTTCCCTCCTTCCAGATGTTCAATAATTTCCTTCCATCGCTGTTCCTTCATCTGAAGTTCTCTCATTTTATCGCTCGCAATCGTTTCAATGTTTACATTCATATTGACGGTGGCAATGTTCCTACTTAGCGCATCAGGAACAACATGAGATGGACCAGGCTTATACAATATCTGAAACGAGTGTGCTGACAGTTCGTGACCCCACCTTGTCATTCTCGGGCAACGTGTCTTTTTCTTAAAAATGTGGGTCAATGCTCGATGATCAGTATAAATTATGAAGTGACGCTGAAACAAATAAGGCTCAAAATACCTTACACTCTCTACTACAGCTAAAGCTTCCTTGTCAGTGGCTGAGTACCTTACTTCCGGTCCTTTCACTTTCCTACTAAAGTAAGCTACCGGGTGCGGGTTGTTCTCCGAGTCACGCTGTATTAAACAGCCACCTATGGCAATACCGCTAGCATCAGTGTGGACTTCCCAATCTTTCTCAAAGTTAGGAATTGCTAAAACTGGAGTAGTACTCAATTGTAATTTTAACTTCTCAAAAGCCTCATCATGCTCTCGGGTCCATACAAACTTAACATTTTTCTTAGTGAGATTCGTCAGTGAGGCTGACGTTCTCGCAAAACCTTCTATGTGTCGACGGAAATACCCAGCTGCACCCAGAAATCTTCTCACGTCCTTTGCTGTCTTTGGTGTTGGCATTTCAGCAATAGCGCGACAAGAGTCCGGGTCAGGGCGTATTCCATCTGTGCTTACCTGAAAACCCAGAAACTTGAATTTCTGAGCCGCCAGGGTACACTTTTGGGCGTTCAATTTGAACCCCGCCTTGTTCAACAGCGACAAGGTCTCTGTCAAATCATGGAGGTGTTCGTCAAAAGTTCTAGAGTACACTACAACATCATCAAGGTACGCCAATGAGTGCCTACCAAGAACAGGGCTTAGAATATAATTTATCGCCCTCTGAAAAGATGAAGGAGCTGTTTTTAATCCAAATGGCATACGCTTGAAATGGTAAGTCCGCACACCATCCGAAAATGCTGTTTTTTCTCTGTCTTGCTTTGCAACTGGTATGGCCCAATACGCTGACTTTGCGTCAAGTGTCGAGAAGTACTTAGCTGTGCCAAACTGGTCTATGATTTCCTGAATGAGAGGCAGAGGATAAGCGTCCGCTGTTGTCACTTCGTTCACTTTACGGTAATCTACACAGAACCTGTAACTACCATCAGGTTTGCGTACTAGCACTACTGGGGAAAGCCACGGTGACGTGCTTTCTTCTATAACGCCCTGTCTCATCATCTTTCTACACTCATCTCTAATAAGTTGTTTCGCCTGCTCTGGGAGTCTCCATTGACGTGTTTGGGCCGGAGGATTATCACCTGTTGGAATGGTGTGCTCGACTTGAGGCAGGAAGCCTATTTCCTCATCCTCGGTCGCAAATAACCTAGGAAATTTACGGAGGACTTCCCGTACCTGTTTACGTTCAGCAGGTGACATATGAGTCAAATCTAGAGCAGTTATTAATTTGTCCACCATTTCCTTATCTTGAGGAGATAACGGGGTTTCTTTACCGATCTTACTGTGTGACTCCTCGTCTCTTACGTTCAATGCGCTACATTGCGCTGCTACAGTCGATGTTTGTGTGGTATCTGACTCTATTATTTCTTTTAAATTTACCACAATTCCTTGTGTCAGACTATCGCCTACCCTAAAGCGATAAGGTTTGTGAGAGAGGTTGACCACTGGTATTATCGCACCTTTGTCATGTACAGATACCAGAGTATATGGTATCATCAACTTATCAATTCTGCCAGCTACCTGAAGGGTACTTCCGGGTTGAATGTTTCTTCCTACGGCGACTTTAATAAACTTAAATGACCGTGGTGGACATACTTGTCTGTGTACAGCATGTAGTCTACATGTTTTCTTGTCAGGGTCTTGAAGAGACTTGAACAATTGTTTAGGAAGGTTTACATATTTAGGTGCTCGTTGAATTGAAGCAATTATGGGAGGGTGATCAGTTAACTTTACTGGGAAAGACACAGATCCCAACTGTAGCCTACTGTGTCTTGCTCCCTTCTCCGATGTCAAAGAATACGTAAATCGTCTCAAAAAATCCATACCTAACAATATATCACCAGGGAATGTTACATTATCCACCACAGTACACTCATGGATACAAGGTTTATCTTTTTCAATGTTAAAAGTTAAAATACATTTTCCCAGAACGTCAAAGTGTTGACCATTGACAGCTGTTAATTGTGCACCCCCTTCCTTAAGGCGCACCTGACTGAAGGTCCTAAATGAGTCCATCTTAATGATGGTTACCTGACTACCAGTGTCCAGGAATGCAGTCAACCTCTTCCCGCACACCCTCACTTCAAAAGTGGGCCGCCCTTCCTCCTTGGGGGCCTTATCTCATATTTCCTCATTACTATTGGGGCAGTCATCTCGTTTGTGGCCTCGTCCGCCACAACTCCAACACCTGGGGTCATAGGTGTAGTACCAGTGAGGAGGCGGACCTGCTCTATGGTGCCCTCCCCTCTGGTTGCTAGAAGAGTTACCTACACTCTCCTTAACACGATGCGAATTGTTCGTATCTACCGCTTGGACATAAGAGGATTGTCTAGTTTCAGTTGTATCCTTACACTGCCCCTGAATGTTTTGTAAGTCCGTAGCGTACTCTATTAAACTATAGTAATCCATCGTTACACTTGCAGCCGAAACGTGAGCTCCAAGTGTCCCGGGGATTGACATACACAACAGTTGTTTAGCCTTCTGACTAATTCTCAGGTCATCGTATCCTAATTCATGCCTCAAGTCACGCACTCTACGCAATATGCCAGTTCCAAAGTCTTTGAGAGTTTCGTTTGAGCCTCGTTTTAAACTAGCTAAATACCTATTAGCTGTTTCCTCTGTTATTTTCTCTTTATATCGTCTCTTAATTGCTAACACAAACTCTGGCCATGTTTGCAAATATTGAAACTCTTGGTCCTGCATTATTGAACCATTAGGGTCTATACACGCTCCTGCTGCTAAATTAATTTTTACCCAGTCATCCTGGGCAGCTGACAAACATGAACCTACTTGCCCTAGCCAGTCGTCTATTTTCCGGTTACGTTCCACTATATTTGTTGGTAATTCTTTGCAAATTAGTTTGGGTAACACTGGTCTAGGCAATGAGAATGATGACAATGGGGGCTGACGCCTACCATGAGACGCAGGGGGCATGGAGTGTAGATGTTGGCAATGGTTAGGGAAGGGTTGGTAATGGGGAGGGAAGGGTTGGTGTAAGGTAGAGTTATAGTGATGGTCAGGTGGGGGGGAGGGTTGGGTGGGGTGGTGGTGTGAGGTAGGGGATTCTAGGGGTTGGTTCTGGGCAAGGCATGAGATGGTAGAAGAGGGTTTGGTCGTCTGACCAAGGTTGGGGTTGCGAGGGGGGAGAGGTGGGGTGGTATTGGTGGGGACAGTCACCTGACCGGACCCTTGGGTGGACCCCTGGGTAGGCGTATGTAAGCGCCCTGCCGTAAGGTTCACATATAGGGGTTCAGAGAGGCGCTTCCTAATTTCTGAGGATGGGTAAGGTGGGAGGGGGGGTGGTTGGGGAGGGGTATGTGGGGAAGGTGCAGGCCGCCGCGCCCCTGGGGTGTTGGGTTGGGAGGTCGGTCTGGGAGGAAGTGGGGGAGGGGTGATGTCATTAGGCTGCAGAGTATCAGGGGTGGACAAAGGACGGCTACCCAGCATGTGACCTGATGTGACCCCATCACCTGCACCTTGTGGATCGTCACCTGACTCTTGAACCGTGCTATCCACTTGGACAGCCTGTCTCGGCTGTATTGCTAGAAGTTTCTGTTGGCTAAGCCCTCCCTGACTCCTTAAAGCCCTCTCTGAACTCATGATGCCAATAAACTACGTCTGAACGACTAGTTCACCGGACTAGCGCTGACCCAAAAATGTTGAAAAAAAAAAAAAAAAAAATCTTTGGAACTAACAATGATTCACTGAGAACAAGACAAAAACTCACAACGTCGTTATAACTAGCCCCTTTACTTAACAAGGGTGGTAATTTCAATGTCACTTCTAAAACAAAACAAAAACGTAATTACTTTTCAATCTGCCTGCTCTTATGACAGATAATAATCGATATTACTTTCACCGCGTTGAGACAACTTCTCCTACGCGATACCAATACACAATTTCCCACGCACTATTCATTAACAATAATTCACTGATAGAAACTATTTGTACTTCCTATCGGGAAACTGTAATTACTGCTCGTATGAGCTTAACTAATAGTTACTCTTACTCCTTAAACCTACAGCCACATCACGTGACCCAGAGTGTTTTCCTAGCTTCTTCGCCGGTCAACAACTCAAAACTTTTGCCACTCCTGTGACCAGACTTCAAACGCCAGGCGTCCCTAGACGTGAGTCAACTGACACACTAGTCCACACTAGCATGCTGTACAATACCAGTACACCTCAGATTATCGCGTTCAATTGGAGTAAATCAGTCAATCGCGATAATTTGAACAGAAACACCGCTTAAAACTACTTAATAGCTACACCGAACGGCACAAGACGCGTGAGACTGAACACTGTAAAACAATGTTCACCACCGCTAAGCCACCATTGTAATGACCCTGATTGTAATACCTCGCCTTGTATCTATCTCGACCGCGCACTCCGCTACTACCACTGAGCTAACCGTGCAATCTCCGCTCTTTCTATGGTAATAACAGATGCTATACCGATCATATAAGATGTTAACACTCGGGCCGTCATACGAAGACGTAAACCAGTACACAGAGGAAGGAGAGAGAGAGGAAGAGGGAGGCAGAGCGAGAGGAGAGAGAGAGGAGAGCGAGAACGAGAGCAAGGGAGGGAGAACGAGAGCGAGTGAGGGCGAGGGAGAGTGAGACACTAGTGAGGGAGAGTGAGACAGAAAGATAGAGATAATCGTAGTCACAACCTATCGTATGAGTTACCGAGTGACGCTGCCACCACCCTGAGTTACCGGACAGGGGACCGGAGTGAGAGTCGTAGGTCTTGCAGATGGAGTAACCTACCAGGACAGGTGTAGGGGACAATTGAACGGTACAAGGATCCTGGCCTGACACTCGAATAATCCTGACCACTTGGGAACTATAGTGTACACAAGAATAAGGCGGGACACACCAACACTAATACCTCAACACGGAAGACGAACGGGGGGAGGAGTACTGAATAATTAAGAGCACTAGGTCACTAGGGCAAAGGGGACGGTAGGCCCAATATCACTAAAGCAAGGAACCATTAATACACATTTAATAACACTTAATATCTGACTTTATTTGAAATAATTAAATAAGACACTCCCTAACTATATTCCCTACTAGAGGCCAAGGGTACTGAATGAGGTGCTTTAGTACAAGAGAGCCGTACTTACTCGTATGTTGTTCCACAGTTTCCCTGGAGATGATGTTCTTTCCCAGAGTCCACACACAACTCCCTACTGGGCTGTGCCCACTCAACTGACTCTCCTGATCTACTGCTCCTCAGCTGAACATGAGGGTTTTGCATTTGTTGTTTAGGGGTTAATCCCTGAAGATTACCATGACGGCATCAATTCTGACCTCTTTGTGATTCGATGACCGTTGACCTGACTCTATGGCTAACTTATACAGAGGTGTAACTTTTACATTGTCTGCCGTCGCCTGACTGGCGCCTGTGGGTTGTTCATCCTCCACGTGGCCTGTTCATGCTGTTATGATGTTCATGTACTATGTACTGCTCTCTTGTTACACAATCAATCAGCATAATCTCCACGGGAGACATCTCCCGTCGCAGGGTGCAGTCGCACCTCCACAGATCTCCAGTATCATCTATTGACACTGGTGATGGCTCAAAAGGGCCACCACTTACGAGCTATTCATGCCCGTGCCACCTTTTGGGTGGCTTCATCTTCATCTTAACACATTTACAAGGGAGACATCTCCCGTCATGCAGGGTGCAATCGCACCTTCACAGATCTCCAGTATCAGCTCTTGATACTGGTAATGGCTCAAAAGGGCCACCACTTACGGGCTATTCATGCCCGTGTCACCTGTGTCAAGAAATGGTAAAGAGAATGGCAATAGTGGACAGTAGTAACACACTTAAGAATTATTCAATAATAAATACAAATTCGTCCTTCACTTATGGTAAAGGAAAGTCAACTTGGAAGGATTCAATTTACATGAGATTAAGGTTAGGATACAAATATATCTGGCAATACGGTGTTGATGTCAGTGAAAAAGATAAGGAATGTAAATTATGTAGTATGCCGCACGCCCACACCTTAGAACATTATGTATTAGAGTGTCAACTTATTGAAAACTATAGAAATAAGGAAATAAATAGTGTACCACATCAAATTGTTTGGATGTGTGATAATGGTATGATAGACAGTATACTTAGGAGCTACAAGAATTTTGCCCCAAGAGTGTAACACTTATATGCTGTACTTACTATATAAACCTGCAATGTTAAATGGGATTCTTGTAATGTTATTTGTCTATTTGTACTCACTGAATTTGTGCGCCCCTTGAGGGACTTGAAGTAGAGGGGGGGGGGGGTAGAAATAGCCTAAGCTACTCTATCCCTTTGAGATGTATTTATTGCTTATCTCCATAAACATACTTGAACTTGATCCACCTTCCCACTCAAAAACATAATATTGAAGCAAAATTCATCATTCCCCCACCAGCTTATTTCAAGTAATGGGCGTCAACTGAAATTTTACAATGATTTACTACTAGTTTCTTGATAATTTTAATTTGCGTCGTGTATCTGTAGTAGCATGAACGGCGGTGTTTAGTCTCTGGTGTGATTCCTGCCCAGAGTTGCGCGGACGCTGTCGGGCGAGGATGGAGGTTCTCGTCTAATAATCGTGATGTTTGCTGTTGTTACGTGTGCAACGAGTGTGTGGCGTGTGACGGGCGTGATGAATAGACTTTCGAGTATTTTGCGGTTTACATTGCGAAGTGTAAGTTATGCCTGTGGCGTTGTACCTGGGATAATTTGTTTTGTTTACAAGTGAGCCAGCCTTCTAGCCGATGTCTGAGACAAGTGAAAAGCGATCGCAGTCGCTCACCGCCAACGTCAACTAACTGCTTTTATGTTCACTCCTAGTCACCTCCCAGATTCACATTGTTGTGTTTAACTCCATGGTGGGCAATGTATAGTAGATAACGTGAGTGAAGCTCGATTTTATGGAAGTGTGTTGTTCAGGTGCAAGACCATGGCGCATTTTTTATTTTTTTTTTAATTTGACCCTAGGGGCGAGTTTATTGGGCAGCGCCACTCATCCTGTAAGTGAACACACCGCCATAGCAGCATGTACAACACTCCCCAATAGGAAGAATACACGCTGGGTTCATCCTGTCACTTCCATCCTGTCCCAACAACTCAAGGGACCCAGAATGTGGAATGACCTCCCTAATCATGTCAAAGGCTGTACCTCTCTCAACCAGTTTAAGAGTAGAACTAAGTACTACCTAATTAGCTCCATGTAACCTACCTTACCCCATAAATGTCAACCCATGTCTTGCTATTCTAAACAATGCTGTTTGTTGACCAACTTACAACACTAATAACAATAACATTTTATTTAGGAAAAGTACATACATAGATGCAGAGTTACAAACATATTGTTGGATTTATAGATAGAGTTAGTACATAAAATACCTAAAGCCATTAATACGCTTAGCATTTCGGGCAAAACTTAATAGTAATTGGGAGTAAATTATAAATTGTGTTGAAAAAAAGGGAATAAAAAAAGAAAAAAGAAAAAAAGTGGGAACAGGCAAAAAACAGCAATTTTACAAGTTGGTCAACAAACAGCATTGTTTAGAATAGCAAGACATGGGTTGACATTTAGGGGGTAAGGTAGGTTACATGGAATTAATTAGGTAATACTTAGTTGTACAATTACTGATTTGCTGATTTTTGCCATGTTCCCCCCCCTTTTTTTCCTTTTTTTCAATACAATTTATACTTTTCTTCCATTTACTATTAAGTTTTAGTCTGTTTTTCCTCTACACCTTGCCCGAAACGCTATGCGTATTAGTGGCTTTAGGTATTGTATGTACTAGCTCTATCTATAAATCCAACAGTATGTTTGTAACTCTGCATCTATTTATGTACTTTTCCTGAATTAAATATTATTATTATTATTATTATTATGTGTCTCAGGTGTTCACATTCTCTCAGGTAGTGGTCAAGGCGGTGTCCGTCACTCTCAGCACAGATTCTGCAACTCCGCTGCTCAACTATTGTTTACATTCTGAATCTCCATGGATTTTATATCCAAGAAGGATTATCGCTGTTACTGATTCTCTATAATGATTGGGACTGCCAGCTGCAACCATGTTATACCAGCATACAGATTCGCTGATTTGTGCTTCTATCCTCCTTTCCTCGGTTATCTTGTCACCATGATGTTAGTCAGGCAAGGTGCCAGTGTCATGGAAGGTTGCTAATGTGGTACCAATTTTTAAAAGTAGTAAAGTAAAGTAAATTTTATTCAGGAAAGTACATACATAGTTGATTTACAAACATAATGGTGGGGGAAAAACACTTCGACTAAAACTTAATAGTAATTGAGCTTAATGTATAAATTGTGTTAAAAAAATTAAAATAAATAAAAGATAAAATGGGGGGGGGGGGAACATGGTAAAAAAAGTCAATATACAAGTTGGTCAACAAACAGCATTGCTTAAAAATAGTAAGACATGGGTTGACATTTAAGGGTAAGGTAGGTTACATGGAGTTAATTAAGTAGTACTTAGTTTTCATCTTAAACTGGTTGAGAGAGGTACAGCCTTTGACATGATTGGGAAGGTCATTCCACATTCTGGGTCCCTTGATTTGTAGAGCATTTCTAGTTTGATTAAGTCGTACTCTTGGAATATCTAATAGGTATTTGTTTCTGGTGTACTGCCCATGGGTTCTGTTATAACCTTCTAAGAAGCTTTTAAGGTCAGGATTGACATTACAATTCAGAGTTTTAAATATGTAGAGTACACATGAGAGGATGTGCAGTGATTAATATCTAACATATTCAGAGATTTGAGTAAGGGTACTGAGTGCTGTCTGGGGCCAGAGTTAGATATTGTTCTAATAAAAGCTTTGTGTTGGGTAATTTGAGGACGTAAATTATTTTGGATAGTAGAACCCCAAGCACAAATACCATAGTTGAGATAAGGATAGATGAGTGAGTAATAGAGCGTCACCAGGGCAGGGCGAAGAACATAATATCTGATCTTAGAAAGAATGCCAACAGTTTTAAAAACTTTTTTTGCTGTACTGTCTCCACTCGATTATCTGGACTATATGGGAAGGACCCCCAGCCAAATAGTCACGTGTTCCGGATAATGGTACTTTATCACCTACGAGTCCAAAACTAACCATTTCCAACTACAGTATTTTTATACTACAAGCAACATAGTTTGAATTGCCTTGCCACATATAATTATTAAATATTCAACTAGAAACCTCAACTTACCTTGTTGTTGTTCGTCTTCTTGATTGATGTCACACATCTTGAAGTTGAAAATTCTTGACAATTACGTAACCTATACTAACAACACTAAAATTAACACTTAAAATTACTGTACAGTTCATTAGGCAAAGTTAGTTTTGACTGCCAGCTGCGGAGGCCTCACTGGTTGAAGGCATTTGGCTTGCCTATGACGCCTCACTTGTTGAAGGCGCTGGGCTTGCCTGTGATGCCTCACTTGTTGAAGGACTTGGCTTGATTTTCGTACTATATAAGAATCAAGTGTAGCTTGCCTTCTGTGTTCACTGGCCAGTTGTAGGATCGGAGTACGAGGCCTTTTATTCCAAGGCTCTTTCGTTCGCCTCAGGTACTGATACATGTTTCCAACTTCTGGATGATCACAATTGGATGAAAAATTAATTAACAAGTCAAGAGACGACATGAGTTCACTGTATTTCATGGTCATTGATGATGGTTCTTCACTGCCTTCTTCATCCTCCATCTCTACGTCGACCTCACCAATAATAGACTGGAGAATCTCATCTTCACTCATCACACCATATCCTGGGTCATTGGCATCTTTTTCAAGCCAAATCAACCACATCCTGTCTTTCTAAGTTTTTGCCGGCATTTCTAAACATTCCGTAGATTTCATCTGTAAATCCTTCAAAATCCATTTCTTCATCCTCCTCATTTCTGACCGTAGACGTGAGGAGTTTTTCCAGGAATTTTTTAAAGTCGATTCCTTTACTTCACTCCACACCTTGGCCCAGTTATAGATGGCTTCCTTGATTGTATAGTTCTTCAAATTCTCAATTTTTTTTTTTTAGCCCTGTTATCCACACAGAGTTCAATATCTTCTGGAAGAGGCAAAACCACCAAAACTTCGTTCAGCATCCTTTTTCACAACCTCTTTGTGGCACAGAAAACTCCCTGATCCATAGGCTGGATGAGAGAAGTTGTGTTAGGAGGAAGTGCCATACACGTTATCTTGCCATCATGTGAGGTTAACGTGTCAATTCTGGGGTGGGCAGGCGCATTATCAAGCAGCAGCCAAGCCCGAACTTTGCTTGGCCTTACTTTGAGTTTCTTAACTTGATAGGCACGAACTTCCCTGCAGAACACGTCATGAAACCAGGAAAGAAAGATCCATGTACACCATGCATTTTGTGAGTTGTAATATTTGACTGGCAGTCTGTCCATGCAATGTTGTAAGGCTCTTGGTTTCTTTGATTTGCCAACAATTGCACATGTGATTCTGTCTGTGTCGTCGGCATTCGCACACATCATGGCTGAGAGCCTGTCCCTGTTGACCTTACGGCCTGGCACACAACCCTCACTCCTCATTGCTAGAGTTTTTTCTGGTAAACTCCTCCAATACAGCCCAGTTTCATCAGCATTATAAGTTTGATAAGAATATGAATTATTTGCCAAAATGCATGGTCTTAATTTCTGTTTAAATGGTTCTACACTGCTTTCATCTGCACTCTATTTTTCACCGACAATTTTCCTCTTCACAATATTGTGCCTACCTTTGAACCTTGCAACCCACCCTTCACTCGCTTCGAAATCTTTTATTCCAAGGCTTGCTGCAAACCTGCTTGCAGCATTTTCTATTTCTGGGCCGCGAATTGTCACGCTAGCTGTGCGGTGCTCAGCAAACCACTTGTACACGGTCTCGTCCAACTGTACATGCGTCGGAAGTTTTCAAGTCTTTCTACCACACCCTCTGCTAGTCCTTGCACCTTCACTTTCACAGGTTGAAAAGTTTTTCAGAATTTTCTCTTTTTGTTTCCTTATATCAGAAACAGTACTAGTGCCTATATTAAATTCCTTGGCAACACTTGAAGTCGACCGGCCATTTTCACAAAGTTGTATAAAACGTATCTTGTCCTTAATTGTTAGGACAACCTTCTTCCTCTTAACATCTCCAGAACGATTCATGCCGCTATGAGACATAGTCTTGGCCAAAAATGTTCAAAGTTACTATGAAAATAAAAAAGTTATTTAAAAAAATATTTCAGTAATGGTGCGGCACTGTGGTCGAGAGCACGTGGGTTGACCAGGCATGGACGGGTCCAGTCAGAGCAAGAAGGCACGTTACATAGGTCACCAGTAGGAAAAAAATATATTTTTGAAGGAAAGTTCAGCCTGTGCAAATTGTTTTTAGGAAACTTGTATGGTATTTTTTTATTACATAATTACTAGTATTTCTTTTCATTTTGGCTATGATGAATTGTTCTAAAATTAATGGTAATTCCTGTACTGTAGTGTATAGGCCGCTCCACATTCCCCCTTATCCCCCCAGGTGGTCCCTCCCAACGCTCTCCTCTCTCCCGACACCACCCACCTACCCTGTCCCCTCCTCCACCATGCGTCTCGAGTCACAGGCAGACGGGATTAATACGGTACGGCCCGCCCCATGGCTTTCATATCTGGGCAATGCAATGATTATCCGGCTGACTGTCAGGATAGTGAAACATCGGCAGCAAATTAACCAGCTCCAATTTTTTATCCGGCTAAACCAGCTTTTGTCCGGTTCCCATGGCCATTTTGGCCAGATATTAAGATAACTTTATCCGGTCACAATTTTGGCCGTATAAGGACGTTTTCCGGATGTTCGAATCCCGGGTAATCGAGTGGTTACAGTATTTAGAATGTGTCCCTGGAAATTCAGCTTATTATTGACGAGGACACAAAGGAATTTACCATCAACTTTACTACTGATTTGTATATTGTTTATTCTTAGATTAAAGAATATAGCCCATATAAGTTCGGATAGCTTCACAGAGCCTCTGGGGATTGCTCAGAAAATGGCATTTCATTACATTCAATGCTGTTTGTTTTTTTTTGTTTTTTTTGCCACCCAGTGTTGAATTTTCTTCAAAGCAAACATGTCTTTCTTTAACACTCAAACCGCTAGGGGCCCAAATGGAATTAACACCCACAGGCGCAACAAAAAAAATCCAAAAAATTCTTTCATCTTATAGAAGTATTCATTTTTGTTCCCTGATCACTGAAAAAATAACAAAACAATCGTAGGTGGCATATTTTAGCCGCAATAGGGTAGGGAAGTGTGACAAAAAAGGGGCGTTGACAGAGCCTTCGCCAGATTAGGTCTACTCCGCCCGAGCTGTCAGACGGCAGTTGCCACAAATATATTATTACCTAATTATTTCAATGTCTCTGATTGATTTTTTCTTAGTTTTTTTTTGCAGTAATATTATTCCATACAGTGAATTGTGGTATATTTATATAATAAAATGTGTGAACCATCGCTGTACTCAAAATTATGGTGTGCAGATTAGTGATTCAATTATTATGTTCATAAAACAATAAACAAATAGTTTTGCTGTTGTTACACTATATACACAGGTTATATATAAGTATCTGCATGTTTTCTTCACCATAACAAACTACTAAGTTGGTCTTGCGAGTCAAAAAGCAAAGAGGAGTGACCGCCACACTCCAGCCAGCCACTCGTTGCCTCTCCCTCAATCAACAACACCTCACTCACCCTCATTCTCCTCCCACAATACTGTTTTTGCATTTATTCTCTATACACAGGTGTTATATATTCGTATTTACATGTTTTGTTCACCATAACTGTACATCTAAGCTTGTATGGTGAGTAAAGGCACAAAGACGTAGCTATTCACGCAGTCAGCTGGTGACGGCCGCCCTCAAGGCCAGATGCACTAATATTTTTCCTCCAACAATATTGTTTGTGGTGTTATTATGCTATATACACACATTATATATAAGTATCTATCTGTTTTATTCACCATACTTGTACAAGTAAACTGGTATGGTGCCCAAAGACCATAGTGGTCACCAGTAAACAACATGACAAGTCGTGCAGACGACACACCTCCCTCACCAAAATGGCGGCTCCCAACTTACTCCTCTTGCTGTTATCTCACACTATACACATGTTATATATAAATATCTACATTTGTGTTCACCATAGTGAACCACTAAGCTGGTATGGTGAGTGCAGTCAATAAAAGGTGGCCACACACAGTCAGAAGACGACGCCACAACCCTCATTCCCACAGCCTTACTTCTCCCTCCATGGAGCACAGCCATAAATATCACCACAATCCTGCTATTATCAGAATCCTGGTCAGTTTTATCACAGTCAGGGGTCTTCTGTAATACTATCATCGCTAAATAATAGCAGTATCATGTATATTATGGCATTTGTAGGCGATGCTGTGGTCAAAAGCTGAACAGCGGTGCTGTGAGCTCGTGCTACGTGCGCCAGCCTTGGTGGCTTGCTCATTTCTGAAGCTTTAACACCCAAGAATGTTGGTCTGGATTTTTTTTCTAGGTGACATCTGGCAACTATTGGTCGTGGCTGTACTATAGCTGCCCCTATCCCAGGCAGGGCGTTTAAATTATAGCGCTAGACACGAAAGCATATATAAATGATGTGCGCGGTTCGGTTTTGTCACTGATATCATATATATATGATATGCACAGTTTAAGGTTAAATAAGGTCTCGGTGCTTGGATACAGTATTCCAAATAAGGGCCCTAGCCCCAGATATTTGTGAAGTTGAATAACTACCTTCATTTGGGCCAATACGCTTTCTTTAGTTTGCTGTGGTTTTATTTTAGGTCATATATTATGGCTTGTTATCCAGGGTTTGGAAGTCCCCCTCTATTGTTTTCTTTTTTTTTAAATTTAGTTTTAGTACAGCATTGAGAATCCGAATGCCAAAAATTATGTATACTATACTTTCAATTCTTTTTTTTCAGATTTAACTGAATTGTATCAGGATGGAGAGCAGTGTGAACTATGGTGATTTGAACGAGAGCAAGATGGAGTTATTACTGGAATCAGACGAGGAAGATGCCAGTCTTCTAAAAGAAATGGAACAGCAAGATGATATGCATCCAACAAAACCTTCAATTACAGAAAACCTTCTGCAGTTGAAAAGTATATGTCCTGATTCTCCTGAGGATTATGAGATTACAGAATTTCCTGAAATTCATGAGGATGCTTCGGGAGATTTTGTAGGAGCTATAGAAGTGAGTGATGAGAAAAGACAAAGAAATTTTATTGGTGCATTCTCAAATAATTCTGGGACTGTAACATATAAGGAAGAAAAGCAGGTGGATGAGCTACAGGAAAGCATTGAAGGTGAAAAAAAACACAAAAAATGTTTAGTGGGAGGCCACTGTGATAGTTTCACATGCTCAGGTACACAACAAAATAAAATTTTGCCTTTGACAGAATATATGATAGATGGTGTTCAAATTTTAAGACTAGACATGTCAACAAGTCAACTTCTGTTTGCAAAATCTGCTGCAGCTATGGGGAGTCAGCCATGCAAGGCCAAATCTGCAAATTGCCTGTCTAATGCCTCTCAGTCTAAGGGGCTTTCTTTTATGGAATTAATAACTGAGGAAAGAATAGGTAACACTTTATCAAAAGATTATAAATCTTCACATTCCAATAGCAATGAAGAAAGAACAAAAAAAAAATCAAAATTTATTATAAAAATGCAACAAGACAGTTGTGTGACACAGCCTTCTGGCAACCAGAATAAAACAAAGTCTGGGATAAAGAATAGAAAAAGAAAAAATCAAGAGGTATGTAAACAAAAGTCAGAAAATATGGAATTGAATACTCCAGTAAAAAAGAAGAGACTGGCACATTTTAATATGAATGGCCCAAGAGTTGTTATTTTCCATTGCAGTTACTGTGATTTTAAGTGAGTATACTAATCATCTGTTATACATTCTCTCATTTACTAGGCAGTTGTCTTTGCTATCATAATGAAACCCCTATTATCATTTGCTTCATCAAATATTCTCACCATCACACCATCCCCCTTTAATAATGCCCACTTCTACTGAACCAGTTACAATTGAGGAATATTGTCATTTAAGTTGTCTATATGTGTTGACTTAAAACTTAAAGAAATTATAAGTACAATAGTAATCTTGTGTATAGTATAATATCAATTGGTTGTCTATCGAGTGATTTTCTTAGGTTACTGCATTTATTTAGGTCTAATGTTTCTTTTTAGTCGTGTGTTTGATTATTCTGTTTGTTTGGCAGCAGTAAATTTAAGTTGATTCAGAAGTGATTTATTTTCCTGGGAGGGCTTCTAAGGTGGCTCCTTGTTGCTTGCCACCTTACCTTGTATTTACCTTGTGTTGGTTCTGGGGATCAGTGTCCCCAGGCTTCCTGGGGACCAAAAGGTGATGATCAACGATGATGAGGTGGTGATTGGTGATCTGATCAACCAGGCTGTTAAATGGAGCTACTTGCAGCCTGCTATCTGGCAATGTTCCTAGCTAGTCATGACAGCCTACCAGGTGTTACGGTGCCCTCTCCTATCTCTTTTGTTTGCCTGCTTTAAGAGTCATATCAGCTCTCCCTACTGATTCTCTGAGGTTCAGGGAGTTATTGATATATGTGGCGACCAGACCGGCTGCCAGTTAAGGGAAGGAAGTTACATTATAAGTTGTAAGTAAGGGGAAATTGGCGCCCTGTTATAAAATGAAAGAGTATCCCCTAATGCAGATATGACCTTTTGGAAGGGATGCTAGCCGATCGCGGATTGGCCGACTTAGGTCACGGGCGACCAATCAGGGCCCGCCGTGACGTCACCGAGTGCCCCGGGCGGCGCCAACGTCAGAGTTGACTTGACCTTGGAAGCGAGCGGAAAACAGGTGGGAAAAGAGTTCCTGCAACCCTTTTGTCTGGCAGGCAAGACTCAGGGAGGTTACTGTTATAAGGTAAGCCTGAGTCTTCCTTCACTCCTCCACGGGTCTAGGCCGGAGCTGTTAACAGCAGTTTCCCCGTGTTTGACTGAAGGGCTTCCAGGGTGAATCAGTGGCACCCCCCTTTTTTGGTGGAAGCAAAGACCTGCGGAGGTGGGCATTGTTGGTCCTCTCCTGTGTGACCAAGGAGACTCCGGTAAATCCCGGGAGTCGGAGGGGCTGAGTATTCGGCCTTTTGAGCCCCTAGCAGCTGAGTGCTAGCAGAGCCCCGGCCCACCCCCCACGTGACACAGGGAACAGAGGCCAAAACCTAGGCCCCTTTCAGAGGCACAAGGAGCAGGGATCGTACTTCACCTTAACCCTTACACTGCTCAGGGGTCCTTGGGACATTTACACCCCTGTGCGCAGGAAAAAAAAAAACTCAAAATTTTTTTTTCGTCTTCTAAACATGTTAATTTGTGTCCCCTGAGCACGGAAAAAATAAAAAAAAAATCGTAGGTGACATATTTTGGGCGCAATTGACCGAGGAAGTCTGGCAAAAAGTGGGCGTTGACAGAGCGGTCGTCAGACCCGGTCAGCGTCACCCGCGTTGACAGATGGGAGTTGCCACAAAGATATTATTACCTAATTGTTTCAATGTCTCCGATTGATTTTTTCTTATTTTTTTTGCAGTAATATTATTCAATAGTGTGTATTGTAATATATTTATATAATAAAAGTGGTTAATAATCGCTATACAGGCATACCTCAGAATAAGAGTTTAATCCGTTCCTGGAGACGCCTCGCCTTCTGAAAACTCGCATTCCGAAGTTAATTTCCCAATAAGAAATAAAGGGAAATGAATTAATCCGTTCCTGACTACCCCAAAAACCCCACATCAAACTAAATTTTTATACCTAATTTACCTAATTCATCTAAATAAACCTACAAAACTGTGTTCCAGTTATTACTTACCTTGCTGTCGAGTGCTGTAGGCGTATGGAAGATGGTGAGGAGGGGGGAGGAGGAGAGGAGTTACTGTTTGGAAGGGGAGTCCCCTTCCATAATCACATCACATAACCCCATGCCTTGTAACACTATGGATACCACTTCTCTTTCTAAATTTTTCAAACCAGCCCCTGCTTGCCTTAAACTCTTTCTTATCTGCATCACTCGTTGCAGGGGTATTCTTTAGAAGGTCTTCGTGCAACACCCTGGCTTTCTCACAAATAATGGCCTCCGAAACACTATCACCCCTCAACTCCTTGTCGTGTATCCAAATTAATAACAACTTTTCCACTTCTTCAAGTATTTGTGGTCTTTGTGCTGTTAATGTTCTTACTCCTTTTGCCACTTTAGCACCCATAATCTTATTTTTCTTCTTAAGTATAGTGCATAGTGTTGATGTGGCTTTGTTGTACTGCCTACAAAGTTCAACAACACGTGTACCGTTCTCATGCTTCCGAATGATCTCTTGTTTCTCCTCTATTGTCATCCTCACATGAGCTTTCTGGCCTTTATCCTTACCACTGGCTTTCTTGGGACCCATGGTGAGATATATAATAACAAATTGTATAGACAAATCACCAAAAATCCAACAAAACACTGAAAATCCGCGAGAAGAATTGATGTGGGGGTAGTCACTGAGCGCGAGACAATGGTAAACTGAGGGGCGGCGGGGCGGAGGGGCGACGATCGCCGAACCACCACGCGCTAGGTCCGCCTGTACGCGTATCAACAAACTCGCGTCCCGAAGTAACCCTCGCCTTCTGAGACAAATTTTTGGAGTAAATACTGCTCGCCTTCCGAAAACCTCGCATACAGGGACAATCGCATTCCGAGGTACCACTGTACTCAAAAGTATGATGTGCATATTAGTGATTCAATTATTATGTTTATAAAACAATAAACAAATAGTTTAGCTGCTATTACACTCTATACACAGGTTATATATAAGTATTGGCATGTTTTGGTCACCATAACGAACCACTAAGTTGGTATTGAGAGTCGAAAAGCAACGAAGAGTTACCGCCACACATCAGCCAGCCACTCGCTGCCACTCCCTCAACACACGCACTAAACTTTCTCCCCCAACAATACCAGTTGTGGTGTTATTACACTATATACAGACGTTATATATAAGTATGTGTATATTTTGTTCACCACAACTGTACAGCTATGCTGATATAGTTATTTCAGGCACTAAGAGTCGTCGCTATACACAGATGGCGGCTGGCGGCTCCCTCACTCATTCAAGGTCACACGCACTAAACTTTCTCCCCCAACAATACCATTTGTGGTGTTATTACACTATATACAGACGTTATATATAAGTATGTATATATTTTGTTCACCACAACTGTACAGCTAAGCTGATATAGTTAGTTCAGGCACTAAGAGTCGTCGCTATACACAGATGGCGGCTGGTGGCTCCCTCACTCTTTCAAGGTCACACGCACTAAACTTTCTCCCCCAACAATACCTTTTGCAGTGTTATTACCCTATATACACATATTATATATAAATATCTACATGTTTTATGCACCGTAACTGTACACCTAAGCTTGTAGTGCGCCCAAAGAGCATAGTGGCCACCCTCTAAACAGCTAGACAAATCGTGCAGACGACGTCACCTCCGTCACCCATATGGCTCCTCCCAGCATAATCCTTTTGCTGTTATTACACTAATACACACATTATATATAAGTATCTACATTTGTGTTCACCATAGAGAACCACTGACCTGGTATGGTCAATGCAAACAGTAACAGGTGGCCACACAGTCAGTAAACGATGCTGTCTCCCTCCGTCTCTCAGCATCACTCCTCCCACAGCGCTAATTATTACAACAATCCTGCTATTATCACAACCCTGGTTATTTATATCACAGTCATTGGTCATCCGTAATATTGTCATCGCTAAATAATAACAATTATATATTTATTTTGACATTTTTCGGCGATGCTGTGGTCACAAGCTGAACATCAATGCTGTTCGCTCATGCTGCGTGTGCCGGCCTTGGTTGCTCCAACAGTACTGTGCCTCTCACACCTGAGAATATTGCCCACGATTTTTTTTTTAAATGGCATCTGTTTACAAAGAGCCCTGAGGAAGCTACTGTGAACCCCGTGTAGCCGCGGGCCATTTGAATCTGGCCTGGCACCCTATGGCGTATATATACGCCATGCGCACCATGGGACATGTTACTCAGGGCGTATATATACGCCATGCGCAGTTTAAGGGTTAACCATGAAAAAACCTCCAGAAAAGTGGGCAAGCCAAAACATCCAAACAGCAAGGTAAACAAAGCATAGAAAATAAAGGCAGTGAAGCCCCAAGATACACAAACCACCTGGTTGTAAGTCAGTTATCTTCTTCCACCTATGCACTGGCAGGTGAATACCCACATTCCTCAATCTCCTAGCCTTCAATCTCAGTCATTTTGTCTGGTACCTACACCTATGATGTTTGGTGTTATGCAGTACTCTTTGGGTTCCAGTTTTTCAGATAAATGTTGGCCATCCTGGACTCTGCAGGGGGTCATTTGCATGTGTGTTTGTTCTGCATTTTAGCGTTTGCTTCATGATGCATGTATATTTATGCCTCGCTTCTAATTATACATCTCAAATTGCATGTGCCTAGAGTGATCATCTCTAGATATTTGCTAGTGTTGCCCCTACCTAGCAAGAGTTGGCTTTTCTTGCAGGTTTAGATGTTTGTGGAAGACTGCCTTTTGGTGGAAAGTGCCTTGCCCGTTGCTGTGCAAAGGGGTGGTTGAGCCCCATGCGGCTCCAATGTGCAGAAGACAAACCGACGGCAGTAGATGCATATGACCCTGAATCTGGCTCCAAGATGGGCCTACCCTAACCAGCAGCAGACAAAGCCCCTGCCCTACCAAATTGCCTCTCGAGAGCGAGGATGAGAATTCCAAGAACATAAAAGATTGGAGATAGGCCAGCATGAAGCTGCCATCGAATAAAGCTTGAGCAACCACCTTCTCTGGTAAGAGGAGAGGTGGACAAAAGGGCCAAAGACCAAGTCACGCTAATGACTGAGTCAACACAGCCTGTCAACACTCAAGACGGGCAGAGTAGAATGTGGTCACTGCTTCTCGAAGTGAAGGGTGCATACGGCTTGGGCAAAGCTGCCATCATCACTACAACAGGCAACAAGGTTGCCTGTCCAACTGTGCCCAACCCAAAGCCGAGTCACATTGGCGTCCTCATGGGGCCTGTCGGTATAAAGCTCCACGAAGGCTTAGAAATGCATGGCCATAGCCAAATAAGAGCGAACCTGCAAGGCATCTACCACGAGGGCTGCTGACAGCAGAGGCAACTGAGTGAGAGCACTGCTGCACCAACCCTTGCCTCCCCTGACTTGCCCAATGTGAGGCCACCCTAGTGGTCCAGCCTCTGAAAGGGCAAGCTCTCAAACACATCAGAGAAGTGACCTAGTATCAGTGAAGAGCACCAGGGAGCTCTTTTTTTAAGGTAACCCTGTGCACATACAGCTCCAAGCATCCAAAGAGCCAGGTCCACACAACACCAACTAGACAAAAAACATTCATGAACAATACCAAGCAAATGGCCCCCACAGGACAAAGTCTTAAGATGGCAGGCACTTAGCTTAGAAGCAGCAGGACTCGCATGGCACATTGATTACCTGGAAGCCCTACAGTGAATCTCCCACATGTCCACATGCTCTTAAGAACCGGTGCAAAGGGCTAAAGTGGACCGGAGCTTTGCCTTCCCCACCACAATCTACTGAGGATAGTAATTACCTAAGTGTAATTACATGTGTAGTTAGAATGAGAGCTATGCCCACAATGTCCCGTCTTTCAGTACCTGTACTGTCATATGATGCTTTGAAACTACTGATAGGTTTGGCATCCATCACTACCTCACTTTTTCTGTCTACCAATAGGCAAAAGTGAACTTTCAAATTTTTGGGGGCAGCTTTGTTTCCGTAGCTTAAATTTACGACCTCTTATCATAAAGTGTTGTCCCCATTTTTTCTTGGAGGCAGTCCTCTAGGGTTTGTGCATTGCCTGACTTTTTCAGGGTTTGCCTTCGGCCGGGTTTGATTCTTGGGCTTTTGTGCTTCTTCATGCCAGCACTTTCAAAGTTTGCCTCTTGGCTAATGCTGGGGGGGGAGGGGGGAGAACATAGTTTTACCAGTTTTGTTTGCTCCTGGTCCCACATTTTGTGAGCCTTTTGGATTTTTCCCTCTTGGCCTGTAGTGGGGTTGGTCTTCTGGAATTCTCTCCTTTGTTGTATGGGGTCCTTGTGATGTGGTTGCCTCTGGTGTGGTCAGTCTGGTTTTGTCCATCTGTGAGTGTCTGGTTGTTCCCCTTTCCCAAGTGGGATTTGGCGGCCCTGCAGTCTGGTTGATACCTGGTTGATGGGGTTCTGGGAGTTCTTCTACTCCCCAAGCCCGGCCCGACATTGACATTGTTATTTAGCCTCTAACCTGGTTCTTTGCTTGGCAGTCCCACATTTCCCCCTTGCCTTGGTTTTCCTGGTTGGTATCCTTGATATAATGTCTATGTGCTGGCATGTTCCAGTTTGTCCAACGTTCCAAGGAGGGTTAGATTTCATTGTGGGACATCAAGCTTTCTGCTTCAAGGTTCTGCTCTTCAGTTTGAATCTGGCTCCTCATACTTGAATCTGACTCCTCGCTCCCACAATCACTCCTCGCATGAGTGATTGTGATCCGGCTTCAAATCTTTGGTGCTTGTTTTACTTCTCTTCTCGTCTTGTTTGGGCCCCCTAGCTAGTCCATGCTGGTGGAACCAGCTGGCCAGGGTTCTGGTTCTTTACCTGCTCACCAGGTTTCAGTTCCTGGTGGACTGATAGAAGTCCTAGATGGTTCTGTCCCAGGTTCAGTCATAGTGGGCCTCATTGGGGTTCTCAATTGGTATCTGTTTACCTTCCTCCAATGATTCTGCTCTGTGGGCTGTGTCATCACATGTCTCATGTTGGGTAGGCTCCAGGTGATCTGTCAAGTGGTGTTTTTCCTGGGCTGAGTTTTGCTCTGGGTGATGGGCTGGTTCCTCCAGTTTCGCCTTTGCCAGGACTGTCAGGATCCAGGATCGGCCCCTGTCTGCCTTTTTATCAGCTCTTATTTTGTTGACTTTCCTCCTCTGTCGTTTGTTCTTTTTTCTGTGCGGCCATTCCTCCTCCCATGTCACTCAATGTGTTCACAGATGCCTCAGCTCTAAGTTGGGGTTTCATGCCCTACACTCACCAGGCCTTCTGAAGTCAGTTGTCAGAACTGTTCCATTGGACACATGGCATGGTGTGTGATTTTACAGCTGTGTGGCAGGCTCCATTACTCCAGGCTCCATTGGACTCCTCAGGGCTCCATTATCTGGCTCCATTCTAACTGCTCCCTGGTGTTTATTTTTCTGAACCAAGGGGGTTGCTTCGGTTACCCCTTTTGGAACTGGACTCTTCATATAGTTTAGCTTCTGGATTCTTGGAGTTTAATAATCCACACGATTCATGGGGTGTCTTGACATTCTCACAGATGGGTTATTATGCTTCCAATTTTATTTCGTGGAGTGGTCCATTGTGGATGGGTTGGGTTTGCGAGGTGTTCAGTTGCCCTGAGGTGGACCTCTTCGCATCTGTTTGTAACTGGAATCTCTCCCTCCTATGTAGCCCTGTTCTCCAATTGGGAGGCTCTCGCAGTGGATGCCTTTCAGCTCGACTAGTTGAGGTGGGGCTACATATACAGTGGAACCCCAGTTGAATATTGCCCCACTTTACAAATTTTGTGGTATACGAGGTCAATTTCCTCGTAAAATTTGACTCGGTATTTGTGGTTTGCCTTGGTTGTCGATTTTGTTGATACCTGTACGTGTATGGGTCGACAAATGCATGATTCTGTTCGCTTGAATATTGTATTTGGGAGGACAACAGGATGGATGGTGGAGGGGACTAGATGGATGGTGAGGGTACTAGATGGATGGATGGAAGGTGAGGGGACTAGATGGATGGATGGATGGTGAGGGCACTAGATGGATGGATGGATGGTTGCCTTACCTACCTTGAGGTTACCTTGAGGTGATTCCGGGACTTAGAGGCCTGGTCATTGACCAGGCTTCCATGTTGCTGGACTGGTCAACCGGGCTGTTGGACGCGGCTGCTCAAAGCCTGATGTATGAGTCACAGCCTGGTTGATCAGGTATCCTTTGGAAGTGCTTGTCAAGTTCTCTTTTGAACACTGTGAAGGGTCAGTCAGTTATGCCCCTTACGTGTAGTGGAAGCGTGTTAAACAGTCTCGGGCCTCTGATGTTGATAGAGTTCTCTCTCAGAGTACCTGTTGCACCTCTGCTCTTCAACGGGAGTATTCTGCACATCCTGCCGTGCCTTCTGGTCTCATGTGCTGTTATTTCTGTGTGCAGGTTTGGGACCAGCCCCTCTACTATTTTCCATGCATAAATTATTATGTATCTCTCCCACCTGCGCTCAAGAGAATACAGATTTAGGCTCTTTAGTTGGTCCCAATAGTTTAGATGTTTTACCGAGTGGATTCTAGCAGTAAAGAATCTCTGCATGCTCTCCAGGTCAGCAATTTCTCCAGCTTTGAAAAAGGCTGTCATTATGCAGCAGTATTCCACTCTGGAAAGCACTAACATCTTGAAAAGTATCATCGGTATAGCATCTCTAGTGTGAAAGGTTCTTGTTATCCAACCTGTCATTTTTCTTGCAGTTGAGACAGCAACTTTATTGTGTTCTTTAAATGTAAGGTCTTCCAACATCAGTACACCCAAATCCTTTACATTGCCTTTCCGTTCTATGTTATGATTTGACAGCATTTTGTACATGGTTATTATATTTTCATTTTTTCCATAGTGCTTGAGCTGGAACTTATCATCGTTAAACACCATATTATTTTCTGTAGCCCATAGAAAGACCTGATTTACATATGATTGGAGGTTTCCTGTGTCCTCTGTTGTCTACTCTTATAAAAATCCTAGTGTCATCTGCAAAGGATGATACAGTACTATAGGTTGTGTCCTTGTCTATGTCCGAATATAAGGATGAGAAAAATTACTGGAGCAAGCACAGTACCCTGGGGGACTGAGCTCTTTATGGTTGATGATCCGGATTTTATTTTGTTGACTATTACACATTGGGTTCTGTTAGTCAGGAAATTGTAGATCCATCTGCCTATTTTTCCTGTAATTCATTTTGAATGCATTTTATGTGCAATAACACCATAGTCACATTTATCAAAAGCTTTTGCGAAATCTGTGTAAATTACATCAGTGTTTTGTTTGTCTTCCATGGCATCTAGTGTCATGTCGTAGTGGTCCAGCAACTGTGATAGGCAAGAGTCCCATGTTCTGAAAAAATGTTATCCGGGGTTATGGAGATGCTGTGATTCCATGTGTTGAACTGGAGAAAGTGAGATTCTCCCTATTTCTGTGATTCCATGTATTTTGTGATCTTACTTCTTAGCACACACTCAAAGATTTTTATGATGTGTGATGTTAGTGCTATCGGCCTGTAATTTTTTGCCTATGCCTTATTTCCTCCTTTATGGAATGGCGCTATCTCTGCTATTTTTAATATGTCAGGGATAATGCCAGTATCTAGGCTTTATCTCCAAAGAATGTGAAGGAGCTGCAATAGCGTTTTTTTACAGTTCTTGAAGAATATAGAGTTCCAAGACTTGGGGCTGGTGCAGAGTGTATAGGCATACTGTCTATGGCTTCTTCAAAATCCAGTGGGGATAGAGTCACATCTGATATATGATTTGATGTTGGTATCATATCCATGAAAAATTCATTTGGGTTATCAATCTTCAGTGTGTTTAGTGGCTCGCTGAAAACAGTCATACTGATTCCTCAGTATTTCCCTCATTTCTTTGTTGTCATGTGTGACAGTTCCATCTCCCTTTTGCAGGGGCCCGATACTAGATGTGGTTTTTATCTTGATTTTGCATAGGAGAAAAAATATTTTGGATTTCTCTCTATTTCACTGATGGCCTTTTGCTCTCTTGGCCTCTCCTGGGTTTTGTATGATTCTTGTAGCTTTAGTTTAATTGTTTCTATTTCTCTACCTAATCTTCTTCGCCATTCTTGAGATAGGGTGTGACTCTCAAGTTGTTCCACAATTCGTTTTCTTCACCTTTAGAGGGAACGACGTTCCCGTTCCAATCTGCATCTCTTCCTCTTTTTTTTCTTGGGGTATGCGGTTTGAACATATTTCTAGTGCTACTGATCTTATTTTTTCCAGGCACTGGTTCAGGTTTGCATTTTCTACCTGTTCTTCCCAGCTTATTTCTGTGAAGTTTTGGTTTATTGCTCACAGTTTATCTGTTTATTATTGAAGTTGAATTTGCTGAAATCTCCTCCACTGGGAATCGGGACTGGTTTTGAAGGTCTATTCCCCATGCTTGTCAGAATTTCAATTAAGTTGTGATCTGAGTAACAGGTATTTGTAATCATAATGTTCCTGATCAATTCATCATTATTAGTGAAAATGAGGTCCAGCGTGTTCTCCATCCTAGTTGGTTCTACTATTTGCTGGTTTAAGGCAAACCTGTCACACATCCATAGCAGGTCATTTGCATGTGCCTGTTCATTTAGGCTACTTCCCCGAATTCTCTCTGATACAACTATCAGCTATGGTCTTCCATTTCAGGTGCCGTATGTTGAAGTCCCCAAGCAGGATGATGTTTGGGGCTGGATTTGTGAGGTTTTCCCAAGCAGTCCTCTATTTTCATTAGTTGGTCTTTAATGCTGATGATTTGCCTTCGGTGACTTATATACAAGGACAATAACTACATTTAAGATCCCTATTTTGATTATTAGCACTTCCACCATATCATTTGTGGTGTTTAGCAGCTCAGTATAGATGAGTGTGTCCTTGGTGTACAGGCTGACCCCACCTTGTAGCCTGTGTTTCCTGTCACATCTGAAAAGATTGTACTCCGAAATCCATATTTCACCATCATGGTAGTCCATGGTGTGAGTTTCCATTAAGGCTGCAAACGCTGCATTTGCCTCATGTAAAAAGCCATCTATGAAGTGCACTTTGTTACATTTGCATGTTTTTATACCTTGAATGTTATAAAAGCATATAATGGCTTTTTGGTGCTTTTCGCTTCCTTTCCCCTCTGACATTAATCAGGTTCTTTTAGTGTCTGTGGCTCCTTTGGGTGCTCACTACCTGTTGTGTCCCCTTGTGCGTACAAACATACGGACGTAAGTACAGTGGACCTGCGGAGGGCCTATTGGCCCGTGCGAGGTAGCTACTGTTTCTTACCATCCATTCCCACTCACATACATGTCCAACCCGCCCTTGCACTAATCGTGGGGCCCCACCACAACGTTACGTGTTAATTGGTTCAGCGCGTCACCGGGCCTATTACAGTGCAGGTCATTCCTCCGGTCTTTCCTGATTCTGCGCTTATCCCTTTTATGCCCGTTGTTTCGTGCCCACAATGTGCCGCAAGGGTGGCTTGAGCCACTATCCCGGTTTATATTGTTTCGTGGGGATTGGTCAATAAACACAAACACTAAAGAACTACTTATCTTTTGTTGCGTATTCAGTAGTTGCGGGTGATATTTTGGCGCTCTGAGTGTCAGTACGGTGTCTTGCATGTCTGTTCTGGACCACACTTGCAGGTAGTCTCGTTATTCTTCGCTACTCTGCTGGTTATATGCTTGGGCGCCGCCTCACAGTTCTCCACAGGTTGGCAGGACTTTTCCTTGGACGTATGGAATGGTTTGAGTTCCATCGTTGGTGGTTTGGAGAGCTTTGCTTCTCTGGTTAGGCTCACGCATTTGGAGCGAGTATCTTCTTGGGATACTCTACTCACTCCGCCACCCTTGTTCACTGTTCCATCCTTGTTTACTCTTCCCCGCTTGGCGGGATTGCGTCGATGGCTCCTGACTGGGGTGTTTGGTGTGGTGTTTGGTCACCTTGCATGTGTCTTTAGTGCCTTTTTTGTCCATCTTTTGTTCTTTGTTGTCCTGTGGGGCTCTGCCCCACATTTTGGTGCTTTTGTTTTTGTTGTCGACCCCTGGGTTTTTTCCCCTGTCTGGATACTTTCCTTGCCTATCTTCTGTGCCTGACTGCACCCTGCTGTCCGGTAGGTCCCTCAGGTATGTACGCGCTCCTCTACACATTTTGTGGTTGGTTGTGTGCGTTACTTCCCGGCCGCTCCTTGGGCCGTATTCGTGGTTTCCTTACTTATTTCAGTTTTTCCTCCCCATGCTACACTTTTTGTGTCTGGGTCAGTGCTTCTTGGTTATCCTGTTTGGTGCTCCAGTGGGCCTCTGCCCATGTTCCCCGGTAGGCAAGAACTCCTAGCACTTTGATTGATGCCAGAAAGTTATACATATCCATTCAGCCTGGATAGCTCCGGGGAGCCTCCGGGACTCACCCAGAAAATGGCGTTTCATTACATTCAACGCTGGTTTTTTTCGAGATGGAATCTTTTTACAGAACCCCTACACCTGCAGGAGTGTTAAATCTTATGCTGTACAGTAAGCATCTAAAAAAAAACAAGGTTGCAATGTGTAGTTAAAGAGTTAAGGCCAGATTTTGGTTCTGGTCCCAATAGGCTCTCATGAATTGTCGAGCGGTCTGGCATACCTGGTTGATACCTGGTTGATGGGGTTCTGGGAGTTCTTCTACTCCCCAAGCCCAGCCCGAGGCCAGGCTCGACTTGTGAGAGTTTGGTCCACCAGGCTGTTGCTTGGAGCGGCCCGCAGGCCCACATACCCACCACAGCCCGGTTGGTCCGGCACTCCTTGGAGGAATAAATCTAGTTTCCTCTTGAAAATGTCCACGGTTGTTCCGGCAATATTTCTTATGCTTGCTGGGAGGACGTTGAACAACCGCGGACCTCTGATGTTTATACAGTGTTCTCTGATTGTGCCTATGGCACCTCTGCTCTTCATTGGTTCTATTCTACATTTTCTTCCATGTCGTTCACTCCAGTACGTTGTTATTTTACTGTGTAGATTTGGTACTTGGCCCTCCAATATCTTCCAGGTGTATATTATTTGATATCTCTCTCGTCTTCTTTCTAGTGAGTACATTTGGAGGTTTGTCTGGAGGCATGTCTAAAGGTTTGGATGATTCTATATTGTAGCACATTGGAGCTATTTACAGCCCATCAGAAAAGGACATTTTGTTACATTACTGCCAAATTTCTTTTTCCACTCCCAGTGAGAAATGTTTTGAAAAATAACAAATATATATGAATTGAGGAAATGACACAACTGGAAAAGTTGGCTAAAATTCTTGGTGTGATAGTCTGGATGTAGTGAATTAAGAAAAAGGATTTACCATTAGCGTACCTAAAAAATAAAAGTTTATTTCTTTAGCTGTTCGTCTTAATTTTTGTTGTTGTTACAGGTTACAGGTATTTTTAATTTCCATTCCATTCCAGGTGTCCCTTTATGAACGAGAATATCAATGAAATAGTTGAACATCTTACTCCCAGGGAAAGGTTTAATCACCTCCATGATATATCAGAAAAATTAAATAGCTTCAAGGAGTGTGTGAAACTTAATGTAATGGTTGCAAAGAACAAAGCCAAAGTACAGGTAAGTGCCAGTGAGACAGTGAGAGAGTGATGAGTGAGTGAGTGAGTGAGTGAGGGAGCAATAGTGAGAGAGGGAAAATGCAATAGTGATTGCCTAAGTGTAGTTACAGGATGAAAATTTTTCTCATGGTGTCCCGTCTTCCTAGCACTCTTTACCATATAATGCTTTGAAACTACTGACGGTTTTGGCCTCTACCACCACCTCACCTAACTTGTTCCAACCGTTTACCACTCTACGAAAGGGAATTTTCTTATATTTCTTCGGCAGATTTGTTTAGTTGGTTTAAATCTACAACGTCTTGTTCTTGAAGTTCCAGGTCTCTGGAATTCTTCCCTATTAATTTTATAGATTACCATTACTATTTTGTATGTAGTGATCATATCATACCCCCTTTTTCTTCTATCTTCTAGTTTTGACATATTTAATGTCATTAACCTCTAACTGTAGCTCTTGTCCTTCAGATCTGGGAGCCATTTAGTTGCATTTCTTTGCACCTTTTCCAGTTTGTTGATGTGCTTCTTAACCCTTTAACAGTGCAAATTGTATATAGACAATTTTGGTCTAACTGCCTGCACTACACACATTATACATGTACATTTAGAGTACCGTGTAAGATTTAAAAGTCTCTCCTCTACATGGGGTTCACATCAGCTTCCTCAGGGTCCTAGTAAATAGACACCATTTATAAAAAAAAATTCATGGTAAGATTCCCGAGTGTGAAGGGCTCAGTTCAGTACAACCTGGATTCAATCTATCCCGATTTGGGAAATCTTCAGCTAGTTGCACACTTCCAACTGGATTTACTCACCTGATTCGACAAACAATGGTTTGCCGAAGCGAAGGATGTGCGGATTTGCTTACGATGTTGGGACAGAGTTCGCTGACTGGTGGAAAACTATCTATTCTGTCACAGGTTATAATTAATAATTCTTTCATATGACAAGTTGGATCACACAAGTGGACCACACAACAAGTGAACCATATTAACTAAACTTCAGCCAGAGTGATCTGCACAGCAAGTGAACCATATTAACCCTCAAACCGCGCATATCATATATAAATGATATCAGTGACAAAACCGAAACCGCGCACATCATTTATACTGTACTTTTAAATCTTACGTGGTACTCCCAACCAACCAAAAATACATAGCTGTGGTGTGCAGTCCTGCAATTAATTTCAAATTCAAATTCAAATTTTTATTCAGGTAAAAGTACATTCATAGATTATGAGTTACAAACATAATATTGGATTTATAGATAGAGCTAGTACATACAATATATAAAGCCCGGTTTATTGCACGGTTTAAGGGTTAACGTGTTGTTACAGGAATGTTTCCTGGAAAATGTTTACAAATCTCCAGGTCCAAAAGTCCTCTGTTCTTACTTCATAAATAGTGAGAGAGCGAGTGAGCAATAGTGAGAAAGCGAGTGAGTGAACAATAGGGAGAGCGTGAGTGAGCAATAGTGAGAGAGCGAGTGAGCAATAGTGAGAAAGTGAGTGAGTGAACAATAGGGAGAGCGTGAGTGAGCAATAGTTTTTTTTTTTTTTTTTTTTTTTTTTTTGAGATATATACAAGAGTTGTTACATTCTTGTACAGCCACTAGTACGCGTAGCGTTTCGGGCAAGTCCTTAATCCTATGGTCCCTGGAATACGATCCCCTGCCGCGAAGAATCGTTTTTTCATCCAAGTACACATTTTACTGTTGCGTTAAACAGAGGCTACAGTTAAGGAATTGCGCCCAGTAAATCCTCCCCGGCCAGGATACGAACCCATGACATAGCGCTCGCGGAACGCCAGGCGAGTGTCTTACCACTACACCACGGAGACTGTAAAGAGTGAGAGAGCGAGTGAGCAATACAGTAGTGAGAAAGCTATTGAGCAATAGTGAGAGAGCGAGTGAGCAATAGTGAAAGCAAGTGAGCAATAGTGAGAGAGCAAGAGAGCAATTGTGAGAGAGCGAGAGCAATAGTGAGTGTGAGAGCAATAATAAGAGACAGAGATCAATAGAGTGAGACAGAGAGTGAGGGGTGGGAGGGAGGTGGGCAACTTTGTGGTGGTTGTCTACTATAAATATTGCCTTCCTGCATAAAATGCAGATTAGACACAATGACCACAACAACACAAAAATTAATATTTAGTGTAATGTATCAACCCGTTCTCGCAAATTTAATAAGTCAATATTGACTTATTAAATATGTGCATAGGTGACATACTTAACATAATAGATACCCTTAAAAAGATTCATAGAAAACACCAACCTTACCTAACCTACTTAGTATGTTAAGATAAGCATCTTATTGCTTCGTAATTACAATTATTACCTAACCTATAATAAATATAGGTTAAGTAATAATTGTAATTACGAAGCAATTAGATGCTTATCTTAAGATACTAACAAGGTTAGGTAAGGTCGGTGTTTTCTATGAATCTTTTTAAGGGTATCTATTATGTTTAGTATATCACCTATGCACGTAGTTAATAAGTCAATATTGACTTTACGAATTTGCGAGAACGGGTTGAATGTATATATAAAATACTTTGTATACTACTGTGCTGAAATTGTTTGAAAGTTAAATTAAATTTTTTCCAGGTTCGTTTGCTGAGTCGTGCAGAATGCACCAACTGTGGTCAGCAAGTTCCTTTGGATGTGGATAGCAGTGACCAACTTGCCTTACATTATAACTGGTGTAGAAAATTAATAAGTGATGATAAATATATTTCATGCCCATATTGTAATGAATTAGTCCACCGTGGTAGCATTAAAAAGCATCTCAATGTAAAATCAAAGAAACAATGTACTATGAATATAACTTCAACTCTTCAACTAATGTCATGTGTGTGTAAGCAATATTCTGTAGAGCACCGACCTGTGTGTGTTGTATGCAATGAAAAGTGTTGGTCTTATTTAGGGCACAGAATGGAATTAAATCCAGTTTGTGAAGGTTGCAGGATAAACATAATTAGTGGAAACACCACAAAATTAAAGAATAGAGATTTGGCTGCATGTGCAATATGTAGTTATCAATGTTCTAAGAAATGTGTTACTTACTGGGCTAGTGAACTAGAGGCAGTGTTCATTGGAGAAAACTGCATTAAAAAGTTGAAAGAACCATTAATACACAAGTCAATATCAGTTGCAGATGCTATGGAAGCTAAGATTAGAAAACTTATAGAGATGGCTGTAGCATCTGAACAATTTAGCATGGACCTTGAGAGAGCACAAGCTAAAAATATATCTACTTCTGTGGAATGTTTGACTGAAAGCCATACTAGTAATTCAGACAAATATTCAAGTAATTTCACAAATACAGTGCAGGAAGCTAAAGATAAGAAAAATGTAATGAACTGCAATTTTAGCCAGAGTGAATCAGAAAAATCTATGGTAAAACATGATCTTCCAGTTCCGAGCAGAGTTACAAATGGACATTTTATCCCAATAACTGGATCTTTTAGAATAAATGCTGGTAATCCATTGCCATTTGCAAAATTGGCGACTACTTCAGATACTCAGAATCCACATAAGACTGTGCCAGTTACATCCATTTCTGCCCCAGCGGTGCCTAAAAGTAAAGTAGTTATCCAGAGTGATGTGTCAAAAAATTTTCTAAAAGCCGATTATACAGGAATTTGTCAAAAAATTGCTGAGGGCAAACTATCTATGAAGGTTTCACCTCATCGACCAAATCCTAAAACAATGTGTCAAGTCATTTCTAATTGCACCCCAAATAATGTTATCACAGAGCCTTTACCATTGAAATATGTTTTAAAACTGAACAGTTTGACACCTACAAGACAAGAAAAAAAGGATGATCAAAAAGAAGCAAATGCCAGTCACATAATTATCAGAACTTCATCAAATGCTTTTCAAATAAAAAGAAGCGACGTGGCTCCACCTAGGGTAGCCCTAGTAATTAAAACTGCTAACAATTTATTAATGAATGAGATTAAAAAAAAAGGAAAATTTCACAAGAGTGGCATGAAAGAAAGTTATGTCAAAAAATAAGACAGAAATAGTAACTTTGGATTAGAATTTGTTTGATGCAAGAATGCCACTCGTGTAAAAATTTTGTTTACCATAATTGAGTATACAGTGGCGCCTCGATTAACGAGTTTAATCCGTTCCAGCACCGAGCTCGTCATGTGGAAAACTCGTCTTGCGAAACAATAACAAAACTGTCGTTGGTGGTGTCTGAGAACCAGCGGGAACGCTCATTAATCGAGCGAAAGCTCGTCAGTCGAGACATATATTTTCTGCTAGTGGCTTGCTCGTTACGAGCATCGTTACTCAAAATGCTCGTAACTGGAGCCACTTGTCATTCGAGGTTCCACTGTATTATTAATGAGTAAATGATTGGTAAATGAATATGTAAAGTTTTTTTTTTTCCAAGGCTGAAACATCAGAACTAATTCAGATGTTGAATTTGATTTTATTTCTTTTTTTACCATTGAATTCTTAACTTCTTGAAAGAAATTAATATACATTTAGTACTTGCATTGATAACTGTATTTACATACATAGCATATGAGATATTATCAACTATATTTGTGCAGTCTATGTATTGGCTCAAATTCCTTGTATTCCTGTACGATAAGATTAGCATTAACAGCTTACATACACTTTTGTGATATTTTATATAATTAATTTTATGACATTCATGTGACAATGAAATTACCATGTTATATAAAGTTCCTTAATATGCTTGTTAATAGGCATTATGTATACATGAATTACTGTATATATTTATATGTAGTTTTATATAGCATTCATATTAGAATTAATTTTTCTAAGAAAGCAGTGTAATTTTAGTGTGATAAATTAAACATATGTATAATTTTATTTCCATACTTACCTAACAAATTTCTTGTAATGAAACCTGTTTCCAACATAGTGGGTTGTAAACCCTTTGGCTTGGATTCAGTTTTATTTGTCCCTATCTATACTAAGAATCGGACACTTCCTCAATGGCCTCTCTTGGTCTGGGTGAAGACGTGGATGTACAGCTCCCTGGGGCCTGTGGAGATACCTCCACAGAAAGAAAAGTCCAATATAATAACACTGGATGTTTTTTAGAGGCTGGCAGAAACAGAGAGGAACAGGCAGAAAGAAACATTGCAGGAGTAATGAACGAGTACAAATGGTGAGGTAGAAATGACCAAGACTGGACCTCAAGTCGTCATCAAGCGCGCACATACACCTACAAAGTGAGTCAACATAATTAACCCCCTTGTCACCTAGTGCAGGCTAGGTAACCAAAATCTCTTTGTTACACTGTTTTTAAATTAAATTTTAATTTAATTTATATTAGTCAATTAAGTCCAATAAATGAGTGCATTAATATTTTCTTTAGTTCTTATTAATTATAGGATCATAACTAAACTATTTATAGTTAATAATCATTAGATTAAATTTGCCTATGTTTATTATTCAACTTTTTTCTTTGCTTTCATTATTACCAAGGTTGCCTAGCCTCGCCATACTCCCTTACTCCATTGTACCCCTGGCTTTGCCTGTCTCAAAATGCAAATTATTACTTAGTGTACCTGAGAGTATAATGGGACCTCGACGTACGATACTAATCCGTTCCCAGAGACGGATCGTAAGTAGAAGCGATTTTTTCCATAAGAAATAAAGGGATATTGAATTAATCCGTTCCCCACCCTCCAAAATATTAACATACAAATACATTTTATACTGAATACAATGCTTTTTTCTAACTACAATACAGTACCAAAGTTTCTCTTACCTTTATGGAGGGTTCTAGATGGAAGATGGTGATGAGGGGGGAGGAGGAGAGTTGTTACTGTTTGGAAGGAAAGTCCCCTTCCATTATCACATCAGGCAGTGATGTTTTCTCTGGGGTACTCTCTCTCCTACGTTTTGCCTGAATACCACTAGGACCTGGTTGTGGTTCGGTGCTTGTTTGTCTCGCTACATATTTGTCAAGAGACATTTGTTTTTTCCTTCGTTTTAACATGTGTCTGTAATAATGCATCAGTGTCATTGAATAGGTTAAGGCAACGACCTACTGCAGCTTGATTTGGGTGAGTCGTTTCAGCAAAGGTTTGCAGTTCTTCCCATGCTGCACACATTTTCTTAATTGTTGAGGAAGAGACATTCTGTGCTGGCACATCCTCCCCTGAAGAAATTTCCTCGGCTACCTCTTCTTCCCCACTTGCATTACCACACAACACAAGAGTAAACCGATCTTTCATAGGCTTGTGTCCAGGCAATGACTGCTCCTCCTTGGTAATGTATGTTTTCTTTGGCAATCTTTTCCAGAATAGTCCTGTCTCGTCACAACATCTAGAAGTCTGCTGATTTTATTGGATGATCCATAGATGTGTGGCTCCTCTTGCATGATAGTATGATGATAGATGGAATTACTGGTGTCAATTTCACTTTGCCTCAGATCTACAAGATCTTGTTGAAGTTCTCGGTGTACTGCTGCTCTCAGATTGCTCAATGACAATCCAAGGTTACACTCAACGGCTCCTTTAAAGGCAGATTCTTTGGCTAACTTATCAGCTCTATCATGCATTCGGAGGCCAACATGAGATGGAGACCACATGAAATGGACTCTGTTACCATCCTTAATAATTTTGTTGTATTTGTGTCTAGCTTCGGACACGAGCATGTTACAGTTATGTCTTAAAGAGTTGAGAGCATTTAAGGATGATAAGGAGTCACTTACAATTAATGTATCAAGTTTGGAGACTTGTACACATTTCAGTGCAAGGATCAAGGCAAATAGTTCGGTCTGAAGGGTAGAGGCCCAATTGTTTATACGGACTCCCCACTCAAAGTACAAGCCATCGCCCATTGTCAGAACAACTGCACTTCCAGCTGCACCCGTGGTGCGGTGTAGGGAACCATCAGTGTATATGATTTGAGAGAGAGAATGCTCTGTGGACAGAGCATCAATATGGCTTAAGGCGTTGAGCTTTGCCTCAAGACGAAGCTTGGGCTGATCTCTAATTTGCTCCTAGGGTGGAAAGGGAGGGATTAAAACTTGAAAGGGTGTAACCTCCCACGGTGCAGGAAAGTGCCATTGTTGTTTCTCTTGGTACAAATCATGAACCTGATACATTCTGAGTTGAGTTCCAGTTTTTGTTATCCATTTGGAACAATGCTGATTTTCAATAAAAAAATTCTGGAGGGCTTCTGTGCAAGGATTAGGATGAGTTAGCCTAAGCATTTTTATACCAATTTGACAGTTAATTTCAGTAACACGATCAACAACGCTCAGAATATTAAGTTCCTTTCTCATATTAAGTATCTTTGTGGTACGAGGGCACCCAAGGATTATCCTCAAGGCTTTGTTCTGCAATTTTTCAAGCCCTCCAAGCTTTCTTTCAGGCATCAAAACAAGCAGAGGTGCAGCATAATCCACTAAAGATCTGATGTATGCAAGGTACATAATTTTGACAATTCTGACATTGGCACCATAGCCTGAGTGATAACCTGCAACAGCCTTGAGAGCTCGGAGTCTATAAACTTAAAGCCAGATATTGAACATTTTTTACTGACGTTACTGGACTATCTTACAGGTAACTATCCACAGTCTGTACCTAAAGCCTATTAATTCCACTGACATCAATGAGATAATCCTTTCCCTTAAAACCAAGTCTAGTGCCCTTGAGGAGATACCAACTTTAATTTACAAAAAAGCCTCCAGATCTTTAGCCCCTGCTATTGCATTGCTCTTCAACAAGTCACTTGAACTCCAAACCTTTCCAGATATTCTAAAAAAAGCGAGAGTAACGCCTGTCTCACAAATGTGGTGATCTCACAGATGTTAACAACTACAGAGCCTATATCAATCCTGCCAAACTTGTCAAAAATTGTTGAAAAACTAATCTATAAGCAGCTTTACTCTTATCTAGCCAAACACAATATACTTCAACCCGTTCTCGCAAATTCGTAAAGTCAATATTGACTTATTAACTACGTGCATAGGTGATATACTAAACATAATAGATACCCCTAAAAAGATTCATAGAAAACACCGACCTTACCTAACCTTGTTAGTATCTTAAGATAAGCATCTTATTGCTTTGTAATTACAATTATTGCTTAACCTATACCTATTATAGGTTAGGTAATAATTGTAATTACGAAGCAATAAGATGCTTATCTTAAGATACTAACAAGGTTAGGTAAGATCGGTGTTTTCTATGAATCTTTTTAAGGGTATCTATTATGTTAAGTATGTCACCTATGCACATATTTAATAAGTCAATATTGACTTATTAAATTTGCGAGAACGGGTTGTATACTTAGCCCTTGCCAATATGGCTTCAGACCCAAAAAAAGCACTAACGATGCACTTATTAGTATGCTTAACTCGATTCATACAGCTCTTGATAAAAATGAGTTCCCGGTTGGGTTATTTGTGGACCTGCGTAAGGCTTTTGACACTGTCAACCACCAAAACCTTCTTCTTAAATTACATCATTATGGAGTCAGAGGACACTCCCTGCAATACCTCAAATCCTACGTTACTGACAGGCCTTACTTACTACCAGTATGTTTCTGTGAATAATTCAATTTCTCCCACCCTACCCATCAACATTGGTGTTCCTCAGGGCAGCATACTTGGCCCTTTCCTCTTTCTCATCTACATTAATGACCTTCCAAATGCCTCCCAACACCTCAAACTAATTCTATTTGCTGACGACACAACCTTCATTTACTCCAATCATGACCCCCCTTGCTCTAAATGCCACAATAAATACTGAACTAAATAAAGTCCATCTTTGGCTAACTGCCAACAAACTCACCCTTAACATTGACAAAACTTTCTATATTCTGTTTGGCAATAAATCCTCTAATCAAATAAATCTCAAAATAAACAATACCCAAATTTGTAACAAATTAGATGGCAAATTCCTTGGCATTCTCATTGACCACAAGCTGAATTTTCAAGGACACATTCTAAATATATCAAAAAAAGTTTCAAAAACTGTTGGCTTTCTTTCTAAGATCGGATATTATGTACCCCGCCCTGCCCTGGTGACTCTCTATTACTCCCTCATCTATCCATATCTCAACTATGGTATTCTCTTTATGCTCAATTAGTATTAAGCTTTAGTCATTTAAGTTTTTCATGCCCGAAACGCTTTGCGTAATAGTGGCTTTAGGCATTGTATGTACTAGCCCTATCTATAAATCCATCACTCTTTGTAAAATCTCTTGTATGTATGTACCTTACCTAAATAAACATTTGATTTGATTTGATTTTATGTTTTTATTGGGGGCCGGGCCTATCTGATCTCCGCTAAATTTGATACTTCCTGATTCTAACTGCTGGCCTTATCATTAATACTCTATACCCCTCATAACAGCAGATAATTCATAACAGCCTGTAAGTGGAGGCCCTTTTGAGCCATTGCCAGTGGAGATACTGGAGATCTGTGGAGGTGCGACTGCACCCTGCGTGACGGGAGATGTCTCCCGTGGACCAAATGGATTGATGAAGATTAAGCCACCCAAAGAAAAGCCTTTGATACTGTTAATCACAACTACCTCTTAAACTCCAGCATTATGGAATCCGAGGCCTTGCCCTTGACTACATCCGATCCTATCTTATTGACAGACACCAATATGTAACCATCAATGATACAACTTCTTCCACTCTACCAATTACCGTTGGAGTGCCACAGGGCAGTATCTTAGGACCTCTTCTATTTCTTATATATATAAACGATCTGCCTAATGTCTCTAATATTCTCAAACCTATATTGTTTGCTGACGATACTACCCTTATCTATTCAGACCTCAACCCACATACACTAAATAATGTGAATAATGAATTAAAAAAAGTCCACTTATGGATGTCAACGAACAAACTAACATTAAACATCGAAAAGACTTACCACATCTTATTTGGAAGCAAATCATCAAATGCAATTCAGCTACAGATAGACAACATTAACATCAGTAATAAAAATGATGGCAAGTTTCTTGGCCTATTCAAGTTGTGGGTCACAACTGCAAGAAAAATGACAGGTTGGATAACAAGAACTTTTCACACTAGAGATGCTATACCGATGATGATACTTTTCAAAACGCTTGTGCTCTCTAGAGTAGAGTACTGCTGCACAATGACAGCACCTTTCAAAGCTGGAGAAATTGCTGACCTGGAGAGCATGCAGAGATCCTTTACTGCTAGAATCCACTCAGTAAAACATCTAAACTATTGGGACCGACTAAAGAGCCTAGTTAGTTTAGTTCATTTATTATGCACCCCATACCCATCTTGTGGGCGGTAGTGGAAAGGGTTACAGAGGCACATAATGGGCTCAGGGACTGAACCCCACAATTCATTTAGCTAAGCAAGTTACAATCTTGATGAGCTAGTTACAAAATTCAATATAAGTCATCACATCAACAATGAGCCTAAAACTGTACTCCCTTGAGCGCAGGCGGGAGAGGTACATAATAATTTACACGTGGAAAATATTAGAGGGGCTGGTCCCAAACCTGTACACAGAAATAACATCACATGAGACCAGAAGACATGGCAGGATGTGCAGAATACCCCCGTTGAAAAACAGAGGTGCAACTGGTACTCTGAGAGAGAACTCTATCAACATCAGAGGTCCGAGACTGTTCAACACGCTTCCACTACACATAAGGGACATAACTGGCCGACCCCTCACAGTGTTCAAGAGAGAACTGGATAAGCACCTCCAAAGGATACCTGATCAACCAGGCTGTGACTCATACGTCAGGCTGCGAGCAGCCGCGTCCAACAGCCTGGTTGATCAGTCCGACAACCAGGAGGCCTGGTCGACGACCAGGCCGCGGGGACGCTAAGCCCCGGAAGCACCTCAAGGTAACCTCAAGGTATTCCTAGACAAGAGACTCAACTTCAGCACCCACATTCAACACATAACTAAGAAAGTCTCTAAGACAGTTGGTATACTCTCTAAAATCAGATATTATGTTCCTAACTCTGCTCTCCTCTCACTATATTATGCACTAATCTACCCCTATCTTAATTATGGTATCTGTGCATGGGGGTCTACCACTGCAAACCACCTTAAGCCCATCATCACGCAGCAAAAATCTGCTATCAGAAATGACCGCTGCATTATGTAGGAATGCGGAGGAATTTCTGATGGAGGAGAAAGACAGTTGCCCAGCGCGTTCCGCGGCGCAGCGCGTGGAGCGCCGTGGGGGCCTATATAAAGAAGAGAGTAGAGGTCATGCGTTCTCTCTTGCTCAAGACACGCTCCGCTTCGCAAGTCAAAAGAAAAATTTAGGACTCTTGTGCTCTTGGGACTTCTAGAAGCTATGGAAACTACGACTGCTACCACGATCCCTGACCCCACCCTGGTTGAGGGTGGGGTTTATATTATATTAACAAGTAGAATGTGTATTTATAATAATATTTTTCATAAACAGCCACAAAATATTTAATATTTATTAAAAAAAAAGTGTCTGGAAGTTAAATCAATTCCACATGACAATAAATTTGTTATATAGATACTAGCGTTATTCGTTGGTATGCGTTCGCAATTTAAGCTACTCATGTCCTTTTCGTTCATAGAACACCGAACCGTACACGCTCTCTGATATATTGCTTAATTAACAAATATTCACAAATAAAGATTATATTTGTATATGTTATCAGAAAGGCAGATGTAAAATAAAAGCTAAAGCCTTTGAAAATGTAATAAGTTTTACGAAACGCGCTCAAGTGTCGCGTCAGACTAGAAATAAAAATGAATTTTGGAGAATTGATTTTTGAATTACCACCAACAGTGAAAAGAAACGTACGAAAGATCGAGAAAATTCGTGTTAGAATTATTAATCTTACTTTTTATATCTTATCTACGTCCATGGCTTTCAGGTCCCTCTTGCATACGTCTTTGTACCGCAGCTGGGGCTTGCCTGTTGGACGCTTTCCCTGTATCAGCTCTTCGTACAGGAGATCCTTGGGGATCCTGCCGTCGCCCATTCACACAACGTGCCCGAGCCAGCGCATTCGTCTCTGTTTCAGCATTGTGTACATGCTGTTGATTCCTGCTCTCCCCAAGATGTTGTTGTTTGTCACCTTGTCCTGCCAGGTGATGTCCAAGATGTGTCGAAGGCAGCGCATGTGGTAGGCATTCAGCTGTCTTTCCTGACGGGCGCGGAGTGTCCAAGACTCACTGCCATAAAGGAGATTGCTCAGGACACAGGCTCTGTAAACCTGAATCTTAGTATACTCAGTCAGCCTATTGTAAATTCAGGTAAATCTTAGCTAATTAAATAATCCTGAAACTATGGGTTTCTTTTTTTTTTATATAGTTCAATTGTTTGATATGGCTCCATAGTTGGTTTCTAGGACAAGTGGAGGGTTTTATGTAAGGCTAAGGAGATTTTTGTTTGGTCGAGCTAGAAATGGAGTTTGGTTGTGCTCTGGGACTGTTTAGCTTAATGGTGGGGGTTGGATGAGATGTATACTTGCTAGGCTTAAGGTTACACAACTGGTCGGGGTCCGGTTACACAACTGGTGGGGCTCAGGTTACACAACTGGTCGGGCTCCGGTTAATAACTGGTCGGGCTCCGGTTAAATAACTGGTCGGGCTCCGGTTACACAACTGGTCGGGCTCCGGTTAAATAACTTTTCGGGCTCCGGTTAAATAACTGGTCGGGCTCCGGGGGTGTCCCTTGGGCTATGGGTTGTGCATGGTCGGGCTTCCGTCCATGCATGGTTGTGATCCAGAGGTTGTTTGTGCACTAGTGCTCCAGGTTTGTTTGCTAAGGCTCTGTTTATATGTTTGCTAGAAATCCGGGTTTCTTTCTTTTGTATATAGTTCAATTGTTTGCTATGGGTCAATAATTGGTGTCCAGGGCAAGTGGAGGATTTTTGGTAGCGCTAAGCAGATTTTTGTTTGGTCGAGCTAGGAATGGAGTTTGGTTGTGTTCAGCTGGGACTGTTTAGCTTTGTGGGGGTTGGATGAGATGTATACTTGATAGGCTTAAGGTTACACAACTGGTCGGGGTCCGGTTACACAACTAGTGGGGCTCAGGTTATACAACTGGTCGGGCTCCGGTTAATAACTGGTCGGGCTCCGGTTAAATAACTGGTCGGGCTCCGGTTAAGTAACTGGTCGGGCTCCGGGGGTGTCACCTGAGTTTTGGGTTGTGCATGGTCGGGCTTCCGTTCGTGCATGGTTGTGATCCAGAGGTTGTTTGTTTGGTTCGTTCATGTTAGGCTTGCAGCTACACAACTGGTCGGGCTCCGGTTACACAACTGGTCAAGCTTCGGTTACACAACTGGTCGGGCTCCGGTTACACAACTTGTCAGGTTCCGATTGCATTACTCCGGGGGTGTGACTTGTTGGACTTTGAGTTGTGCATGGTTGTGTAGAGTTCGGTGTTCAATGAACGAAAAGGACATGAGCAGTTTAAATTGCGAACGCATACCAACGAATAACGCTTGTATCTATATAACAAATTTATTGTCCTGTGGAGTTGATTTAACTTCCAGACACGTTTTGTTTAATATATATTAAAGATTTAGTGGCTGTTTATGAAAGATATTATATAAATACACATTCTACTTCTTAATATCACCAATTAAATTTGCGACAATTTGAGCCATGAAATGCGACGACTGTATCACTGTGTACAGGAGGCTGATATGGCAGCAAACACTCTCCAGGCGACCATATATCTTGGATAAGTCGCTCCACACAATTGTCGCTTGGACCGTCGACTTCCTATGGCGTCACCTCTCACATATTTACGTCTCATTTCGTTATAAAATTAGATTATTTCAGAGTAAAAATAGGTTTGATCATGTTCTACGTGTAGCACCAACATTATAGTAAGTAAATATGCCATATTTCTTCATTACGTACGTAATGCTAGGACGATTTGTGTAGTTTTGGGCCGATTTGGGTAATTCTATGGACCGCATGGGGGTCGCTCTTGTATACAATGGATGGGATTTCACTGATGTTCCCAGCTTTGGTTTTTAGTGAGTGTATGATGGACACAACATCTGACGGGCTGACTGGTGAGAGGAGAAGAGAGTTTGGATAGCTGCCTGAGAGATATGTGTTGATATGTGTCTGAGTCTGTGGGATTTTACTTGCAAGGTTAGCACCAACCGATGAAAAGAAGCTATTAAATTCATTCGCCATTTCTAAGTCAGATGACAGTGTACTAGGCCATCCTTAGAGAGTGTTATCTGGTTGTGGGAGTGTTGTTTAGTTCCCAGGATGTTAGAGATGGTATTCCATGTGCTTTTCATGTTGCCTTTTGCTTCTTTGAATCTAGTCTCATAATATGAAAGTTTTGCTTTTCTTATGATACTGGTAAGCACTGATGAGTACCTTTTAACTACTTCCATTGAAACTAGGCCACTCCTAAATTTCTTTTCGTATTCATGTTTTTTGTTGATTGATTTAATTATGCCACTTGTGAGCCACGGGTTATTTTTTCTTTTATCAGTTACTTGTTTGGTAAAGAGGGGACAGTGAGTGTTGTAGAGGCTTAGAGTTTTGGAGAGAAAGTGGTTAGTTGATGAGTTTATATCCTGTGAATTATTAAATTCAGATTCCCAGTTAATATTGTGAAGTGCATTAGAGAGATTGCCTAAAGCTGATTCACTATATAGCCTGAATGAAAGTTTTTTGGTTTCTGGTGGTGATGTGTCAATGTTTGCTATGAGGAAGGTAGGATAGTGGTCAGTTGTTCTGTTATAAATTACCCCAGATGTAAGGGGAGCTGTTATGGTCCATTTCAAGTCCACTTTCTCTAGAATCTTGACCAGATTATCCGTCTAAGAAGGGTAGAGGCCCAATTGTTTACATAGTGATCCGTTGGAAAGGCGCGGGACACATAATTAGTAAACATGTAACTGGTTCGTCACAGATGTTAATTGCTCGGTTTAGAGACTGTTGTGATCCAGTTTTGAACCAATTCTGCGATAAAACAGTATTGATATATGCATTAAACTGTTTAACCGGTCGCTTATCAGATTGTAACTTCCTTAGCTATAAATGAATTTGGGGTTCAGTTCCTGAACCCATTATGTGCCTCTAACATTTTCCACTTCCTCCCACGGGATGGGTATGGGGTGCATAATAAGAGAACACATCAAACCAGGGATAAGAGTGTAATTGTTGTTGTCTCTCTTGGTACATATATGGTGTAAATATGTTTATATTATTATTTTGATGTATAAGAATGTAATACTTTTACATTTGTCTAATTAACCCATACTTGGGGGAGGCTGCCGCGCCCCTCCTTCCATCGACGTCCCACATAATACAAGTATTTGAGAGAGTGATCAGGAATTAGGTCACTAGTTTCATGGAGACCAATGACCTCCACAATCCAGGCCAACATGGATTTAAAGCTGGAAGATCATGCCTCTCACAGCTACTTGACCATTACGACAAAATCACTGAGGCATTAAAAGAAAAACAGAATGCAGATGTGGTATACACGGTATTTGCAAAGGCATTCAATAAATATCCATGAAGTGATATCACACAAAATGAGGAGGAAAAAAGTAGGAGGCTGGATACTCAGTTTTCTGTCGAACAGAACACAAAGAGTAACAGTCAACCATATAAAATAGACTCCAAGGACAATTAAAAGCTCTGTTCCTCAGGGTACAGTTCTTGCACCACTGTTTTTCCCTATTCTCATATTAGACATAGACTTAAATACAAATCACAGCTTCGTATCATCCTTTGCAGATGACACAAAACTCAGCATGAAAATTACCTCTGTTGAAGATATTGAAAAACTACAAGCAGATATTTATAAAGTTTTCGACTGGGCAGCAGACTATAACATGATGTTTAACAATGCTAAATTCCAAGTACTCAGGTACGGTAAGAATGAGGACCATAAACATAATACAGGGCACAAAACACAATCAAATTTGCCCATGGTAGGAAAGCAACATGTAAAAGATTTAGGAATAATGATGTATGACGACCTAACGTTTAGGGAGCATAACCAAGCAAATATTGCGTCAGCCAGAAAAATGATAGGATGGATTACGAGAACTTTTCAAATCCAGGGATCCCATCACAATGGCTGTACTCTTCAAATCACTTGTGCTGTCCCGGCTTGAGTACTGCTCAGTACTCACTTCCCCCTTTAGAGCAGGAGAGATTACTGAAATGGAGGGAATACAGAGAACATAGACGTGATAAAGCACCTAAATTATTGGGATCGTCTCAAAGCTCTCCAAATGTACTCACTAGAAAGGAGACGAGAGAGATATAAATAATATATACGTGGAAAATACTGGAGGGCCAGGTCCCAAATCTACACAGTAAAATAACAACGTATGAACGATATGGAAAAAAATGCAGAATAGAACCAGTGAAGAGCAGGGGTGCCTTAGGCACAATCAGAGAACACCGTATAAACATCAGAGGTCTACGGTTGTTCAACATCCTCCCAGCGAACATAAGAAATATTGCCGGAACAACCGTGGACATCTTCGAGAGAAAACTAGATCATTTTCTCCAAGGATTTTTTGATTGTTGCCGCCGAAGGCGGCTAGTTTATTGTGCACCCCATACTCATCCTGTGAGCGGTAGCGCAAAAGCATTACAGAGGGTACAAAAGGTCTTTATCAGACCCCATCTTAGATTATTACATAAAAATTTCTTGTATCCTTCACACCTTATAGTTACAATGTCAGCTAGTTACAGAGAAAGTGCTATTACAAGAGCTACATATTTACAGTAAGTCATCATATATTAATGGTAGGTCTTATCGCTAATACATAATAGTTTGGCCAATGGGGATATTACAGAGTCATAGGGGAGCTTCTGTTTATTATTAGTCCTCACAATACACTACTTGTTTCTGAATCTCATATGTCGTTCATCTACTGGAAGCGAAATATGGATACAGTGCAAGGATTTCAGGTACTTTATCCATGGTAATAAGATAGGTTGCCATATCATACAGAGTGAGCTTAGATTTATCTCTAAATGGCTCAATTTTACTACAATCCAAGATATAGTGTTCGAGTGTGTGTCCCTGTCTATGTCCACACACTTTACACTTTACTTCATCTAGATCCCTATACAAGCCGAACTGCCAGAGATACTTGTATCCAAGTCTTATACGAGCTGTGACAACATTTGTTAGTCTACTGACTTTGTTACTTGCCCCATACTTACTTCACACATGAAAACACATGTGTTTTACTTCACACATTTCATTGTGATGAACAATGGACCTACTAGTTCCAGTTTGCACTGTTCTACTTTCTTCAAATCCATCTAGGAGTTCTCGTCTAATGACACTTTTAAGGGACCTATTTGATAACTCAAGATTCCGTTCAATACTGTCTTTATTTACTGCAGCCTTAGCAAGGGCGTCAACTTTGTCATGTTCCTGCATGCCAATGTGAGAAGGAATCCACAACATTTTTATATTTACCCTCTTGTTAAGTATTCTTATATATCTAAGTCTAGCTTACAAGACAAGCACGTTATTACTTGATTGCAAACTGTTTATTGCTCGTAGTGAGGAAAGGGAGTCAGAAAATGGTCACTGCTTGCATCACAAGCGGGGATGTTTCTGGCGGGTTTCTGGTTTCTGGCCGTAAGTTAAATCTAGTCCTTGGAATTGTTACTGTTAATTCTTACTTTATATATTTACTTTATATGTTTACTTTATATATTTTAATATAAACGTTATATATTCCTTAAATTATATTTGAAACTTTGTATATTTACATGTTCAATATTAAGTTTTATATAATATCAACTTTGTTAAGCCTATAATATAAACCGTGTTTAATATAAACTTTATATAATTACTTACTTTATGTGAACTTTATATATTTACATGTTCTGCAGAATTTAATCTTCAATAAACTTTAACGCCCCATACTGCCAGTATCTTTCTCCCCCTGGTCAGAAATAATTAAGCTGTCTACTTCAGTGTTGTTAATAATTTCGAGTGCTACCAGTATTGCTACCAACTCGGCTTGCATTGTGGACGCCCAGTTACTAATTCGGATATTCCTTTGAATTGTGCTGCCATCGGGCTGATGAGCAATAACAGCACTTCCTGCCCTCCCTGTAGCTGTATTGAGTGATCCGTCAGTGTATATGGTCTGTGCAATGTTGTTTTCAGCTTGTATATTGTGAATGTGTTCTATGGTGCTTAATTTAGCAGCAAGCTGAGCATGAGGGTTGTTTGTGATTAGTTTCTTTGAGGGGTATGCAGGGGTCAGGAGGTCAAAAGGTACTATCTGCCAGGGTGGAAGGAAGTGCTGTACTCTTTCATCTGTATATACATCGTGCAGTCCAAGGAGTGCCGGACCAACTGGGCCGTGGTTTATATGTAGGCCTGCGGGCTGCTCCGAGCAACAGCCTGGTGGACCAAACTCTCACAAGTCAAGCCTGGCCTCGGGCCGGGCTTGGGGAGTAGAAGAACTCCCAGAACCCCATCAAGCAGGTACCATTCTCCAATCGATTCAATTCAATTCAATCGTTCATGCACATATGTATTCATTCACTTTATTTTTACTTTATAGCTTACTTCGTTCGTTTACTTCATAATTCATTATTTTTTCATTTACTAGAGTTTACTGTGTTTTTTTATACAAGCGTTTTTACATTCTTGCAAATCCACAGTACGCTGGCGTTTTAATCCTAATTTTCCTGGGCGAGTGTTTTACCACTGCGCCACGAACACTGCAAATTATTATTATTGTGTATCTACAAATTATTATTAATGTCTATTTCGCAATAGCTTGTATAACCTCTATAAGTTAATTCTCACCTACTAGTTTATTAATGTTCAATTCATTTTTGTTTGCTTTATAAGTATTACTTAATTTATTAAAAATTATTTTCCCCTGTTCTGTGTGTCGTTAGACCTCAGAAATTATATATTCTGAGTTCATTTGCAATTTTAGTGATCTATTTTGAAAATTGTGAAACTTCAATAAAATAATTCTGGAGGGCGTTTGTGCAAGGGCCTAAGGATGAGCTTTTTGTTATGCACCCTTTACCCGTGGGAGGTAGTAGAAAAGGTTGCAGGGGCACATAATGGGTCAGAAACCGAACTCCAAGTTCATTTAGCTAAGTAAGGTAATTGCAATCTGATAAATTATATTATATATACCTTGATTACCTTGGTTACCTTGGTTACCTTGAGGTGCTTTCGGGCCTTAGCGTCCCCGCGGCCCGGTCGTCGACCAGGCCTCCTGGTTGCTGGACTGGTCAACCAGGCTGTTGGACGCGGCTGCTCGCAGCCTGACGTATGAGTCACAGCCTGGTTGATCAGGTATGAAAAATTATATATATATTATGAAAAACATAAATTAATAAATAAGTCGCAACATGGTTTTACAAATGGCCGCTCATGTTTAACAAATTTGCTATCTTTTTATTCCAGCATAGTTGAGGCAGTTGATAGTGGTAAGGATTGTGATGTTGTGTACCTTGACTTTAGCAAAGCTTTTGATACAGTGCCACATGAAAGACTGATTAAAAAATAGAGGCTCATGGTATTGGGGGTGCTATATTAAGTTGGATTAGGGCATGGCTATTCCATAGGAAACAGAGAGTTAGTATAAATGGCGTAAAGTCACAGTGGGATAATGTTGTTAGTGGAGTGCCACAAGGCTCTGTCCTGGGACCTCTGTTGTTTATAATATATATAAATGATTTAGATTCAGGTTTGAGTAGCAACATTTGCAAATTTGCCGATGATACGAAAATCGGTAGGGAAATTAACACGGAAGAAGACTCACTATCACTTCAAGTTGATCTAAATAGGGTTTTGACATGATCAGAAGATTGGCAGATGCAGTTTAATGCTGATAAATGCAAAGTTTTGAGGCTAGGTAATGATGATAGAGTTACAAGATACGAGCTAGATGGTGTTGAGATTGCGAAGTCGGATTGCGAAAGGGATCTGGGAGTTATGATTAGTAAGAATTTAAAACCAAAGGATCAATGCATGAATGCTCGTAATAAGGCAAATAGGACACTGGGATTTATTAATCGAAGCGTTAGTAACAAGACACCTGGTGTGGTTCTTCAGCTTCAGCTCCCAAATTAGAAATCTTTCATATGAAGAAAGATTAACAAAGCTTAAATTGAATGAATGAAAAACAGAATGTTGGATTTGTAGATAAAGCTAGTTTGTAGATAAAGCTTCACCCTTCTGAATATGTATTATTAAATACGAAAGGACTTAAGGAAATTCCTATTTCAATTCTTCCTCCGTGGTCTGACACACATTTTTTCATCACGTCTTAACTTTCGTGATTTACGCACAGTATATACTAAGCCTAAAGCCACTAATACGCACAGCGTTGCGGGCAACAAATTAACTGAATTTATTTTATTATTTTATTTATATATATATACAAGAAGGTACATTGGGATTGTGAGGATACATAGCATAGTAATTACATTCTTATAAAATTGAATTGTTGAATTCATTCTTGAATTTTAGCATATATGCGTCTACTTTGTCAATCATCATTGTGTACATTGGTATACTGTGCGCGTGTGTGCAACAGAGATAAACAGTGCAGCTATATGGTGTGAATGAAGTATGTTAAACAATAAAACGATCTTAAAAAAAAAATCACTTCTGCGTAGAGAATGAATGGGTGTTATTAGTGTGCTTGCGAGAAGTGTAGCCGCTGGCTATATGACCTTCACCCGCTCATATGAAGTGTCACAAACATATGGTACGCTTGTGTGAACCATCACAGCCTCATAGCTCCTTCCCATCTCAAGTTTCAGACACTTCCCTGTCTTAACTTAATGTGCTTCCGTTAAGAAATGAAGACAAAATAATAAAAGTAATATTTGGTATTTGCCATTATATGTTTACTGCATTAACCACCCCGTTATTAATCATCTTGACCATTCTTCTCATCGATATTTAGTTTTAAGGACACTTATTATATAAGAATTCCTTTTACGGCACAATTGTTATATCGTTATATCTACCACACCGTCACAGTGTGGTGTGGTAGAGTGTGTGGTGGTGTGGTAAAGAGTGTGGTGGAGAGTGTGTGGTAGTGTGGTACAGAGTGTGGCAGTGTGGTGGTGTAGTACAGTGTGTGGTGGTGTAGTAGAGAGTTTAATAGAGTGTGGTGGTGTAGTAGAATGTGGGGGTGCAATAGAGAGCGTGATGGTGTAGTAGTGTGTAGTGGTATGGTAGAGTGTAGTAGTATGGTAGAAAGTATGGGGGTGTGGTAGTGTGGTAGTATGGCAAAGAATGTGGTAGTGTAGTAGAGAGTGTGTAGTATGGTAGAGAGTGTGAAGGTGTGGTAGAGTGTAGTAGTAGTATGGTAGAAAGTATGGGGGTGTGGTAAAGAGTGTGGAAATATGATAAAGAGGGTGATAGATAACGTAGTAGTGTGGTAGTGTGGTAGAGAGTATGGTAATATGATAAAGAGTGTGATAGATAACGTAGTAGTGTGGTAGATAATGTAGTAGTGTGGTAGAGAGTGTGGTAATATGATAAAGAGGGTGGTAGATAACGTAGTAGTGTGGTAGTGTTGTAGATAGTGTGGTAGAGAGTGTGGTAATATGATAAAGAGTGTGACAGATAATGTAGTAGTGTGGTAGATAATGTGGTAGTGTGGTAGAGCGGCGGGTGCTGGAACCCTGGAGATGTGTGTGACGTCACCGGCCAGGGAGCGCGGGGCCCTCAGTGGCTGTGTTTACTTCAACATGGCGGGTGAGTGTACTCTCTCATTCCTCTGTTTACATTGGCTAATACACCCAAATCCTCGCCCTGACACACTTCTCCTCTTCCAGATATTTACTACTTCACAGACGACGAGTCGGACAACAGTAAAGATGGTGAGTAAGACACTCTTTGCCCTTTAATTATCCAGCTATTTTAGGAATTCAGAGTACACTTTGGACAGAAAGTAGGACGTATCCAAATTATTATGATGCATTAACTTGTGTTGTAAAGGTGGGATTAATATAGGGATGAAGGGGTAATGGGTGTGAGGGGAAGGAGTGTGGTTAAGGGGGAGGTTACACTAGGGATTTCGTTAATGTTCGCCACATTTCGTTGTTTAGGTGAATGTGTTTTAGCCCAATTTACAGTGGAAAATTCGTTGTATACAAATGAGGTTTGGTAGATATGTTTTGGTTATGGTAGAATGTTTGGCATTGTGGGTTCTGTAAGGTACTTGAAATGGTTTTCTTCTCTCTCTCTCTGTCTCAACACTAGCATTATAGAAGTGTGTGTGTGTGTATACATATACAGTAAATGCGTTTCCATTGTCTCAGTTTGTATGGTTCGTAACTATGGAAATTTAAAATACTGACCTTCACAAGCAAAATTGTATATGGGGTAAATGGTTAAGACTTGCCTTAGGAGTCCATCCTCATGGATATTGCGGTCTCCTTCCCAGCCTGCTGCCTGAACCAATTCCTGAAGAAATTATTCACAAACAAATTATATTTTTTGTGTCTGAAGGGAACAGCCCACCCAGGAAAGGTCATTTTCACACATTTGCTTATAATCTGTTATTCAAACTTTTTACAATAAATATATATTTGATAGTAAGAAAAACGCAACTAACAAATGATTGAGGTGTATAGTGATTTAACAAGCCAACAGGAAAGAATAAAGCAAGAAATCAGCGTGGAAAACAATAACTCGGCTGAATACTTGACATTATTAAGAAGGGAGGAAATTATCGGGGGAAAGCGCCAAGCCATTACGACTATATAGCACTTGGAAGGGGTCAGGATAAGGATTTGGGATGGGACGGGGGCAGGGGTAGTGGAATGGTGCCCAACCACTTGGATGGTCGGGGATTGGACGCCAACCTGCATGAAGCGAAACCGTCGCTCTACCGCCCTGCTAAAGTGGTTGGGCACACATTATTAAGGAATTTGTCACAAAGAGAGGGCTTGAATAAATATAAAGAAATGAATAAAATATAAATAATGAATAAATATAAAAAAATATAAATCCTGTTAAGATGATATGCCTGCTACATGAGCTGTATGTTCCAAGTGAATGTGAACCTGTCTAGCCCATGAATCTGTTGATGCAAATTTTCAAAGAATGTGGAAAATTTCAAGAAATTCATGTTATATATTGTACAGTATCTAAATCCCAAATTTAATATGACGTGTGCTTTATATATTTTTCTTTGCCAACATGCACCTCACACCTCTAATTGTCAACAAATATTTTTAAACTAATGTCTTTAAGCAAAGCTTCAGAATTGGTATTTGAATTAAGTAATATGTATGGTTTATCAATACAAGTTTAAAAATGTTCATGTATTTTAGTAATGTTTTCTTGTCACTGGGTCTTAAATTATATTTTTATGATTTATATTCCTTGTGCAGTAATGCATTGGCCATACGGATTAATATAAACTCTAATTTTAACTTTGCGGGTTTATGCTTGTCCAATCCATTTGCAACTGTAATTATTTGTATAACGCAGTTATGAATAAAGGTAAATCAATGTCTTGGGCAGTGCAGTAGGTCTATTCAGCCTATAGAGGTTTCCCCAGGCCAATGACTAACCTTCCCAGGATGTGACCCATAACAGTTGCCTAACTGCCGGGTGTGTGGGGAATTCTGACTCGTGGGATTTTGTTATTTAATTTATTTATTAATTAATTAATGTATTCTAATATATAATGTATAATTAATTAATTTATTTATTTATTATGATAGCATAGTGGACTGTATGTTTTATTGAGTGGACTGTATGAATTTAAATTTTCCCACAAGTCATATTCCTATACAAGTTCGGGGAGGGGGGTTTAGTTGTAGCCTATCAATCGAGAATTCTAAATTGGCAGGAAAATTTATACTAAATAATTAGTTGGTTAATCTACTAGAGTTGGTTGTGTACTTGATCGCCTTATCTGATTTGAAGGCTTCAATTTACATATTAGTGTGGAACATATGAGCAAACAGCTAGTTCTGGGCTATGGCGTCGAAACGTCCTCACTTGTTGCCACAAGTAGATGTCGCCAATTTCTTCAGGTTGCCACAGAAGATCTGCTGGATGGATACAATATAGCTACTGCAAATAACCTCCTAATCACAGATATGGCACATAAATTATTATTGGTTATTATAAGAGAGACTTACCCTGTTTTGGGCGTTCGCCCGCCTCATCACAGTTGTCTGTTATAATATTATAGGGCTCTGTAATAAAATGTTAATGTTTTACACAACCAGAAATGAAATACATGTACTGTACTCCTGTTATTTTATAATAGTGGCAGCAGAGAGTGTAAAGATAGCTCGGGTCACGAGTATGAACGTAGCTGCCTAGAGTGCTTCCTCACGAGAGATTTGCTGGTTATACAATGGCCTCCTCCCTCCTTCCCCGGGTCTAGTGACGCCACTAGGAACTGTTCAATTTTCTGCCCATGTATAGGAGGAAGGGAGGCTTGATTTTAATTATTTTGTTTGATTCGGTTACAGAGATCAGTTTTTTTTATTGATTCTAATACTGGACTGAAGGGTTCAAGTTATTATTTAATATTTGATGTGGATATTTTACGGCATGAAATAATATCCCATGTTTCAGGGAAAATTTCACTGTAATCTTGTTTTCTTTGAATGAATGACTTGATTAATTTGTGTTAGTATTGGTTAATAGATTAGTACAAGAACAGCAACACAGTTAGTTGCATATTGTATTAGAGAATACGTAAATGGGGTCGGTTCTTTACCGACAAGGTGAACAGATGCATTACATATTAAGAAATGTGCCCAAATGTCTTGCTTTGCCTGGGAATTAAATTCTTGGTCCAGTTGGTTGTGAACTAACTGTGCTAGTTAGTTCACAACCAACTAACTTTTGAACAAACTTTATATATAAAGTGAATATTGCGAGTAAGACACTCGCGAAACGCCAGGGGAGTATCTTACCACTACACTATGAGGACCATATTGCATTGACAAACTCCACTAATAATTTTGTAATTTGTGATGAATTCATAGGCCTATATTGAATATTTTGTTTAAATGCAGTAATTTGCATTTTTTTAATCCTCTACTGCAATGAAAAGAACCCTTTCTTTCTAACCCTTTCCAAAGAAAAAAATAATTCCCCATTATACTTAGATTTCATCCAGACACCTAGATATAAAGTTTCCACATTCTGTAATGTTAAACCAGATCTTCTGGCTATCAAAACTTGTACAGTATGTGGACCAGATACATGCTATCATTTATCAGTGACAGAATCAAACGTGGCCCCATGAAGTAGCACAAACTGCTCGCAAGACCACCATGAAACTGTTCACATTTATACCTCACACTTGTTTATTATTTGTGACATAATCAACATATACAATACAGTACTGTATTATATTGTTTTGCTTATTGTAACATGTAATTATGTGTACAATAATTAATTACTGTATATTTAAGTAAGTTGATTCACACCACTTGGTCTATGTTTTCTATTAGAAAATAGACTAAAAATAAAAAAATCATTACAGTGTGAAAAGCAAATTAATGTTAAGTCGTATCATATAGGGCAGTGGAAAAGAGAATGTCTACTGTACTTGCAGTTAGAAAAATTTATAATTGTGATGAGTGCATTTTTGCAATTTGGTGATTACAAGCATTTAGAAGTTGTGCATATGAATTTTGAATAATTAATATTTTGTAAAATAATTTTATTTGAGTGCCTTTCATCCTCAAAAAAAGCACAGCACTTGGGGAGGGGTGGGGGGTTGAGTTATCTCTCTGGATTAGACGTAATCAGCAGATAAGAAGCCGAAGTGCTGCTCCATCACCAAGTCTTGTCAGTTGTCATGTCACAGATTAGTGCATGCTAAAATACACAGTATACAAGTGTAGTGTGGTAATATTAACCCTTAAATTCTAAATTCTGCTCTAATGAGGCATGTTGCTTTGTCTAGTTACAGTGTAATTATGTTAAAAGCTGAAATAAAAAAGTAAAAATAGCTAGCAACTGTAGTTTGTCATAAGGTAAAGTTGTGTGTATCCAGCAACTGGCACCAAAACAAACTTATGGCCCCTGCACCCTGCATAGAGCAAAACCACAAAACTGCTAAGAATTCACAAATTGAAATAGTATTAGAATGTTTTGATTTCTATAATTTTGCGCATGCTTCTTATAAACATCATTAAAAAATGTATTTTTGAATTATCATATTTAAGGGGTTATATTTGATTTAATTTTTCTTATATCCCTTTCTAGGTGTCTGCTCTTGTTTCCTACAGTTTAAGAACCATACATCGACCTGAAAAGAAATGAGAACAAATTTAATACAATGGTGTATAACTCCTTAAATTTAATGATAAAAAATTTCACTTTTAAGAAATATGCAGTCATGATATAATAAACCTTCTGATTTTTATCCCAACTTTTTCTCTTTACAAAGCTTTAATGTTTCAATATGTTATTAAAATACTGTACTGTGTATTCAGAGTTCCTAGCATTTTTGTGGTTTTTGTTTTGTTCACTTGTGCAGGTGCTATAGGTTTTTCTGGGAGGATCCCCTCAGTAGCTCCTTTAGATTAAATCTAGTACCGCTGGCATTACATCTAAAAGCCAGCCACTGGCAGGCTTTACATCTAAGCCTTAACTCGGTACATGAGGCCTCTTCAGATCCATCCATTGCCTACTGGAAGCCAGAATCTGGCTAAATCTGAAGCGAGGGAAGCAGGGGGATTAGAAAACCCATAAAATTGGGAACACACAACCATAAGCCACAAGTAACTGCTTGAAAGAATTTAGGAACCCTTAGGTGAACAAGACCAATGTTGTCATCAAAGCGTGTGTGTGTGGGAAAAAATAGTAGTTAGTAACAGTTGATTGATTGACAGTTGAGAGGCGGGTTGAAAGAGCAGAGCTCAACCCCCGCAAGCACAACTAGGTGAATATAGGATAAATACGTTAACAGTGAGGCACTTATTTGCCGCCTGATGGCATTCCCGGTGACTTGGGGTCTCGACCAGCCTGTCCCCTCATTCTTCTGCCTGGTGTAGTCTACCCAACACCTGTAGCCTCTGCTGAGTCCACCATTAGCCTCTTGCTTCCTGCTAGGTGGTCTTTAGTTTCCCCTGGAACATTGCATTCTGCATGCGTCATGATTATGGTTTTGTAACTAACATTGTATCTGTCCTAATATTCCACTGCATTCTGACCATATCAGGGTTACCTTCTCTGGTGGGATACAGTAAAAGGCTAGCTGATGCCAGAGATACCTGATCTGAGCAGTTAAGTAATACTCATTTAAACTTAAAAATATAATTTTTTTTTTTTTTTAAACAGGCTGGTTTTTAATATGCATAAGTACAGACTATTTTGCTTGCCCTGCTGCTGTGGAGTTTACACCCTTCTTCACCATGTGCAGATAATGAGTTAGAATAATGTGGTTGAAGAGTTAATATCCAATCCACACATCAGTAAATAAAGCAACTACGACATTTCGGTCCATCCTGGCCCATTATTAGTTAGTGTAATTCCTACCAAGTTTAAGTTTAAAATGCTTTGCTTGTCGCACTTCACTTGAGACTGGCCCACCTCTGTCTGTAGCTTTTAATGTGGCCAGTCTCTCATTCCTGATTTTTCTTTTATCTGATACTTGCTTTTGGCCAGATGTTCTGGCTTTCATATCTGATCTCGTACCTTGCAGTTTTTTAGGATGGGCATTGGTGTTTTTAGATCTTGGTGGCCATTCCTATCACTTCAATAATGCAATCTGCTGGATTCCTGGGTTCTTTCACCTGTGAGTGTGAGCTGTTTGATGGTGCTAGATCTAGGGATTTTGCTGGGCGACCTGCTAGTTCAGCCACATTATGAGGTCACGGTGTTCATTGTATCCCTTGTCTGCAGTTAATGATCCCTCGCTGTTTTCTCCGAGGAATCTTGTGAAAATCTGGCCTTCAAAACTTGACCCTTTTCAGCTGACTTTCTTTGTTGCCTCTGCCTCACCTGGAGGATGGCCAGTTCACTCTGTCTCCAGCTCCTACATGGCTGAGCTCTGTCGTTATTTGGATTGTGCCCTGGTGACTCGGTACTTGCCTAGTTATGTTTGCAGGGGTTAAGGTTTGGCTCTTTGGTCCCACCTCTTGGTCAACCGGTGGGAAGTACCTAAGCAGGAGGGGTTCAGATCATTTCATTCCCCTGGATTCTAAGGGTAGCCTCATTTCTATCTTGTCAGGATTTAGTCCTCAATGCCCTCCACACTAATAACAAGTCAGATGATGTTGGGGTCTCTCTCTCAGTACTCTGATTTCAACAGTGGGGGACAGTGATCGAAGCCTCTTTCCTGTGGCCTCATGATATGGTTGATCATCCACAGGTCAACCGGTTTCCTCTTCATGGAACCAAAAGCTTCTAGTCTGGGGCATCATTTCTATATCACAAGTGGTTCACAATGGACACATTTTTCCTTGAATTGAGTTAGTGTGCTTGTTCCTATTCTTCCCGAACCAGCTGCTCCTTCCTGTGTTGGCCACGTTGGAGACCTTAGCTGGCAAAGTTCTTTTGTTTTCCCTCGTAGTTCGTTTAGCCCTGGTTTTGGTTCCCAGCCCTTCTTGCCCATTGCCTTAACCCTTTCCCAATCCCATGACTTCATCTGTCCCAGACAATAGGTGACACAATCTACCACAATGGTTGAAGGCACCCTGCCAATCTTTGCATATGCTGTTATTTTATTTATTTCTTTCTTCATGATGACATTATTAGCTCTCTTGGTGGTCCTTCATCCTCTTTCCCTTCCTCTTAGCATTCATTCTTCTCTTGAATTATTGTACTTGTCGGCATATAAGACGTGTTTTTTTTATTTTTAAATGTATAAAAAATTGTCCTGAATTTTATGCAGTTGTATAATGGATGGGAGACCAAGCACCATAAGCTAGAGAGCCAAACGAGCACGCTGGGTAAGTTTGCCAGGCACAAAAATCATTGTTAATAATAAAATATTGGAAATAGCCAAATTATTACAGTCTGTTATCACAAGCTTACAAAAAATTGCTGACAATATGTCGGCAGTTGTGAGGGAAGCTCGCATCATCTCGCTTGCCTCCTTACCCAACATACATAACACGCACCTGATATGTTATAATTATTTAATGACTGTTGCCTTTAAGAGACATTTGTTCATTATCTAAATGAAAAATGCTCCTAGAAGTTTGAAAGGAATGTTAAACTTTCATTCTCCTGTCAACCATTTGCAATGAGTGGATAACAACAAAACCATGGCACTGCGATTGTGCGCTACCCCCGGGTGCACCGCCCTGGTGGCCTGTCGCATTAGCACAAAACATCACATCCAGATATACAAGTTTCACATCCTGTCTAACAATTATCTTGCCCAAAATATCAACCACTATAAAGCTGTTCTAAAAGGAGGTAAAAAAAAAATTCTTGCACACAAAATATCCTCGTAAAATAGGGGTGCATCTTGTACACTGGCAAATGTGGCATTTACATTCTAAGATAGACCATTTTCAGGTATTTTTCAGAGAGGACACATTATATACAGATTTTGTATGCTTATGTATTTAATGTCCACATTATGTTGGAATTTGAGAGTTCAATGTTGATAATTTATAGGTTTTGTTCTAGTCCATACTTGTGTAAAATTATCAGTTATTAATTGTCCCCTATTGTGGACCATGGGTTTTGGCCACATTTTATGAATTTATATTTGTTTTTTCTTCAGTGTGGTTGTTAGCTTGTTGCAATAATTTGTACTGTATTTGAGATTGTGATGTCCATAATTTGTTCTTCTTTATTTATGAGGATCATGTGGAAAGTGTTATCTTGTCAAGCACTCCAGCTTGTTAGCTAATGTGGTCTGGGGCAGATGTCTTCTCTGGCCTTGATTTTCAAGGTGGTGTTTTGCCTTTGTGGCGACCTCTGCAGTGCTGTGTGTGGTGGCCAGGTGTTCCTCATCAGTGCTGGGCCTGCAGGGCTTCTTACTCTAGGTGCCCCTTGCGTGTTAGAGTTCCATTTCCTGGTGCGTTCGGGATAACCATTTTCATAGGGGTTCTTGCTGCTCAGCATTTACCCCGCCCTTGGGGCCAATTGGGGTTTCATTGCCCTTGTTTGGCCTTGGGCAAACAAGGGCCCCAGCCCCAGGGGGGGGCTGACAGCTAAGTGGACAGCGCTTCGGATTCGTAGTCCTGAGGTTCCAGGTTCGATCCCCGGTGGAGGCGGAAACAAATGGGCAGAGTTTCTTTCACCCTGATGACCCTGTTACCTAGCAGTTAAATAGGTACCTGGGAGTTAGACAGTTGCTAGGGGCTGCTTCCAGGGGGTGTGTAACAAAAAGAAGGCCTGGTCGAGGACCAGACCACAGGGACACTAAGCCCCGAAATCATCTCAAGATAACCTCAAGATTGGGTAAGGAGTGGTCTCGTGCTGGTTGGGGCATCAAGGTGTTGTGCTTCCTGCCTACCTATGTGGTGACCGGTTCCTGTTTCCTCTGGGATTATTTTATTTTTGCAGGATTTTTCTTTTTTGTTTTTCTTGCCTAGTCTGGCTGGTGTGGCTATCGTTCCACTTATAATATTTTGGTGGCCCTCTGCTAGGCCTCTGTGATTCTACACGTCACAGGAGGTTTTAGTGTTTTGATCTCCCCCTTGTTAGCTTTGGGTCTTAACCGGTTAGCAACACTAACCAGGCTTCCAGGCTTCCCGTAGCAGTCATCTTACGGGTCCTGGAAAACCCTGTCAAGGCTCGGTGGACGAATGGATGTGTCTTTTGAGTTCCAGTCCACTTTGTGCGGGTTCGAAGGTTGCTGTGTGCCCTTGTCTCAGGGTGACAGTCACCTTTTTTGCCTCCGTCATGCTGCCTGTTCGGTCAATGACACCTTTGACCCGGAGACTTGCGAGTCATGTTCCCTGCTTATTCTCCAGTACTATTCTGATGAGATTACTGTTAGGGTACAGGCAGCATCCACATTGCATGCTAGGTTTAGGTTGCTGCAACACGCTAGGTTGGTTCCTACCCAGATGCCCCGCAGTTGACTTGCTTTGGTTATAGGGACCCGAACCTTGGTGTTAGTCTTGTCGACTTTGGATCAGTCTGCGCTCTGTTGTTCATGGCTCTTCCTCTGTTGTTCATCCGACACCTCTTCCCCCTGCTTCCGGCCCCCCAAATGTCTGAGCATTTCGGCATCAGAGTAGGATTTAGTTGGTAATGAGACTCCGGCAGCTTTGGGGGTTACTCCATTCAGGTTGGGGAGGTAGGCATTCAAGCCGATTCCTCCTGCCGAAGCGTCTGGGTCCCAATAGCAGGCCCCCCTCCTTTTCAGCCTTTCCCTTGGACTCTGCCTTTTCTTCAGGGGTGGAGGGTATGTAGGACTACTCTGCCCCGTGTCCCAACTTAGGGGATCCCAGGGCTGGGGAGGAGTCAACCTGGGAGCCTTGGGCCACTTTTGACCCTGCTTGGGTGTTAGTGCCCTCTTCGTGGGGCTTCTTGTTGCAGGGGGAGGGGTTTTCTTGGGCCCCCCCTTCCTCGTATGAGTATGATTTGAGTTCGGCTCCTCCCCAGGTTTGGTTCCGGGCTCCATTGGGGACAGGGCCCCATCCTTCCGGAGGTTTTCTGCCTCTCGTATTTCCCTGCGGGAGATTCGGGAGGCTCTTGCTGCATACCTCCTACAAGACCCGGATTCCAACTCTGTTTTGGACCCGTCCTTATTTGAGTTGTTCTTTTTCCCTGTATTGGGTGCGTTTGGAGGTCCCAGAGTCTTCTTGGCTGGCAGACTGCCCTTTTTTTCGTTTTGGCATAGCATGAGTTCTCTTGGTTCCGCTCGCTCACTTGAGTGGTGAGAAACGTTTACCATTATGCAGGTTTACCTGGGGACGAGTTTGAGCACTTTAATGAGTGCTTGTTCGCCCCTGTGCTTTCTCGGGATGTTAGCCTTGTGCAGCTGCAAGTGCAGGCTCCTACTCTTTCTGCATCCTTAGCTGCAGAGGATTTGCGCGCCCGTGGGCACTTGGCTTTAGTCTTGTGCTTCTTTACCCTTCTCTAGTTGTTGTCTGCCTGGCTTGAGGAGGCTGTGGATGTGTTGAGTGCCAGGCCTTCATCTGGTTTAGTGTCCTCGGCGGCTAGGGCATCGGCCGCACTGTTGAAGCTGTTTGTGCCTATCCTGAAGGAGGAGGTGTGTCTGTTCTTTGCTTCTCACCTTGCATGCCATCAGGCTGTACTTGCTCTCTTTGGAATCTGCTTGGGCTCTGGCTCTTAGGTTTTCGTCCTCATTTTGTCTGTTGCTGTTTGCGGAGGCTACTGTCACGCAGTTTCTGCAGGCAGCTTTGTCTAGTTGTCGTCCTATGTCAGATTTGTTTGTTCTCCAGGGGTAGCTGTTCTCGGCCTTCTCGGAAGGGTCGAGAACCGGGGTTGGTTCAGGGCTTGGGGTTCCTCTGGTCGAGGTGGGCCATTGGTGTGAGCTTCTGAGCCGACGTTGCCTTCGGAGCCGGCGTCGTCTGGTCGGCAGGATGATGGCTTTGTTTGGCGGTTGCCTTCTCGTAAGGGGTGTTGGGCCTTTCGCAGTTCGCACTGTTTATGGGGCAATGGGGGTGGAGGCTTGCTCTGTTTGCTCGTGGTTGGTCCCATGATTCGTGGGTGTTTTCGGTCGTGTCATCCGCCCTGTTGTGGCCTTGGGGGTCTCCTCCCCCTTTGGGGGGTTCAGGGCTGGTGGGGAAGTCTTCTTCCCCTGCCCTTCATTGGGTCATCTTGAAATGGGTGCACTAAGGCGTGGTCAAAACGACTCTATCCCTCAGATGGGTTTCCCACCTGTTTCCAGTGCCGAAACAGGACTGTGCGGATCTGAGGTTCATTCTGGACTTGTCTTGTCTGAACCCCTGGATTCCTTGCCCCTTATTTCGGATGACCACTCTGTCTCAGGTCCGGCTTCTTTTGGAGCCGGTGGCCTGGATGGTGTCCCTGGACCTCAAGGACACGTATTGGAATGTCCCTATTCATCCAGGGTTCAAGGACTGGCAAGGTTTTGAGGTGGGGCTCAGGATTACCACTTTCGTTGCCTTCCTTTTGACTTGAATCTGGCACCTCGTGTATTCAGGCATCTTACCTGGATCGTGGTGACCCATCTGTGTCTGCTAGGGGGTTTGGGTCTTGCCCTACCACGACAACTGGTTGGTGTGGGCTCCTAGTCTGTCCGCTTGTCTGCGTATGGTGATCAGGTGGCTTCGTTTATGGTGTCCCACCTGAGAGCTTCGTCTCGGCGACCGTATGAAGTTTCCTGGCACTCTTTTTGCCATTTTCTCTCGCACTTCATAGGTTGTCTTCTATTTTGAATTGGTTGTCTTGGCTTTTTCAGGACCTCATTTGATGCCTAATACTGTCACCTCATATCGTGCTGCACTGGCGAAGCCGCTCCAGCTTTCGTTCGGGTTGGATGTCTCTTCTGCCCTGTTCCGTAAGCTTTCTCATGTTTTATTTCACCTCCGGCTTACTCATGCGTTGCCTGAGCCGTCCTTGTCCTTGGACAGGGTGCTCTCCTATCTTTCCTTCCCTTGGTTTGTGGTGGCCACTTTGGTTCAAGATTGTTTTTCCAAGGCTCTCTTTTTGTTGGTATTGGCCTCTGGGGGTTGGGTGAAGGAGCTGCAGGCTCTTCTTCTGTGCAGGGGTTTCTGCTCTTTAAATCCTGATGGTAGGTTTGTTCGGCTGCAGCCTTCTCCTTCTTTTCTGCCGAAGAATGAGACGGCTGCTTTCTGGTGAGGTCCTTGGGTCATTGATGCTTAGTTGGTCAGGCCGGGGGTTCATCATGTGTTGTCTGGTTACAGCTCCCCACCATTATCTGCACTTTGGCTATGGTGGCTGGGAATGCGCTTTGGGTTGATCTGGTTTCCCTCATTCCCTGTTCCAGGGCTCGGGTCTCCCAGTCGTCCGCAGGATTATTAAGTCCAGCCTGAGGTCTATCCTCGTGCCCATGATGTTAGGAAGTTTGCTGCATTGGCTGCCATGTTTGGCAACATGTCTTGGGCTGATATTCAGGCGCAGGGATTTTGGAAGTTGAAAAAGTTCCTGGGCGACCGTTATTTGGTTAACGTTCCTATTTCTGGGCATTCCTGTGTTTCTTTGGGTTGTAGGTTGCAGCCAGTTGTCATGACTTTGTGTTGAGAAGTTTGTTATGGCCACCGCCTGGGTAAGTCCCTCTTTTACCTTATCTAGTTATGTAGCTCCAGGGAGCCGAAGGGGCTTCCCATAGAAAACCAGCATTGAATGTAATGAAACTGCATTTTCTGGGTGAGCCCCGGAGACTCCCTGGCAACCCTTCCTTCCTTCCTCCCTCCCTCCAGTTGGCAGTTTTTTGTGTTGTTTGATGCTCAGCTTCTGAACTGGAGGGCCGAGTAGCCAGTGCGGGGAGGTCTGGGGCTCCCCCTCTCGGAGAGGGGAGGGCATTGTAGCAGTGGAGTGACATTTGCTTATTTGCTCGTTTCCTTGAGATTAGAGGGAGTCTACCACTCTTTTCAGGTTTTAGTTATAATTTTCTTTACATGTGGGGTTTTTGTTATGTCTACCTTTCTGGGTGCCTAACCCCGGTTGATGGCAAATAAGGAAAACCTCCACCGCGGGTTTTTTCCAGGGCCATTGCTCCCTGCAACGTCTTTGAGGGGGGGCCAGGTTCTGGCTCGTGGTCCCCGGTAGGTTGAGCTCCTTAGGCTAAAGCCTCGGTCTAATATATTTAGGGGCTCCAATAGCTCCAGGGAGCCTCCAGGGTTCACCCAGAAGATGGTGTTTCATTACATTCAACGCTGTTTTTTTTTTTTACTTCCAAATACCTCATCAGATCCAGAATATTTAGTTTAAAACTCCCAATCAGTTTAGGTATATCCTTCTTGTTAATCTGTATACAGTATTACATACAGTAGTATGTTTCATCAATATTTTCATCAGTAGTATATAAATTGCTTGTATGCTGGGTAACGTTTTAAGGTCATTCTTGGTGAAGACTGACTGATAACAAATACTGTATTATAGTTGTTAAGTATACTGTACTGTATTGCTCATTTTCTCCACCCTGTCCACTAGTTGACCAGAGATTATCATCAGTGGTCCTGTCCTTTTCACTACCTTCATTATGTAGTTAAAAAATCCTTTAGGATTTGCCTTTGCATCTGGTTCTTAGATTCTTAAGCTCATTTGCATTTTCTTAAGTCTTAATTTATTGTACTGATCTATAAGGTAAGGCTCCCCTCTTTTGTGTATTTTAAGAATACCTTTTCTTAATCTGTATCTCCCCAAACTAGCCACCAAGAATCCTTTAAACCTAGGTACTACACCACAGCACAGCACATTATGTATGCCTACTTGAGACCGGGACCAGAATCTGGCCTTCTCAGTAGTAACGTAAGAAAGTCTGGGGATACAAGATCACCATAGTACCAAAGGAAACCCCCCCCAGAAAGGTACAGTTCATAAAAACTAGCAACTTGTACAAGATTTGCAACCTCAACAAGATTTTGGACTATGTACACACTCACACTCATTGTCTAGACCCAACAGCTGGTTAACTTCCCTCCATTTCCGTCAGATGACAGCCATGGAGATCCAAAGGTCCCGACCAGCCAATCAAGTCATTACGCACATGGTGTGTTTTCTTCGTCCTGCATCACTACCTTGTGGGCACAGACATGTAAAAGGGTTGGCCATTACATTTACTCTGGGGGTGGGTCCTATTCTTGTGTATGTTCTTTTTCTGTTTCTGTTTCTTGTTCACGTTTTCCTTGCCAGATTGTTCTGTGTACCTCGATCACTTGTTCACCTTGGATAAATGTGGCAGTGCCCCACCCCCTGCCCTTGGTTAGGGTTTCTTTCCTCAGAGGGTTTTGGAGAGGTTTCATCCTTTTAAGGGGTTTTTGCCCTTTCTGGATAGTTAGCCAAGGCAGAGTTTATACAGGGTTTGAAACAAGATCATAAAGTGCGCCATTACTGTATTACACACACTGGCACTGGCGATGAGTAAGGTGGTGACGTCACGTAGTAGTGAGAGCGGCGGCGGGAGCCTCGAGGTACTGAGGTACACGCTCGGGACAGAGTGGCGTCTGGCGGCGGCTGTGGTACCATGCAGGCACACTTGTCGAGAATAAACCTGAACCTCACACAGCCTGTAGGATAAGCTTGTTCACATAGTAGGCAATTAGAAAGTGATATTATAATTTGTCAAGGGTTTTGCACATTCATATAGAGCTATAATATCCATATTAATATTATTGGTATACAAAAATGCAATAATATAAATTATCTTTTCAAAGATAGGCATTCATGTTGCTTTGGGGGAGTCAGTTTATTGCCCCTATTAGCAGTTTTTTGTTTCCTTCCTCTACTTCACAAGTTTCTAGGATTGTTTTATTTGAGCTTTTATGCAACACTTTGGATTGTCATCTCTCTTGATATAGTACTGAGCCAGCAAGTCCCTTGAGTTAATATTGAACATGTTTTTGTGAGTGCTATTGTGTTACTTTCTGGTAGACAACAGTGCTCTAAGGTCAGCTATACCACTGTCCACTAGCTATTTAAAATCTTGCACATTATTTCATCCAGTGCTGTTGCTCCCTCCTTTGAGAGAGTAACCCTGTCCATCACAAACAATGCCCTGTATTAAGAAATATGTATAGTAACGTTTTCAGTAGTGAACAATAACAAAGGGTACAACATTTTTCCTTCTACCCTCTTCCCTTTATTTCTACCTCATTCATATATTTCTATCTTGTTACATTTCATCCTTATTCTCAATACATTCCCACACTTTAAACCTATTCCTATACTTCTACCCTTTCCTATAACTCTATCCTTACACCTATTCTTCAACCTTCTTGCCTATTATCTCACTTGTTTTACTTCATAAAATTACTTGTTCTACCATTTTTTTTCCATTACACTACAGTACTTGATAATAGTCCAAGACATCAAAAGGTCATTGATTTTTCCTTTTAGATTTGTGGGTTGGGTGCCTAATTTTCAGCCATGTTATTGTGACTTAGTGTCTGCAACACACACAGTACTACAATGTAATTGTTTATGAAAATGGGTAAAATGGACCACAAGGTGAAGACAAATTCCCAAAGCAATAAATGTGTCTGGTATGAACTAGTTCATTCTGTTGGGCGTCCAGTGTACGTCGTAATTCTTGTCAATGTAGGAGCCTAAAGTCATTGGTGTATACTAGTCACTTTCAGCATCCTTTTGCTGCCAATTCCAGGCCTTAATAGAATGCCACACATGACCAGGATCCCTCCTTTATTCCTAATCATATATAGCTCCACATACATTAGTTCTGTTGTTTGCATCCCTGGAGCAGAAAGCCCAACTTTGTGTTACCCTGTTTTGGTTCCAAGGATCATTGTCCCCATTGCCCAGTCTTTGACCAGGCATCTTGGATGGTGATCTGATCACCAGGTCAGTGACCAGACAACTGCTGCTCGCAGCCTGATATTTGAATCACAGCCTGGTTGATCAGGTATCCTTTGGGGGTGTTTATCAAGTTCTCTTTGGGCACTGAGAGGTCAGCTGGTTATGCCCCTGATGTTTAGAGGGAATGTGTTGAAAAATTTTGGGCATTTAATGTTGATAGAATTGTCCTAGTGTACCTTTCACTTCTGCTTTTCAACAGGGTTATTTTGCACTTCCTGCTATGCCTTCTGGTGTCATGTGGAGTTATTTCCTTGTGCAGATTTGGAACCAGTCCCTCTAAGTATGATATTTTTGAAGTGTAAATTATTATGTACATCTTTTGCCTGTACTCGAGAGAATTCAGATTTTAAAATTTAAAGCAGTTCCAATAATTTAGGTGTTTTATCAGGTAGTTTTGGACAGTAAAAAATCTTTGCATGTTCTTCGGGCCATCAATTTCTCCAAATTTGAATAAGGTTGTTATTGTGTGACAATATTAAACCTTAGAGTGCACTAGTACCTTAAAGAGTGTCATCATTGGTCTGGATGTTTTGTTTAATAGGTTCTAATTATCTACTGTCATTTTTCTTGTAGTTGTGACAGTTACTTTTCTGGGGGGAGCCCCGTCGGCTCCCCGGAGCTATCCCAGGCTGATATGCTAATGTCAGACTTTGGCATCAGTCATGTGTATGGAGTTCTTAGGCCTACCGGGGACCACGGCCAGAACCGGGCCCCCTCAGAGAGGCAAGGGGAGCAATGGCCTATAGAAGCCCCCGTGTAGTTGGAAGCATTCTATGTCTGCCATCGACCGGAACAGGCACCCAGAAAGGTAAGCGCCCCAAAACAAACCCCTATTCTGGTTAAAATTGCTACCTAAAACCGAACTAGTGGATAGAACTCCCCAACCGAAAACAAGCAAACTAGTGTGACGTCACACACTGCCGCGCCGCTGTCTGCGCAGCTCCCCCCTCCCCGGGAGGGGGAAGGGGGAGCCCCAAACCCCCCGCGCCGGCTACCCACACCTCAGTTCTTGAGGCTGATGCTATAGGCGATGGTCGTGTGCTCTGGCTCCGGTGTCGCTACTGCACTGTGCTTTGTGTGTGGTGTTAGTTTTGTGGGTGCGAGAGCCAGGAGTTATCTTCAGTACTCGGGCTGCATGCGCCTAGGGCTGCCTTCCCTAGGTGCCCTGTAAGTACTGCCCTTGGGGCTTGGGGCCACCTTCCACAGGCTCCTCGGGGTCTGCCTCTGCTGGTCCGTTTTACCTTTCGGTTTTTCGGCCGCCTGTTGGGCTCTTGGGTGTTCTGTTCTCCCTTGTTACCGGCAGGTAAGAGGCAGTTTGCACTGGTAGGGGCGCAGGGTGCTGCTCAGCTTGTATTTCCCGACATCGCGGCCGGCTCTGTTCCTTGGGGTTCGCTGTCCTCTTGCGGGGTTTTGTTTTTCTTTTTCTTTTTGCCTGGTGGGGGGTTCTGTCATTTTATTCAGTTTGTTTTTGCCCTTCCACTGTTCTCCTCGGTGGCGCCCCCTGCTAGGTCCCCGTGAGTGTACACGTCCCTGGGGTTCAGCTTTAGAAGTTTGCTTGGTAGTTTTGGGCGCCGGTTTGCAGCACCCTGCCTGGGACTACCTGAGCGCGAGTCCTCTTAAAGTAAACGCTCAGGACCCTGGGAATCCCCTAGGGGGCGCGTGGGTCCGATGGATGTGACCCCGGAGTCCCCACTCGCTGTGTGCGAGTTTGAGGGTTGCTCGGTCCCCTTGTCTCAGGGTGACCCTCATTGTTTTTGCCTCTGCCACGCTGCCTGTTGGGTCGGTGATACTTTCGACCCTGAGTCCTGTGAGTGTTGCTGCTTGCTTGTGACTCAATTTACCCAATCCTCTGATGATTCTATTCGGGTACAGGCGGCACGTGCGTTGCAGTCTAGGTTTCGTCTGTTGCAACGCGCTCGGTTGGTTGCTTCCCCGGATGCCCCGGGGCTGCCCCGCTTTGCTTTTCGAGACCCGGACTTGGGGGTGGGGGTCGCTTCGATCCTGGTTCAGTCCGCACCTCCTCGTCCTTCCCCTTATGTTCGTTCTGGTCCCCCGCCCCTGCTTCCGGCCCCGAAGCGTCTGAGGGTTTCGGGGTCGGAGCAGGGGTTACTTGATCTCGAGACTCGGGCAGCTTCGGGGGTTGCCCCTTCCGGGGGGGCGGCAGAGGCATTCGAGTCGTGTCTCCCGGCCGAAGCTTCAGGGTCTGATCAGTGGGCCCCCCTTCCTCCAGCTTTTCCGGCTGCTCCGTCCTTGTCTTGTGGGGTCGGGGCTTGGGGAGAGGACTCGGCCTCGGGTCCTGTGGTGACGGACCTCGAGGCTGGGGAGGGGCTGACTTGGGGGCCTTGGGCCCCGCTGGACCCCGCCTGGGTTTTTCTTCCCACTGAGCGGGGCTTATTGTTACAAGGAGTGGGGTTTTCTTTCCCCCCCTCTGCGTACGAGTTGGATTTGGTGTCGGCCCCTCCCCGGGCTCGGTTCCGTGTTCCCCCGGGTACGTCGGTTCCGTCCTTCCGGAGGTTTTCGGCTTATCGCATCCAACCTGGTGTGGTGCGAGCGGCCTTTGCAGCTTACCTCCTGCGTGACCCGGATTATGCCTCGGAAATGGATCCGTCCACGTTCAGGTTTGGGACTTCATTCCCTTTCTGGCTCCGTTACGAGGTTCCGGAGTCGTCCTGGCTAGCAGACTGCCCCTTGTTTGGTCTGGATTCCTGGCATTCCTTCTGTCGTTCCCGCACGCTGGAGTGGCGGGAAGCTTCCACGGTGCTTCAGGTTTTCCTGGGGGGTGAACTTGAGTACCTGAATGAGTGCTTGTTTGCCCCTGCCCTTCCCCGCGATGTGGGCGTTCTTCAGCTCCATGTGCAGGTTCCCTCCCTTTCGGCGGCGCTCGTGGCGGAGGACTTGCGCGCTCGGGGCCTTTTGTGTTCGGCCTTGCGGTTCTTTTCCCTCCTGGAGCTGTCTTCCGATTGGCTCGTGGAGGATGTGGGGACGCTTGGGTCCGTCCCGGGGTCCGGCACCTTGTCCTCGGCTGCGCGTTCGTCGGCTGCCTTGTTGAAGCTGTTCACGCCGATTTTGCGGGATACGGTTTCCCTGTTCTATGCTTCCCGTCTCGCGTGTCGGCAGGCGGTGCTGGGTTCCTCCGTGGAATCTGCTTGGGCTCTGACTCTTAGGCGTTCTTCACCTTTTGTCCTCTCCTGTTTGGGGAGTCGGCCGTGGCGCAGTTTATTCAGGCTGCGTCGGCGGCTTGTCGTCCGATGTCGGACTTGTTGGTTTTCCGGGGGTCCCGGGGTGGGTCTTCCCGGAAAGGTCGTGCCAGGGCTCGGGGTTCCTCTCGTCGTGGTAGGCCTCTGGTGTCAGGTTTGGGGTTGGCTCCTCCTGCGGACCCTCCCTCGTCTGGTCGGCGCGGTGTTCGCGCTGTACGGGGTTCTGGGTCTCGTAAGGGTCGCCGGCCCTTTCGCGGTTTGCCCCCTTGACGGGGCGATGGGGGGGCGGCTTGCGCTGTTCGCCCGCGCCTGGTCCCACGATTCGTGGGCCTTTCGGGTCGTGTCTCGCGGCCTGCGGTGGCGTTGGGTGGCCCCTCCCCCCTTTGGGGGGTCGGGGCTGGCAGGGCAGGCTTCTTCCCCTGCGCTCTGTCGAGTCGTCTTGGAGTGGGTACGCTTGGGCGTCGTCGAAACGACGTCGTCCCTCAGATGGGTTTCCCGTCTGTTTCCGGTTCCGAAACGGGACTGCGCGGACCTGCGGTTCATTCTGGACTTGTCCCGTCTGAACCCCTGGGTTCATTGCCCCTCCTTTCGGATGCCTACGCTGTCTCAGGTTCGGCTCCTCTTGGAGCCGGGAGCTTGGATGGTGTCCCTGGACCTCCGGGACGCTTATTGGCATGTCCCGATTCATCCGCGGTTCAGGGACTGGCTCGGTTTTGTAGTGGGGCGTCTGAGTTACCGCTTTCGTTGTCTCCCGTTCGGGTTGAACCTGGCACCTCGCGTGTTCACACACCTTACACGGGTTGTGGTGGCTCGTTTGCGTCTCCTAGGTGTTCGGGTGTTGGCCTACCTCGACGACTGGCTGGTTTGGGCTCCCAGCCAGTCAGCTTGCTTGCTAGCCAGGGATTTGGTTCTTTCCCAGCTCGCCGGGTTCGGGTTCTTGGTGAACTGGAGGAAGTCCCATCTGGTTCCCTCTCAGGTTCGGACTTGGCTGGGTCTCGTGTGGGACTCTCGAACCGCCTCCTTGTCTCTCCCTCCGGAGTCTCTCCTGCGGCTGCGGTCCCGCCTTCGTCTGTTTCTGGAGGACCCTCGGTTGCTGCGTCACCGGCTTCCTCTTCGGGTTTTTCGGGGTTCAGTGCCTTGGCGCCTACCCGAGCCCTCGCTCGATGTGTACACGGATGCGTCGTCTCTCGGCTGGGGTTTTGTGACCAGTGCTCACCAGGCCGGCCAGGGGCGTTGGGATCCGTCCTTCCGTCGAGCTCACAGTACGGTGCGGGAGTTCGCGGCAGTGTGGTTTGCTCTGGGGAGGATTCGGGTGGCCCGCGGATCGACGATTCGGCTCCATTCGGACTGCTCTCCGGTGGTTCATTGCCTGAACCGCGGGGGTTCGATGCGGTCCTTGTCTCTTTGGGGTTGGTCGCTTCGGGTGACTCGTCTGCTGAGTTCTCGGGGTTTGGCTCTCCTGGCGGTTCACGTACGGGGCGTGTCCAACGTCTTGGCCGACGCCCTGTCTCGCTTCGTTCCCCTCTCCACGGAGTGGACGGTCGACGACGAGTCCTTCCTTTGTCTTTGCCAGACGTTCGGGCGCCCCGAAGTGGACCTCTTCGCGTCGGCGTGGTCGCGGCGTCTTCCCGTTTATGCGGCGCCCTTCCCCGATTGCGAGGCCGTCGGGGTCGATGCCTTTCGGCTCGACTGGTCGAGGTGGGGGTTCCTGTACCTCTTTCCCCCGGTTCGGCTGTTGCTCCAGGTCCTGACTCGCTTAGAGACTTACCGGGGGAGAGTTCTTCTGGCCCCTTGGTGGCCGGCCCAGCCTTGGTTTCAGGCGCTGGTTGCTCGGTGTCCGAACCCGAGGGTTTTCCCGCGGCTCCGCCTCATTCAGCAGATCGGGCCGGTACGTCACGTTGCTGGTTCGATCTTCTCCTCGAGTCTTCGCGTATGGTTTTCTTGACTCGAGTCTATCATCATCTCTATGGTGATCAGGTGGCCTCCTTGTTGGTGTCCCACCTGAGGGCTTCTTCTCGGCGGCAGTATGAAGTTTCCTGGCGGTCCTTCCGTTTCTTTTTGCGTCTTCGTCGTGTTAGCTCCTTGTCTGTTCGGGTGGTCTTGTCCTTCCTCTCATGGTTGTTTCAGGACCGTCATCTTATGCCTAACACTGTCGCTTCGTATCGTGCGGCGCTGGCGGAGCCGCTTCAGCTTGCTTTCGGTATCGATGTTACGTCTGCGCCGTTTCGCAAGCTGTCTCGTGCATTGTTTCACCTCCGGCCTGCTCATGCGTCGCCTGAGCCGTCCTGGTCTTTGGACAGAGTGCTCGCTTTCCTTTCATCTCCTCGTTTCGTTGTGGCCCCTTCGGTCCAGGATTGTTTTTTCAAGGCACTTTTCTTGTTGGCTTTGGCCTCTGGGGGTCGGGTAGGGGAGCTTCATGCTCTCCTCCGGCGCAGGGGTTTCTGCTCTTTTGGTCGTGGTGATAGTTTTGTTCGTTTGCAGCCGTCTCCTTCTTTTCTGGCGAAGAATGAGACTGCTGCGTTCCGGAGGGGTCCATGGGTGGTTGATGCTTGGTTGGTCAGGCCGGGGGTGCATCATGTTTTGTGTCCGGTTGCGGCGCTTCGCCGTTATTTGCGCGCCACAGCTTCTGTGTCCGGGGACGCGCTGTGGGTTGATCCGGTTTCCCTTCTTCCCTGTTCGCGGGTTCGGGTCTCTCAGGTCGTCCGCAGGGTTATTAGGTCCAGCCAGCCTGCAGTCTATCCCCGTGCCCATGACGTTCGTAAGTTCGCGGCTCTTGCTGCCGTCTTTGGGAATATGTCTTGGTCTGATATTCGGGCGCGGGGATTTTGGTGGTCGAACAGGGTCCTGGCTGCTCATTACCTTGTGAATGTCCCTGGGCCTCGTCGGGCCTGTGTTGCTTTGGGTCGGCGGTTGCAGCCAGTTGTCTCGGCTTCGAGTTGAGGGGTGAGCGACGACCGCCTCCCGGGTAAGTCCCTCTTTTTCTGTCTGTGGGTAGTTAGCTCCGGGGAGCCGACGGGGCTCCCCCCAGAAAACCAGCGTTGAATGTAATGAAACGCCATTTTCTGGGTGAGTCCCGGAGGCTCCCCGGCATCCCTCCCTCCCTCCGGTCGGCGGTTTTTCGCGTTTTTGACATCCAGCCTCAAGAACTGAGGTGTGGGTAGCCGGCGCGGGGGGTCTGGGGCTCCCCCTTCCCCCTCCCGGGGAGGGGGGAGCTGCGCAGACAGCGGCGCGGCAGTGTGTGACGTCACACTAGTTTGCTTGTTTTCGGTTGGGGAGTTCTATCCACTAGTTCGGTTTTAGGTAGCAATTTTAACCAGAATAGGGGTTTGTTTTGGGGCGCTTACCTTTCTGGGTGCCTGTTCCGGTCGATGGCAGACATAGAATGCTTCCAACTACACGGGGGCTTCTATAGGCCATTGCTCCCCTTGCCTCTCTGAGGGGGCCCGGTTCTGGCCGTGGTCCCCGGTAGGCCTAAGAACTCCATACACATGACTGATGCCAAAGTCTGACATTAGCATATCAGCCTGGGATAGCTCCGGGGAGCCTCCGGGACTCACCCAGAAAATGGCGTTTCATTACATTCAACGCTGGTTTTTTTTTTTTTTAGCGAGATTTTTCGACATGATTACTTTTCTCATTTTATAGTGTGATTTGTCATGCATTTTGTGAGATTTCCTGTTCTGCAATATCTCAGGTGCTGAGAACTTGTTCATCAAGCATCATGCTATTTTCTTTGGCTCATTGAAAGACTTAATTTATATTAGAGTAAATTAGTTTACCTTTGCTGTGTTCTCTTTATTGTCAAATCACATAGAAATCCCAGTGTCATCTGCAAAGGATATGATTCTGTAGTTTGTATCCTTGTCAGTGTCTGATATGAGGATGGGATCTTGCTTCTTATCACTTTCAAAAAATGTTATGATGTGTGATGTTAGTTCTTCCAGTCCATGATTTTTATCTGCCTTATTAACTTCTTTGTAAAGTGGCTGCTTCAAGCATGTCAGGATAAAACCAGTGTCTGGGCTCCATCTCCTAGTATTGTTTAGGGCCTTTGCAAGTGTGTGTGTGTTTTTTTTTGGGGGGGGCATATCTTGATGAATATGGAATTCCAGGAATCAGGGCCTGGTGCTGAGTACATGGACATGCTGTCTATGGCTACTTGAAAGTCCAGTGGGATTAAGGTGACGCCTGATATTTGATTTGATGTTGGTATATCATATTCGTGAAGAATTTTTTTGGATTGTCTATCTACAGTGTGTTTAGGGGTTCACTGAAAACAGAATTGTAATGAAAAAATTCAATTTCTTTATTATGCACCCCATACCCATTTCATGGGCAATGGTGGAAAGGGTTACAGAGGCACATAATTGGTTCAGGAACTGAACCCCATAGTTTGTTTAGCTAAGCAAGTGACAATCTTTTGAAGCTACAGTAGTATAAACATCCATGTACACAAATACACTGTACTATACCAGTACTTTATTGATAATCTTTTTATATCACAAGTGATTTAACAAGAGGCTCACAACTGTCTCTATGCAAGGCATTTTACATCTATTGTGAGTCATGAATTGTATTATATCCTCGATAGTATTTCAATTCTTAGTTTTTTTGTCATCTGTGTAGTGTCTGTCTTCCTCGCTCGTGGGGATAATGCTTGATGTAGTTTTTATTCTAAGGTTTTACCTAGTAGGAAAAGTATTTTGAATTCCTCTTTCACTGATGGCCTTTTGCTCTCTTTGCCTCTCCTGAATGTTATGATTCTTTTACCTTAAGTTTGAGTGCTTCTATTTCTCTACGTAGCATTCAAGTTGTACCATGATTGATTGTTTTTTTTCCTGTTGACGGGGAAATTCCGTTCTTGTTGCAATTTGCATCTTTCTCATTTTTTCTTAGTGGCACGTAACTTGAGCACATGACTAGTACAGTACTACAGTTCTGTGCCTATTTTCTCTAGGCACTGATTTAGGTTTGCATTGTCAGCTGTTCTTCTCATCTTATTTCTGCAAGGTCTTGGCTTATTTATTCCCAGTTAATCTTTATTATTAATTAAATTTGCTGAATTATTTCCTTTTGTTTGAGACTAGTTGTGCCCATGCTTGTCTAAACTTTGATTAGGTTGTGATCCAAGTAACATGTACGGTATAGTATATGTAATCATTATGTTCTGAACCAATTTGTCATTGTAAAAATAAGTTCTAGGGTGTTTTCTAGTTCATACTGTATATGTCACATATTTGTGAAAGGTCATTTGTATGTGACTTCATTTAGACTGCTTCCTGGGGATTCTCTCTGATATAACTGTATTTGTCACATTATTCCACTTTAGGTGCTGTAAGTTAGTCACCAAGCATCTTGGTGTTTGGGTTGGGTTTGCAAGGTTTTCAAAGCAGTATTTTATTTTCATTAGTTGGTTTATAACTGTTCGGGATGTTCCTCTGGTAACATATACAAGAACAATAACCACAGATTAGGATTTGTGTTTTGATTACCAGGACTTCCACCATATTGTCTGTATTGTTTAGCAGCTTAGTGCAGATGAGTGTGCCTTTGATGTTAGGCCGACCCCTGCCTGTAGCCTGTCACATCTGAAAAGATTGCACTTCAGTATCCATATTTTACTATCATAGTAGTTCTTTGTAAGTTTCAGTGAGGGTTGCAAATACTGAATTTGACTCATTTAGGAGGCCAATGATGAAATACTTTTTTTTCCTTGTTTTGATACCCTAAATATGAATAATGTTATCATATTTGTGGAATTGCTGTGTGTTTTACCTGATATATACCTGTGTGTTAATATATATAGTTTTGGTAGGGGTGCCACAATGTTTGGGTCCTGTCTAGTGTTTGGCCAAATTGGTGGTAGTCAAGTCTTGAAATTTGTATCAACATCAAGAGCCCAAGACTTTTTATCACTACAATAAAACATAAGGAACATAATTAGCCAATCTCAAAGTGTTCAAAAGAGAAGTTGATAAACATCACCTAATGATACCTGATCAACCAGGCTGTGAGCAACTGTATCTAACAGCTTAGCTGATCAGACCACCAACCTGAAGAGGCCAGGCTATGGGACATGTGTAGAATTATGGCTGTTTTCATAGAGGCAGTCTTTTGTTTTTATTCACCTAGTTCCTGTTATGTGAAAAGCTAAGTAGTCTGTCGAAGCATTCTTATTTAGCATTCAAGCGCACTCTTACAAGGTTTTGGGTGGAAAATTGTGCAACATTTTGAACGAACCTGTGTTAAGAATATATTTACAATTTCTTGGATGATTTTATTTCATTTGTTTCATTTGATCTTCCCAGTAGTCCATATTTAAATGCACAATACACAATTTATAATATTAACAGGTTTGAAGTTTTTGTTTCTCTTGGTCTATCTTTTCTGAGCCTGTCTCTACCAGTCTTCCAGGTAGTTTGTATGCTGCCTTTCAAAGTTTCTTACTAGGCATTCAGGAGAGTTTCTCTGTCCTCTGCAGGAATCTTTTCAGAATTTCAATTGTCTTCATGAAGATGTTATCCTGACCACTAAACCAGTGCAGTGTGCATTTGGCAATTGCATATTTTCTTGAATTATGTCATTTTGGCATTTATTATATATGGCCGCAGAACAGAGTTGTCATTCAGTACTGTACTGTACAGGTATACTGTAATGGGATAATCTACACTGTTTTGGCATTTTGTGCATGTTTAAGCTGTAGGCATTTTTTATACTTGTAAATATTTGAGCTACTGAATTGCCTACTATTTGGTGGTGATCATTTGTAAACAGTGGTGGTTCCAGCCTATCTATATAGTGCACCAGGTAATCTACAACAACCAGTATTTACCTGCCTTCTTTGATATTCAGATTTCTTACTTAGTTCTCACATCTTGATTGATATTTTGCTATCCAGTCTTGTGGACTTACTGTGGTTCCCTTTTGTCCACAGCTTTCCAGCTTTCATGCTGGATGCCTTCTGTCTAGCATCGTTAACCGATTCCTTATACAGTACTCTTTTTGACATTTCACTTGCTCGTTCTATCCATCATTTTCTGACCTTGGTGTTAGCTCTAGGCAGAGATTGTGTGGGGTATGAGATACGGTTGTGACATGTGCCATTGTTAATACGAAGTATAATCCACTGGCTTGGGAGACACTGAGACTTCGTCCCTTGACAAAAACAAATGTAGTAATAGAACAGAAACGTGAGGCGCAAAGAAAAACTATAAAGATATTATACTCATAAGAACAAATCCACAATTATTAGTATATATGTGTATACAGTATTATACTCATATCTTTGGAATGTAAAATAGCCATGGAAGACATGATTATATAAAAACTTTTCAGGGAAATAGACAGAGCAGATGAGGAAACTTATTTAGCATGGGTGGTGCACAAACAAGGGACCTATCTTGAGGTTATCTTGAGATGGTTTCGGGGCTTAGCGTCCCCGCGGCCCGGTCCTAGACTAGACCTCCTTTGTGTTACACACGCCCCAGGAAGCAGCCCGTAACAGCTGTCTAATTCCCAGGTACCTATTTACTGCTAGGTAACAGGGGCATCATGGTGAAAGAAACATTTTTGCCCATTTGTCTCCGCCTCCACCGGGGATCGAACCCGAAACCTCAGGACTATGAATCCGAAGTGCTGTCCACTCTGCTGTCAGGCGCCCTAACACGGCTCACGAATTTGACACACTGTCCTGTTTTCCATTTGAAGGTCCTTGGGAAGGTTAGGTTTGGGTAATTTTGTACGACAGTTTAGTGATTATGGGAACACTTGGGAGAACAGGCTAAACTAAAGGCTGAATCAGTGAGATCCATGAGGTGTAACTCGATTATACAAGAATAAAAGAGGCAAGTGTAAATATGGGAGGTGAGGAGGTGCTAAACTACAGGCCAATGTCACTGACAAACATCCCCTGCAAAACACTTGAAGATCAGAACAAAGAATCCTGAATTCAAGAGAGAACTGCACTAACAAGTTTCTCCTGGAGCTACTGGATCCACCAGGTTGCAATGGCTATATAGATTTGTTAGCAGAAATAGGCTCATAGCTCAAGCAAGCATCAAGGAAGGTTCCAGTCTGGGCTGTGAGAGTAGAAAACTCAAAATTTAAAAATAGGTAAACTTGAGAATAAGACTTGTACAAATTATGGACAATTAGGTTTATATAAATACACCATCATAGTTTAAGGGAAGATAAATTATTCCTAACAAGCCATTTAGGAATTCTTAGACAAACTGGCATGAACATTTTACCAGTTCTGCAGGAAATGCTACTACACAAACCTGGGAAGCATGTAGGAGTAACCAAAAGGGTCCTGAAATAGGTGATGGCACCAAATGGGTAGAAATCACAGAGGCAGAAAGTTGGAATGATGTAGGGCAATGAGGAGTGGAGGACCAACCCTCCTTTATGTAAATGACCAAACCATGGAGATATAGTCCTACTTATCACTGTTTGCTGATGCTAAATTACTGAAAACTTGGGAAGATACTAATTATAAAATAATAATTGAAGACCTAGACAGGCTGCAGATATGGTTACTAGAATTCAGTACCAGCAAGTGTAAGGTGGCAGAGTGTAGACAAGTCAGCAGGAAAATTGTAAACAATAGAGGGAAATCACCTAAAAACAACTAAAGACCTAGAACAAAACATAAGTCTTACTCCAGAGGTGCATAAATATATGTTCATATACATTTTTTCACATATTAAGTCATAATAGACGATTGTAAAAACTATGCAGAATGGCATTAATCATCTTCAGGGAGTGAAGAAATGGCTGCTAGATTTTAACCCTGGTAAATGCAAGGTAATTGAAATTGGTGAGGGAAGAAGACGACCCAGTTAAAGTGAGATGACTTCCTGAAACGGTAAAAGATGACCTGTAGGTTTATGTAATTTTAAGCCTATCGCCAGAGATTTCATAAATAGGATTACAGGAGTAAATGTGAAACTGGCAAACATAAGAATACCATTTAGGACCCCTAGAAAGAATCCTTCAGTGCATTATTTATAACATAAAAGAACTGATTTCGGAGTATACAATATCAGTGTGGAATTCCTGCATAGAGAAGTATAAACCCAAACTTGAAAGTCTCAAGGTATGCAGTTTTGCCACACTTGAGGTTGGCCAAAGTGCCACATTTTAATTAAGAAATGTTGGTATCTGTAGTGACACACTTCTATTTTTGTAAAGATTGAAATTGAGGATATGTTTTCCATAGTTATTTAGCAATGTTTACAGTGAAGGAGAGGGGTGGGGCAAATTGTTGAGGGAGAAATGTTGAGAAGAAGGAATAGGGGATGAGAGATGGGAAGATTGGGAGGTGGGGGTGGGGGATAGTCTCATACCCAGGGAAACGAAACCAGGGTATCCATCTAATACACATACGGTATATAAAAAGGAAATGTTTGTTTGTCAAAGGTTGGAGGCTAGCCTCGCCCAACTTGGCAGGGTGAATGGTGGAGGGAAGGGAACTGCAATAGGTGGGTGACATATTGCAGGCGGTCAGCCTCATTCCAACCTGCGTGGCCTCCACAGAGTCTGACATTTAATGGTTATTGTCCAGAGTGTGTTTCTGCTGTTTATAATATAGGAATTTTGGGATCACCTTTGTTTATAATACAGGGCTTTTGGCACAACCTTTTGGGATCGATATGGGCACCGTTGGATACCTAACCTGTGTGTGTGTGAATACTGAAATATCCTGGTGATTCATACTAATGTATTCACCAAGTTGTGCTTGCTGGGATTGAGCTTTGGCTTCTTGGTCGTGCCTCTTAACTGTCATGTCTCTGTGGCTCATTTGGGTACTAAGTTTCCACCAGTGTCCCTTTGGTCGTGTTCCACTGATGCAAAATAGTATATTTTTGTCCACACTGTCAATTCCTCTTAGAATTTTGTAGGTGGTAATCACGTCACCCTTTACTCTTCTGTCTTCCAGGGACATGAGACTTGGCTCCCGTAACCTTTCCTCGCAGCTCATATCTCTCAGTTCTGGGACTAGTCTGGTGGCATACCTCTGAATCTTCTTTAACTTTATCTTGTGTTTGACTAGGATGGATTCCTAGGCTTTAGTGGCATACTCCAAGGACATAAAAGGTTCTGAATAATTCCTTACACAAGTTTCTAAAGGCAGTTCTTATGTTGGCCAATCTAGCATATGTCGCTAATGATATCCTTTTGTTGTGGGCTTCTGGGATGTGTTCGGTGTGATATCAACCCCAGATCCTGTCAACCTCTGTTTTGACTCTTGCAGAATTTCACCTCCCGTATGGTACCTTGTGTTCGGTCTCCTGCTTCCTTCGCCTAGTTTCATTACTTTATACTTTCCTGAGTTAAACTTTAGTAGCCATTTTTGAACCATTCCTCCAGTTTATCCAGGTCAACCTGTAGTCTTTCTGTCTTCATATGTCTTGATTCTTCTCATAATTTTGGCATCATCAGCAAACATTGAGAGGAATGAGTCTATACTCTCTGGAAGATCATTTACGTATATCAGAAACTGGATGGGGACAGAGTACAGAGCCCTGTAGGACTCCGCTGGTGACATCTCGTCTCTGATGTTCCCCTTCCCCCCCCACCCACACACAGTTATTTATTGTTTCCTGTTGCTTAGATACTCCCTTATCCACTGGAGCACGTTACCTTTTACTCTCCTGCCTATTTCTCAACTGCCTGTTTCAAAGGATTTCTGATAGTGTAAGAAAATGTAGTCTGTCAGTGTCAGTGACGTAAATTGTTGAGGCCGTGATAAGGTTCTTAATGGTTCTCGTCATACACTATGCATAACGCTACATTATACAACTGCAGCAGTCTCCGCTATATAATAGCATGGAGTACGACTGTACACTACGTGTTCAGTTGTATTCCCGCTGCTCATTGAAGTAATTCTTAGCGGCTACAGAGTATATGGGGTTTAATGAGAAAACCAGACTGCTGGCCTGCACGCTTCTTATTTTCCTGGTGTCATTACTGCAACGTTGTTCCTGGGGTGCCATATTTTGAGAGTGGATTCGAGGTGTATTGTAGATTGTGAGGGGGCGGGGGATACGCGATGTGTGTTGCAGGTTGTGAAAAAGCGTACATGCTTGACGTGAGGGGTATTTGGCGGGGTTATGAGGTAGTGTGATACAGCAATGGGGGGTGAGGGTGATGGGGAGTGAAGCGGAGCGCCCGGTCGCTGCTGCCCCCTGCACTAGGCCTAGGGAATCGTTGGTTGTGCTCACCGCCAATAGATGGCATGGAAGCCGTTTTCTCTCGTCCCTCCCCCTCCCTATCCTTCCATTCCCACTGCCTCTCTCTACGCCCTCCTCTGCCTCTCGTATCCCCCCCTCCTCCTCCCCGTACCTTTCTCTTGCCCCACGTGTTGCCTCACCGACTCCTCTGGTACAGAATGCTGCAGTTGCTCATCCTGTGGGAGCTTGGTCCAGCCAACTCCTGCTGCCACCCCCATCATCCTCTCGGTTCTCTCCGTGGTTTAATTCACTTGGGTTGTGGTAGAGAAATCTCAGATCAGTCAGTCCTGGATGGTTTTTCTTCTCTCCCCCCCCCCCCCTCTCACAATCGTTGCCTCCTGGCCTGCTGTTCTTGACTCCTCCTACCTAATTAATCTTTATTGACTCTCTCCTCTCGCCATTTTTACATTATCCTTCACCTACTCTCATCTTATTCTCTCCCCTCCCTCCCTCCTTGCTTCTGCCATCCTACCTTCCTCCTTGTCTCTGCCTTCCCTCCCTCCCTCCCTCCCTCGTCTCTTCCTCTCTGCCTATAACCTGCTTCATTTGAGCATGGTGGGCTGCCACGATACAGCCCCGCTCCTGTGCCAGGCAAGTCCACTACGGGCTCACCATAGCCCTTGCTACTTGGAACTTGTTGTTCCCAGTAGCTGAATCTTAAACAACAAAAAGAACAAGAACAACGTGGTGGGCGTGTATGGTGAAGGAAGGAAGGAAGTGTGGCGAGGGTTCACGTGGCAGCTCCTGGGGCTGCTGGTGTAGAGGTCCCTCATAAGTGGGGAAAATGGCCGCCTGTTTCCGCTTCCCTGCTACTTTTTGAGGTTTGTGGGGAGTAAAGACAATCGGGAAGTTATATACACGTGAAGGAATAGTTGTGAAAATATCGACTGTGGTTACTACTCTTTAAGGCCATTCATATCATGAGGCACTACATATCATACACCACTACACCAGTCTCCGTGGTGTAGGGGTAAGACGCTCGCCTGGCGTTCCGCGAGCGCTTTGTCTTGGGTTCGTATCCTGGCCGGGGAGGATTTACTGGGCGCAAATCCTTAACTGTAGCCTCTGTTTAACTCAACAGTAAAATGGGTACTTGGTTGTAAAAACGATTCTTCGCGGGGGTCGTATTCCAGGGACCATAAGGACTTGCCGGAAACGCTACGCGTACTAGTGGCTGTACAAGAATGTGTATATGTACACTTAAATGCTTGTGTACATGTTTTGCTGTTCCTCTTTGAAGGTCAGCAAAACCAATATTTTGAATATTGTGTGTGTTTGCTCGGGGGGTTCACTGGTTTGTATTTTTTGTCTTGAAATGATGTATTATGGAGAATGGTTACCCTCGAGTAGATCCGTGGTCCTGGACCAACAGGTATAGGAGTTGGGGCGTCTCTTGTTGGCGTGATCTTGTTATCGTTGTGTCTTGTAACACTTGGGATGTAGTGTACACTACACCCCAAAAATCGACTTGAGAATCATGAGATGATTTTGGGGCTTTTTTTTAGTGTCCCCGCGGCCCTGTCCTCGACCAGGCCTCCGAGGAATGGTCCAGGACGGACCGAAACGTCGTCGTCCCTTCACTTTCTAGTGTGTGGTTTGGTCAACCAGGTCAACATATTTCAGCCACGTTATTGTGACTCCTCATCTACGTGTAGTGCATACCCTACTGGTGGCTTTGGTGTTTCCCGATGTTCACTTGTTGTATGTGTGTTCGGGGATTGACGGCGCTCCTCGAGTGTTTGGCCATATGCTGGGCGGTGTTTTGCTGCTCTTGCTGCTGCCTTGTTTTGCAACGCCTTTGGTTTTCACGTTTGTTTTTCTTTGTTGTATTGGTACTGGAGGAGTACTAGAGATGCGGCCGGACTAGTGCCTCGTGTAAGTGCAGTAGAGTGTTCGTGCCAAGGTTACCGAAGCTGCTTTGCTTACGGCTGATTTTGCTGTGTTATGTTATGTGAATTTTTAGTCCTGTTGTGTTAATCTTGAGTCTCGGTTTTCAGGCTACAATCGTAGGTTGAATTGGACGGTTGCAAGGGTCATGCGCTCAAGATTTATTTTAGCAGTGCGTATTAATTGGAACTTTAATAATAAATTGACTTCTTTTCCTTTGCTTTTCATTTGTTAATGGTATTGACGCTTTAGTTGATATAGGGCAGATGGATGGGATATGGGTTGGGTGCTTGAGTGAGGAGGAGGAGCAGATGTAGGAACTTGTGTGGGTTAGAGGGAGGAGCTCCGGGCGTTGGGGAGAGGCGGCATGATAGGGGCAGCTGTTGGTCCTGGGGAAGGTAAGGGGCAGCTGTAGGTGGGGGGGGGGGCAGGTGTGGTGTACGCAGTTGGCCAGGCCCCGGCACGCGCGCACAGGGGCCTCCAACACGTGCCCCCCCACCATTCCTTCTGGTTACACCGGTTCTTGTATGGTCGATTGGTTGTTGGTGTGTGTCTCATGTTTGGTTCATTGGTTGCTGGTGTGTGTGTGTCTCATGTTTGGTTCATTGGTTGCTGGTGTGTGTGTGTGTCATGTTTGGTTCATTGGTCGCTGGTGTGTGTGTCATGTTTGGTTCATTGGTTGCTGGTGTGTGTGTGTGTCATGTTTGGTTCATTAGTTGCTGGTGTGTGTCTCGTGTTTGGTTCATTGGTCGCTTGTGTGTGTGTCATGTTTGGTTCATTGGTCGCTGGTGTGTGTGTCATGTTTGGTTCATTGGTTGCTGGTGTGTGTGTCATGTTTGGTTCATTGGTTGCTGGTGTGCGTGTCTCATGTTTGGTTCATTGGTTGCTGGTGTGTGTGTGTGTCATGTTTGGTTCATTGGTTGCTGGTGTGTGTGTGTGTGTGTCATGTTTGGTTCATTGGTTGCTGGTGTGCGTGTCTCATGTTTGGTTCATTCGTTGCTGGTGTGTGTGTGTGTCATGTTTGGTTCATTGGTTGCTGGTGTGTGTGTGTGTCATGTTTGGTTCATTGGTCGCTGGTGTGTGTGTGTCATGTTTGGTTCATTGGTTGCTGGTGTGTGTGTGTGTCATGTTTGGTTCATTGGTTGCTGGTGTGTGTGTCTCATGTTTGGTTCATTGGTCGCTGGTGTGTGTGTGTCATGTTTGGTTCATTGGTTGCTGGTGTGTGTGTGTGTCATGTTTGGTTTGACTAGTTGATGTGGTGGGAAAGTGTTGCTCTTGTGAGTGTATGGTGACTGGAGTGGGTGGTTGATGGTGTTGGGTTACCTTGCCATGATTTCAGGGCTCAACGTCTCCGCGGCCCGGTCGTCGATCAGTCCTGGTTACTGGACTGGTCAACAAAGCTGTTGGACGCGGCTGCTTGCAGCCTGACGTATGAATCGCAGTCTAGTGGATCAGGTAATCTTTGGAGTTGTTTGTCAAGTTCTCTCTTGAACACTGTGAAGGGTCGTCCAGTTATGCCCCTTATGTGTAGTGGAAGCGTGTTGAACAGTCTCGGGCCTCTGATGTTGATAGTTCTCTCTCAGAGTACCTGTTGCACCTCTGCTTTTCAACGGGGGTATTCTGCACATCCTGCCATGCCTCCTGGTCTCATGTGGTGTTATTTCTGTGTGCAGGTTTGGGACCAGCCCCTCTAATATTTTCCACATGTAAATTATTATGTATCTCTCCCGCCTGTGCTCAAGGGAATACAGATTTAGGCTCTTTAGTCGGTCCCAATAGTTTAGATGTTTTACTGAGAGGATTCTAGCAGTAAAGGATCTCTGCACGCTCCGTGGCTCCCAAGCTTATTATCCCTTCACTCACAGATACGTGATGTCCAGGGCGTCAAAATTTACTCCTGTTACTCTTTTCATAAAATGACAAATTTAACGAGTTATCAACAGTTATTATGTCTGCCTCCCTACCCCCCCCACACTCACACTCGCTCTCTCTTTCCCACCCCCTTTACCCCTCCACACGCGTACACACCGTGGGGGGCCTCGTGGCTGAGTGGTCAGCGCTCTGGGGTCATAGTCCTAAAAGCCCGGGTTCGATCCCAGGCAGAGAAACAAATAGGCCTAGTTTCTTTCACCCCGATGCTTTGTTCACCTAGCAATAAATAGGTACCTGGGAGTTAGACAGCTGCTACGGGCTGCTTCTTGGGGATGTGCGCGCGTGTGAAATATATGTAATATACATAATAGAAGAAAAAAAATGGGTAGAAAGGCGGGGTCCAAGAGCTAATACCTGGATTCTGATGATACAAATAGTAAATACACATTTTTATATATATTCACTGCATGCAGGCCTTATCCATTTACTGCTAAGTGAACAGGAACATCATGTGAAAGAAACTGTCCATTTGTTTCTGCCTTGGTCGGGAATGGAACCCGGGTCCTAAGGACTATGGTCCCTGTTCGTTGTACGCTCGGTAGTGGGATGGAGTAGTGGGTAGTGGGATGGAGTAGTGGGTAGTGGGATGGAGTACTGGGTGGGTACTCCATCTTGTAATGTGTGGGTTGGTCATCTCACATTTTCCGCCCCGTTATTGTGACTCATCGTCAGCACCTGGCGGCTTCATCATGTCTATGGCTAAATGACACTACACGTTAATTGGGGCATAATGAGTGTAAACAAAAATAATGAATAGTACGGTGAAAAGGTAAGTGTTCAAAATGGGGGAACATCTACTATTACAATAATAATAGTAAAACAGTAGACCCCGCACAGTAAGATTTCAATAGATGGGAAAATGTATTATCCAATGCGACGTCAATATAATGGAGACTATCAGAGTTGGGAGGCTGGTGAGCCAGAGGGGTGAACACGCGCCACAGTGAAGGTCTTCACTTGTTTAGTTAACATGGCCATACCAGTCTCCGTGGTGTAGTGGTAAGACACTCGCCGGCCTTCCGCGAGCGCTATGTCATGGGTTCGTATCCTGGCCGGGGAGGATTTGCTGGGCGGAAATCCTTAACTGTAGCCTCTGTTTAATGCAGCAGTAAAATGTGTACTTGGTTGTAACAACGATTCTTCGCTGCGGGGATCGTATTCCAGGGACCTGCCCGAAACGCTACGCGTACTAGTGGCTGTATAAGAATGTAACAACTTGTATATATATTTTAAAACAAAAATTATCTCACATTCCTTAGAGAGTACGGTAGTGTTCCTTTCATAGTAGTGTGTATACACAGCATGCTTGTGCTGTCGCGCGCACTCAGTAACTCTTTACTGTTGTTAAAGATTCGCTACTTGGAACAAACAGTTCCAATTAGCACGGTCTATGGTGAGCCCGTAGGTACTTAACTCTTTACTATCCAGCAAGTACTGTGATGTAGCCTCACTGTCATCTTGGATTGAAAGCTTTCAATATCTTCCCATCAAAGCTCTATAAGGGCTCGGTAGTATGGTAGCTACGTTATCGACTCCCAATTGAGGTTCCCGGGTTCGATTCCCGGGCGTCATGAAATGGTTGGGAACGTTTCCTTTCACCTAATGCAGCTGTTCACCTAGCAGTTAGGCAATTGTTCTGAGGGTTCCATGATGAGGAAGGTCAGTAGTTCGACCTTGTTGGCAGGTGGGGGGGGGGGCATGGGAACTTGATACAAGCTTAACACAACATACACACACACACACGCGCATGTGTGAGTTATCACGTTGATAGAAGACAAGACAAGCATGAGTTGTCTCATTTTGCACAAGACCACATGAGTCTTGCGGTCCCCAACATAAGGAATGAGGTGGCGGCGCGTTGTTATAGATTCAGCTACTCTGAACAAGTTCCAAGTAGCACGGCCTATGGTGAGCCCGTAGTGGACTTACCTGGCACAGGAGCGTTGCTGTGTGGTGGTGGTTATCTTCTTGAGGTTATCTTGAGATGATTTCGGAGCTTTTTAGTGTTCCCGCGGCCCGGTTCACGACCAGGCCTCCACCCCCAGGAAGCAGCCCGTGACAGCTGACTAACACTCAGGTACCTATTTACTGCTAGGTAACAGGGGCATAGGGTGAAAGAAACTCTGCCCATTGTTTCTCGCCGGCGCCTGGGATTGAACCCGGGACCACAGGATCACAAGTCCAGCGTGCTGTCCGCTCGGCCGACCGGCTCCCAAGAGAGGTAGCGAGGGGTTGGACCTAATATAAACCTACTTGAACCAGGGTAGTTGTGCAGCATTGGTAGGTAATCTCCGCTGCTTCCCTCAGCCGCTAGTTTATAGTCGCCGCCAAGAGGGATAAACCGTTTCAGTTTGTCTGTGGTAATGTTGGAACCAATTCCCAGACGCTGGTTCCCCAGACTCTGGCATAGCGCAATTCCCCAGACTCTGGCATAGCGCAATTCCCCAGACTCTGGCATAGCGCAATTCCCCAGACTCTGGCATAGCGCAATTCCCCAGACTCTGGCATAGCGCAATTCCCCAGACTCTGGCATAGCGCAATTCCCCAGACTCTGGCATAGCGCAATTCCCCAGACTCTGGCATAGCGCAATTCCCCAGACTCTGGCATAGCGCAATTCCCCAGACTCTGGCATAGCGCAATTCCCCAGACTCTGGCATAGCGCAATTCCCCAGACTCTGGCATAGCGCAATTCCCCAGACTCTGGCATAGCGCAATTCCCCAGACTCTGGCATAGCGCAATTCCCCAGACTCTGGCATAGCGCAATTCCCCAGACTCTGGCATAGCGCAATTCCCCAGACTCTGGCATAGCGCAATTCCCCAGACTCTGGCATAGCGCAATTCCCCAGACTCTGGCATAGCGCAATTCCCCAGACTCTGGCATAGCGCAATTCCCCAGACTCTGGCATAGCGCAATTCCCCAGACTCTGGCATAGCGCAATTCCCCAGACTCTGGCATAGCGCAATTCCCCAGACTCTGGCATAGCGCAATTCCCCAGACTCTGGCATAGCGCAATTCCCCAGACTCTGGCATAGCGCAATTCCCCAGACTCTGGCATAGCGCAATTCCCCAGACTCTGGCATAGCGCAATTCCCCAGACTCTGGCATAGCGCAATTCCCCAGACTCTGGCATAGCGCAATTCCCCAGACTCTGGCATAGCGCAATTCCCCAGACTCTGGCATAGCGCAATTCCCCAGACTCTGGCATAGCGCAATTCCCCAGACTCTGGCATAGCGCAATTCCCCAGACTCTGGCATAGCGCAATTCCCCAGACTCTGGCATAGCGCAATTCCCCAGACTCTGGCATAGCGCAATTCCCCAGACTCTGGCATAGCGCAGTCAATTGTGCAACTGTGCCGAGGTCTTCATGTAGTGTCTCCTGTCCAGTAATATACTGCATGGCTTCGTTTCCTGATTTGTTAACGGTTGGTATTGTTAAAATTCATACTTTATTAATTCCACATGTTAAATTACTGGGTTTTATTAATTATTAAAATGCCGCCGTTGACATAAAAATAATAGGTCCGTGGTTCGATTCCCTGGCAGGACAAGACATTTGAGCACATTTGCTTCTAGTTAATGCGTCTGTTCACCTATCAATAAATAGGTGAGAGTGGACTGTAGTGTAATTATGGGTAATTTATCTAGGTGAGTAGGGTGTACTCACCTAGTTGTGTTGAGCCGTGGGCAGTCGTTGGCTGGGGGGGGGAGGGGGGCTGGAAAAATGGTAATAGGCTTCCAGTTGGCGGGAAACCAAGTGCGGAGGCTGGGTGGGGGGTGTGGGGTGGGGGGAAGGATGTGGTGGCGGGTTTATGGTGGGGCGTTATGTTCCAAGCGTGCTCCTCCATATCTTGTGGCTCCTTCCTGCACCACAACCCCCCCTCCCCCCCCCCCGTGCCAATCACCACTACCACCATCGTTACCACCATTGTTAAGTAATTACTTATAGGTAAGCATTACCCCCCCCCCCCCACAACCTTCCTCTCGTCATTTCTCTGCCTGCATCTATCCTGCTCCACTTTCACCTTTACTGTCATTATCATTACTGCCTCACCATTATCACTGTCACCATCATCTTGAGCGTCATCGTTATGGCTGGCCTCACTAACACAGCCTACTAGTTAGTGCCTGTGATGTGCCACATTGCACCCAGCCATAAGTCTGTGTTTTCTTATGGATTGGCGGGGCGAGGGACAGGCTGTGTGGTGCTGCTGGCACCACCAATACTTCACGGTATTTCTGGCAATTGTGATGTACAAGTGGTTATTGGTAGTGGTAGCTACTGGTGGTAATATTAGTCTGGGGGGTGGTAGTTGTGAGTAAGGGTGGTGGTGGTAGTGGCAGTGTGGAGGCTTGGCTGGCCCCATACCCATGCATCAACTGTCTCGTCCCCCCCAACGTGTGCTGTGCCACAGTGCCATCTTTGGCTTGTGTACGGTCGCTAGGAAGCCTCTTTCTCACAACCCTCCACTGCCCGTGTGTTGTAGGTGTGTGTAGGTGTAATGTTCTTTGAGGAGTAGTCGTAGTATATGTAGGAGCGTAGTGCTGGGTTCCGCTGAGAGAATATGGCGGCGGCGGTGGTTGTAATACGGTAAGGAGGAGGTAGGTAGGTAGGTCCCAGGTGGACGGGGGCAGTTATCACCTGGCCATACCTGTCCTTTGGTTGCCACGTGGGGACCCAGCGCTTCCTCCGGCACCTCTACTACTGTCCCTTTGTCTCTCTAGTCACTGTCCACTCCGCAGTGTCCTTCTTAGTACGACTTCACACTACTGACGGGTGTTTGCATGTTGTAGCGGGCATGTGCTCTGCCGACTGCTTCACCGCTTGTTAGAAAATTGGTCCTAACCTACACCTCTCTCCCCTTGCACATCTCTGTAATCTAGTGGGGCGTGCGCCCCTGCCCCGCCCCCTTGTGCGGCTCCTGTGTGCACGGCCACAATGGCTGCCGTGGACATGTTCCGTGCCCCAGCCAGTCCTACCGCTGCCTCCATCACCCTCAACAGTTTTGCAATGTGTAGGTCGGTCTGTCCGTATTCATTTCGTGGGTAACCAGTCTTCGTTTGTACTTCCTGTCCTTTCCCACCCTCCGCCTCCGCCCGTTTGCTCGCTCCTGTCTGGTCAGTAGTAGCCTAACCCCCCACCCTCGAACCCACCCCCCACTCCTCGTAGTAGCTTCCCCTCCCCCCAATTCCATGGATAGTAGCCTCTACTCCCGCCAATATACATTTCTGTAATATATATCAGTTCCCCCCATAATGCACTGCTGGTTTCACGCTGCTGTAGTCAGCGTGTACGGTGTTGTTCTTTGCCTGGACACACCTGGATGATGTTACTGATCCTCCCCGCCGCTCCTAGTCATCCGTCGCCGCTTGTGCCACATTCATATAGTTTGTGTCTGCGACGGCTTAAGCCTGTCTAGCCAGTAGCAGTTCCCCATACATGATTAATCTCCATAATCCCCCCCCTCCCCTCCTCCCTGCCTCCCCTGCACGCTGTCCTGCTGCCCATGTGTGTGTGAAGTTAAGGGTGGGTTGGGGGGGGGGGTAGTGGCAGGGCATATATCACTCCTGGCGAGGACAGGGCCCTTCAGTACTCAGCAGCTGCAGGGGGGAAGCGCGCGTCAGGCCCCCGCTGGCCTCCTCACACCTACAGGCACAGATCCTCTTAACATAGGGCGTCACGGATATAGAGGAAACTCAGAAACTGCGTTATTTTTTTCACCGGAAAGATAAAATTTCCCTCCAGAAGCTGTTTTAGATATTAAATTATCTCTGGCAATTTACAAGAACCGCCTTTTATACTACAAAGCCCGCCTTCAAACACACTCTCAGTTCACCACCCCTCTCAAATCCTTCCACAAATCATTAGTATACCAACATTAATACCATCCAGGGGAGCCGGTCGGCCGAGCGGACAGCACGCTGGACTTATGATCCTGTGGTCCTGGGTTCGATCCCAGGCGCCGACGAGAAACAATGGGCAGAGTTTCTTTCACCCTATGCCCCTGTTACCTAGCAGTAAAATAGGTACCTGGGTGTTAGTCAGCTGTCACGGGCTGCTTCCTGGGGGTGGAGGCCTGGTCGAGGACCGGGCCGCGGGGACACTAAAAAGCCCTGAAATCATCACAAGATAACCTCAAGATTGGGGGCTGTGTGTAAGATTATATACATACACAGTGCCACTTCCAACCATTGTTCAGAGTAGCTGCCAGTATTCCCTGCAAACACAAACCGTAACTGTCTCTATTTTCAGCTTGTTACAACTTGTATTAAAGTTGTTACATCTTGGCTTAAAGTGTTTTTACCGTAGTAGAACGTTGTTACAACTTGCTATATTGGTTGTTATAAATGGTTAGGAGGAGTTAAAACTTGTTCGAACGTTGTACCAACGTCGTAGTTTTGGTGTGTGTTTGGCGGGTTGGCGAAGACGTTAAAGACAAGGCAGGGGCCTACACGGAGGTGTGACCGAGCCGTAGTGTGTGTGATGTCAATCGATACTTTAGGACATTAGAGTTGCGTTTGTCGGGTAATGGTTACCATAGTATTGACCGCTTCCTTTCTCTACCCCCCAAGCTCAAGGGGGCCCCTGGGAAAGCAGGAGGGGGGGTGGGGGGGTTGAGTCACGCTGGCCTCTCCTCTACCCTCCATTATCGTTACTTCTCACCCCCTTCTATTTGGTTCCTTTTCTGCTCTCCTCAACGTTCTCTAATATTTTCAATTAGAGCCACGTATGGGCTGGAGCGTGCATGTGATTAGTTTACTTCTCCCAAGAATTGTAGATGTTGGCGGATAATGAACGCTTGTTGAAGGGTAGTGAAGGTGGTTGTGCCCTCCCCCCCCCCTACCCTCCACCCCAGGCTCAACCCCGAAATTTTTTGCGTTCATTTATTATTCACCCCATACCTATTCTGTGAGCGCTAGTGGGAAAGGGAAGTTACATAATGAGCTCAGGAACTGAACCCTAAAATTTCATTTCGCTAAGAAATTTAGGCTTGACGGATAAGTTACAAGAGGCTATCATAAGGGTAACGGAGCCTTGAGAGTGGCGGCCTTGAGCTTGACACGCTGTAATGAGCGGTTCAGCCAAGACCGAGCGGCAGCTTCACACGAGTCTGCCCTTCACAGTTAATGACAATAAATAACTCTGGTCGTAGAAACATATTCAATGCAGGTCTTTAAGACACGAGCGGATTGGGTATTTTTAAGTTGTTGATGTAACATAAACCTCCATGTTTGAATATGGCGACATGTATAGCGCTGTGTGAGCGGGAGATGGACGCAGAGGTAGTGCTAGAAAGTATCGTAGAAATCCTGTTCCTTGTAGGAGCCGAGACCCCGGCTGTAGTACCTGTAGTAAGACCAGTTCGTTATTCAGCCTTTCTTGTCAATTTCCGGCATGTTGCTGCTTCAGTCTTTTTTTTGTCATAAGATATAAGCCAGTGTGGTAATGGAACATTCTTTTTGTGCAGATGATATTGTCTGTGTCTGGTTGGCTGTGGTGGTGTTCTGCACCAGCAGAACACTGAGTCATAGAAACCCATAGCTCTTCTCTTGTCTCTCTTTCCCATATACTCTCTACCTCTCCCTTCCTCCTTTCTTATACTGCCTCTTATGCGCTGTTTACCATGTCAGTCAGGTTAACTATCTTAGATCTGACTAGTTACTGGAGGGGTGACAACGTGGATGGAGTGAGGCCTTCCATAAGCTTAAACTTTCAGTGATATACCAGTATCATCTCCCCTCTCTCTCATCTCTTCTTCCCCTCTCTCATCTCTTCCCCTCTCTCTCATCTCTTCTCCTTTCTCTCCTTCCCTCTCATCGTCCCCCCCCCCTCCTTTCTCTCATCTCCTCGGCTCCCTGTGTAGTATCAGCGTTTATATCGGTTACATTATATTAGATAACCAGAACTTGGTGGAATTTGATGCTTCTAGTAGCTCAGTTGCACCATGTTGACACACGTGTGTGTACTCACCTAGTTGTACTCACTTAGTTGTGTCTGCAGGATCGAGCATTGACTCTTGGATCCCGCCTTTCGAGCATCGGTTGTTTACAGCAATGACTCCTGTCCTATTTCCCTATCATACCTGGTTTTAAAATTATGAATAGTATTTGCTTCCACAACCTGTTCCTGAAGTGCATTCCATTTCCCCACTACTCTCACGCTAAAAGAAAACTTCCTAACATCTCTGTGACTCATCTGAGTTTCAAGCTTCCATCCATGTCCTCTCGTTCTGTTACTATTCCGTGTGAACATTTCGTCTATGTCCACTCTGTCAATTCCTCTGAGTATCTTATACGTTCCTATCATGTCCCCCCTCTCCCTTCTTCTTTCTAGTGTCGTAAGGCACAGTTCCCTCAGGCGCTCTTCATACCCCATCCCTCGTAGCTCTGGGACGAGTCTCGTTGCAAACCTCTGAACCTTTTCCAGTTTCATTTTATGCTTCTTCAGATGGGGACTCCATGATGAGGCGGCATACTCTAAGACTGACCTTACGTAGGCAGTGTAAAGCGCCCTAAATGCCTCCTTACTTAGGTTTCTGAATGATGTTCTAACTTTTGCCAGTGTGGAGTACGCTGCTGTCGTTATCCTATTAATATGTGCCTCAGGAGATAGATTAGGTGTTACGTCCACCCCCAGGTCTCTTTCACGCGTCGTTACAGGTAGGCTGTTCCCCTTCATTGTGTACTGTCCCTTTGGTCTCCTATCTCCTAGTCCCATTTCCATAACTTTACATTTGCTCGTGTTGAATTCTAGTAGCCATTTCTCTGACCATCTCTGCAATCTGTTCAGGTCCTCTTGGAGGATCCTGCAATCCTCATCTGTCACAACTCTTCTCATCAACTTTGCATCATCCGCAAACATCGACATGTAGGACTCTACGCCTGTAAACATGTCGTTAACATATACAAGAAATAGAATTGGTCCCAGCACCGATCCTTGTGGTACTCCACTTGTCACTGTTCGCCAGTCCGACTTCTCGCCCCTTACCGTAACTCTTTGGCTCCTTCCTGTTAGGTAGTTCCTTATCCATTCTAGGACCTTTCCCCCCACCCCCGCCTGCCTCTCGAGCTTGAACAGCAGTCTCATGTGCGGTACTGTATCAAAGGCTTTTTGGCAGTCCAGAAATATGCAGTCTGCCCAACCATCTCTGTCCTGTCCTGTGTGTGTGTGTGTGTGTGTGTGTGTGTGTGTGTGTGTGTGTGTGTGTGTGTGTGTGTGTGTGTGGGGTGCGTCCCTGTGTGTTTGATGAACTTGTGTGTGTGGAGAGTCACGCAGCATGTAGTGGAGTGGCGTGGGGCTCCACCACCACATTACCATTATTGTCGCTATTAATATAAGATACACCTTGTCTTTGTGTGCGTGCGTATACACTTCGTGTATTGTCACACTGCTATTCATTCATTAGCTTATTGAAAGTGGCCCTCAAGAGTCAGGTTGAAATATGCCATGCACACACTCGCACGTTCTTGTTGACTATCGCCCCTGGGCGGTGGTCAATACCACCACCACCAAGAGGAGGAGGTCAACACAACTCTTGTACACACACTCCTGGATTCATTTCACTTATGCATTGCGCCGTAGGAAGCACATGTCAGTGTTGTAGCAACCTGGTATATAACGGGTGCTGCGGCGAGCGCTTGACCCCCATTTTTTTTTGGTCCGGGAGACATCTCCCGTCGCGCAGGGTGCAGTCGCACCTCCACAGATCTCCAGTATCATCTATTGATACTGGTGATGGCTCAAAAGGGCCACCACTTACGAGCTATTCATGCCTGTGCCACCTATTGGGTGGCTTCATCTTCATCTTAACACATCCACCAGGGAGACATCTCCCGTCATGCAGGGTGCATTCGCACCTCCACAGATCTCCAGTATCAGCTCTTGATACTGGTAATGGCTTAAAATGGCCACCACTTACGGGCTATTTATGCCCGTGCCACCTTTTGGGTGGCTTCATCTTCATCTTAACACATTCACAAGGGAGACCGTCATGCAGGGTGCATTCGCACCTCCACAGATCTCCAGTATCAGCTCTTGATACTGGTAATGGCTTAAAAGGGCCACCACTTACGGGCTATTCATGCCCGTGCCACCTTTTGGGTGGCTTAAATCTTCATCAATCATCAATCGAGCGCTTGACAGTTACAGTCCCGGTCCTGTGCCAGATAAGTCCACTAGGGGCTCACCATAGCCCGTGCTACTTGGAACGTTTGGTTCCCAGTAGCTGAATCTTAAACAACAACAGCCAGCCAGTGCTTGAGAGGTACTTGAGGGCAGCTGGTGAGAGGAACCCGCGCCTAACATGAGGCTGCTACATAGTTTACGCAGTAAACCCCGGCGTCAAAATAATAATTTATTGGCTCAGTAAGTTAGGCGGATAGCCTAGGCTACTATTTTTGTTATATGTTAAACTACTTCATTTTTATGGAGGGGGAAATAGAGAAAACGGGCTTCTACTGCACGAAAGATAGGTGAAACTGTAAGCCTAATCCAAAGATAAGATGGATATTGAGTTTTACGGCGCTGTTGACCTCGTTAAGACGGGGGCCAGAGATAAGAGTTATCAGTGATAGTGGATTTGTCGCTCTTTTCATTCAAAGAATGTTCACACTGGCACACTGGCATGTCTTGTGGACGTGTGCCATCTTCCTGCCACATTACCTTATCATTCATACAAATTTTGTCCGTTTGTTTTATTCAAGAAATGTTATCATTCTCCTTAGTATAGTATAACTGTTAGCAACCTTCTGGACAATCTTCTGCTTGGCTGAACTCTCTCATCAACATGTTCATTACTCCGAAGGACAGTCATGTGGCGTAGAATTTTCCTGTGAATGAAATAAATGGTTTCACGGGAAACCTTTTATTTCTACTACACCCTGTGTAGTTTCACAGGAAACTCCACATGGTGGTGTAGGGTCTGTGTGTTCAGGCGATGGTGCACAGTAATGTAGATTTAAATGCTCGGATTTTGTATTTATTTTTGAAGGGGGTAACATTGAAATACACGTACTACTGTATGCTGTATTGTACACCTCCCTTAGCCTGTGGCGCCGGGTTAGAGGAACCCTCTCTTGTACTCACCTAGTTGTGCTTGCGGGGGTTGAGCTCTGGCTCTCTGGTCCCGCCTCTCAACTGTCAATCTACTGGTGTACAGATTCCTGAGCTACTCGAGCTCTTATCATATCTACCTTTGAAATTGTTTATGGAGTAAGCCTCCACCACATCACTGCCTAATTCACTCCATTTATTAACTACTTTTGACACTGAAAAAGTTCTTTTTAATGTATCAGTGGCTCATTTGGGCACTCAGGTTCCACCCGTGTCTCCTTGTTCGAGTACCAACCGTGTTGAATAATCCATCCTTATTTACATCTCTGTCAATTCCCGGAGAATTTTGTATGTAGTGATCATGTCTCCCCGAGCTCTTCTGTTAGCCTATAGCATAATAGTTAGCCTGTAGTGTATTGATGTACCACTAAATTGCCAAAACCCCAAGCCAAGTCAACTCAACCATCACAAATATAAATGGGGACATCACGTCACTTTTGCAAGTCGCTATGATATTTAATACGTCGAACTTTGACGTCGGGGATTTTTACGTCAAAATGCTGAGTTTATTTGAGAGGCCAGGTCGATTTATTTTATTATTAACATCTTTATTGACAAATATAATTACAATTTTGCCAAATCTGAGGATTTCAATTAAGTCTTAAGTGAGGATAATGCTGATATTCACTGTCACGCAGGACAGAGGGTCATACATAAGACAATAGGTCTAAACTGTAGGCGGAAGTACATGGTCGATGAGCACTCCATTTAATGGAACGCCACCCTACTTTTAATTGGTTAAACTGCATTGTCCCACTTACAGTCGTGCACCGCCTTGTGGAATGTCCATATTTTCAGGTCGATTGTGTCTCTCTTTTCCTAATGTTCCTCGAGGTCATGTCCCTCGACACAATCCTTGGCGAGTCCTTTGACGTTGCCTGCCTTGAAACCTTGGGTTGTGCTATGTAGCTTTTTTATCCAATGGTTTGAAGCACGATTAAAAACACACAAGTAACAAAGATTAAAACAAGATGTAGATAAGCATTGGTTTTGGAGTGTTGTAGATGAACAAACTGTCAAATGACCTGGTTGATGGGGTTCTGGGAGTTCTTCTACTCCCCAAGCCCGGCCCGAGGCCAGGCTTGACTTGAGAGTTTGGTCCACTAGGCTCTTTGGGGAAAAAAAACCTTTGCATAATCTTCTCCCTTTATCTGTTGTTTATCATCAAAGTGGAGAGGGCAGCATCACTTATACTGAAGAACAGTGTACTGGCCAGTTATTGTCCCATGTGTATACTACAGTCTTCCCCAACCCTGTCTTACTCGGCCCTTGTTAGGCATTGTGGGTCCCACTTTCTTGTGGTGGTACACAACAAATAGTTAAAGATTGGCTCCTAGTTAATCTTCTCTTTCCAGGACTTGAACACAAACTAGATCTCTCGCGAGGCTAGTGTTGTATGGGGCTGCATAGTATGGCAATGGGTCTATGGGAGCCCTAAGTGGTCATCCCCCCCCCCCCCCCCTTCGGGTGTTTTTGCTGTGTGGCTGTATAATAGTGTAATATAATGGCTGTTGAATGAGACCCCGAGATGAGGTGAGAGTTGTCATTCAGGAATACCGATAGCGACTTGTCTCAAAAGTAGTGTGTGTGTGTGTGTGTGTGTGTGTGTGTGTGTGTGTGTCAAATCAGTGCGGCGCTGAGTGAAATGTTATTTATCTTGTACTGGGCGGAGCATCTATACCCGTTCCCCCCAGGCGGGTCCCTCTGCCTATCACGCTGGCTTGTATTTTGAGCCAGGAGCTCCTAGTCCCTTTTCACCCCTTCCCTCCCTCCCTCCCTCCCTCCCTCCCTCCCTCCCTCCCTCCCTCCACTCTCACCACTTCTCCCTCCTCTCACCAGCTGTTGTCATTCTCTCTATCTTTCTCTCTCTTTCTCTTTCTCTCTCTTTCTCTCTCTCCCCCCCCCACTTCCTGCCCACTAACACCCATCCCACCCGTCTTTCCTGCCCCGTATATATACATTCTTTCATCCTTGACATTCGGCCTCTTCCCTGCTCCTTCCTGTTTCATCTTCCCTCTACTTTACGTCCCCTCCCTTCCCCTCCCCTCCACTCCCTTCCCTTCCACACAGCCACCGTCCCTCTCCTTCCGACCCGCTTTCCCACCTAGGCCAGTAGGCTGTGGCGCTTGACCCCCACCCCCTTGCTTCCCCCCATCCTTTCTTCCCCCGTGTCAGCCTACCGCGGCCAGCTGCCCCTCCTACTCTCCCCTCACGAGGGGAATGTCAGTTGGGCTTAACCATCTCCTTCCCTTTCTTGCCTTCATCCCCTACGCCTCGTTTCCTCAAGCTTACCTTTATGTAGCTTTATCCTGGGTATGTGGTGTGGTGTCGTCACCGTCCTGTGCCACCACTACCAGCCGCCATCAGCCACCGCCGCCACCTTCAGCCACCACTAGCCGCCGCCATCAGCCACCAGCCGCCACCACCGGCGCCACTCTCAGCTCTCCTCCCCTCCATAGTTTACGAGCGTGGTTGTGAACAAGTTTTATCCCAGGAGTGTGTAGCAGCAGCTGCGCCTCGGTGTCCCGGCGCTGGTCCTTCCAGAGTGGATGTCAGTGGATCGGGGGGGGGGGGGGAGGATCCTTTCTCCCCCCCCCACCCCCCCTTGTCTCTCCGTAACAAGTCTTCGTTATTACACATCCTCAGTGTGTTCCATGTCCACTATTATTAGGTAGCTAGTGAAGCTTACCATTGTCTTCGGTTGATTATTGTTGTCAGTCATGTGCGGTGTTGTGTGGTGGCGGGAGACCCCAGTGGCAGGCCTTCACGGGAGCCCTCAGAGTCACTGCTAGGAGGGGGGTGATATCTGGACAGTTAATGTGTACTCCCCTAGTTGTGCTCCCCTAGTTGTGCTCGCCTAGTTGTGCTCGCCTAGTTGTGCTCGCCTAGTTGTGCTCGCCTAGTTGTGCTCGCCTAGTTGTACTCCCCTAGTTGTACTCGCCTAGTTGTACTCGCCTAGTTGTACTCCCCTAGTTGTGCTTGCCTAGTTGTACTCCCCTAGTTGTACCCGCCTAGTTGTACCCGCCTAGTTGTACCCGCCTAGTTGTACCCGCCTAGTTGTACCCGCCTAGTTGTACCCGCCTAGTTGTACCCGCCTAGTTGTACCCGCCTAGTTGTACCCGCCTAGTTGTACCCGCCTAGTTGTACCCGCCTAGTTGTACCCGCCTAGTTGTACCCGCCTAGTTGTACTCGCCTAGTTGTACTCGCCTAGTTGTACTCTTCTAGTTGTACTCTTCTAGTTGTACTCGCCTAGTTGTGCTTGCGGGGGTTGACACTTTGCTCCCGCCTCTCAACTGTCAATCAAGTGTGTGTTGGCGTTAGGGCGCGTTGGACGCAAGTACTTACGAACGTCCACATCTTTCCTCAATCTTTGACGGCTTTGGTTACATTTATAAAACAGTTTACAAGTATGAAAACTTGCCAATCAACTGTTGTTATTGTTATAAACAGCCTCCTGGTGCTTCGGAGCTCATTAACTGTTTAATAATTGTAAATAAAGCCGCCAAAGATTGAGGAAAGATGTACAGGTTCTTAAGTGCTTGCGTAACTGCTTCGTGAATCTGGCCCAAGATATACTAATGTGGCGAAGGGCTGACTGGCCACACCGGATACGGTCTCCGGGTTGTTCCCGCTATCTTTGTCCCTCTGTTATCTTGAGAGTTTGGTTGTTTCTACTATCTTTGTCCCCTCTGTTATCCTGATAGTTTGGTTGTTCCCGCTATCTTTGTCCCCTCTGTTATCCTGATAGTTTCGATGTTGCCGCTATCTTTGTCCCTCTGTTATCCTGATAGTTTGGTTGTTCCCGCTATATTTCTGTTATCCTGATAGTTTGGTTGTTCCCGTTGTCTTTGTCCCCTCTGTTATCCTGATAGTTTGGTTGTTCCCGCTATCTTTGTCCTTCTGTTATCCTGATAATTTGGTCGTTTCGTTTTTGTTGTCCCTTTCGTCCTATTGGAGCCAAACTGAGAGACCTTCCGTATTGTGCTGGCCTCTAGCCCCATCAAGACTGTGTAGAAGTACAAGTGACTAGGCACCAGTATGACTTGTATAGCGCCTGGAAGGGAGGAAAAGATAGGATATATGCTATAGGAGTATCGAGTGAAGGAACGCTGCTGCCCATCCGCTTGGAAGGTGGACGTCGACCAGCAAGTAGCGAGCCTGTCGCTGAGCAAGGGGGCCCGTGACTGAGCAAGGGAGGCCGTGGCTGAGCAAGGGAGGCCGTGGCTGAGCAAGGGGGCCCGTGGCTGAGCAAGGGGGCCCGTGGCTGAGCAAGGGGGCCCGTGGCTGAGCAAGGGGGCCCGTGGCTGAGCAAGGGGGCCCGTGGCTGAGCAAGGGGGCCCGTGGCTGAGCAAGGGGGCCCGTGGCTGAGCAAGGGGGCCCGTGGCTGAGCAAGGTAGCCCGTGGCTGAGGAAGGTAGCCCGTGGCTGAGGAAGGGAGCCCGTGGCTGAGGAAGGGAGCCCGTGGCTGAGGAAGGGAGCCCGTGGCTGAGGAAGGGAGCCCGTGGCTGAGGAAGGGAGCCCGTGGCTGAGGAAGGGAGCCCGTGGCTGAGGAAGGGAGCCCGTGGCTGAGGAAGGGAGCCCGTGGCTGAGGAAGGGAGCCCGTGGCTGAGGAAGGGAGCCCGTGGCTGAGGAAGGGAGCCCGTGGCTGAGGAAGGGAGCCCGTGGCTGAGGAAGGGAGCCCGTGGCTGAGGAAGGGAGCCCGTGGCTGAGGAAGGGAGCCCGTGGCTGAGGAAGGGAGCCCGTGGCTGAGGAAGGGAGCCCGTGGCTGAGGAAGGGAGCCCGTGGCTGAGGAAGGGAGCCCGTGGCTGAGGAAGGGAGCCCGTGGCTGAGGAAGGGAGCCCGTGGCTGAGGAAGGGAGCCCGTGGCTGAGGAAGGGAGCCCGTGGCTGAGGAAGGGAGCCCGTGGCTGAGGAAGGGAGCCCGTGGCTGAGGAAGGGAGCCCGTGGCTGAGGAAGGGAGCCCGTGGCTGAGGAAGGGAGCCCGTGGCTGAGGAAGGGAGCCCGTGGCTGAGCGAGGGAGGCCGTGGCTGAGCGAGGGAGGCCGTGGCTGAGAACATGACATACACCTAAAGTCTTCCACGGGGACTACACGTGGTGAACTAGGAGACACGGGGGAAGATAGCGCTACCACAAGATAACCTCAAGATAACCACTTGACACAGCTGGGGCAGTCCTTGCCCTCAAGTGCCACACCCTCGCCAGGGACGAAGCCAAACTGATACAAATATATCCACAACTGGTCGGTCTTATCGACGTCCCAAGACCATCATAACTGTATAATACAAAGGTGTTAACGTGACGTGTTTTAATGGGTCTTTTGAGAGTGATCGTCTTATAATTAAGTGCATAACGGAGTAGACGAGGGAGGAGGAGGAGGGTGTGGGGTCTGAGGTGACGAGGTGTCCACCGGTGCTCGCCGACGATTACCTCAAAGGTGTCTGGAAGGTCCAGGGGCCTGATTCACGGAGCAGTTACTCAAGTACTTACGAACGTGTACATCTTTCCTCAATCTTTGACAGCTTTGGTTACATTTATGAAGCAGTTTGCAAGCATGGAAACTTGCCAATCAACTGTTGTTATTGTTATAAACCGCCTCCTGGTGCTTCGGAGCTCATTAACTGTTTAATAATTGTAAACAAGGCAGCCAAAGATTGAGAAAAGATGTACAGGTTCGTAAGTGCTTGCGTAAGTGCTTTCGTGAATCTGGCCCCTTAGAAGCGTATTGTAGTTTTCTTTATTAATACATTAGGTACATCTGCATTAGTGTAGCTACCCTGGACTATATGAAGTGGAGTACATTGTGTCAAAAAAGCTAACTAGGTGATGCTAAAAAAATCCCCATCATACAGGATGGTTAGTCATACAGAGGCATGTGATAGGCAGTCTGCACTGGCAGATTCCGGATGTATTTTGAGGATATCATCAACACAAGATTGAATAAGATAGCAGTGGTAATACAAGTCCCCATCTCGCAGGATGGTTAGTCATACAGGACCATGTGTTTAGTAGCCTGCACTGGCAAATTTTGGGTATACTGCGAGAGTGAATAAAGTAATTGCAAAGCTCCAGGTACCTTCATGCCAACTGGTCTGAAAGGTCTAATAATTGGGCATTCAGTGATGTAGTGTGGGAGATCATGCCACAGTTCCTGCTCACAGAGTTTGCACCTGGAGTGCTCAGGATTGGGCTGGAGCTTCAGAGCCTTGTACCGCTGGACGTGTGTGTTTGGTCACTGCCTCCTTGGCTCTTACCAGCTATTGAACCCACGAGTATTACCTGCCTGGCACCCCTCTCTTTGGCTCAGGTCATTCCTCCACTATTCTTGTACTGTATTGCAGAAGTTGTCTTTGATACCTCTTGAGGTTATCTTGAGATGATTTCGGGGCTTTAGTGTCCCCGCGGCCCGGTCCTCGACCAGGCCTCCACCCCCAGGAAGCAGCCCGTGACAGCTGACTGACACCCAGGTACCTATTTTACTGCTAGGTAACAGGGACATAGGGTGAAAGAAACTCTGCCCATTGCTTCTCGCCGGCGCCCGGGATCGACCCCAGGACCACAGGATCAAAAATCCAGCGTGCTGTCCGCTCGGCTCCCTCTGTTGCTCATTTGTATAATTTATTCCATCTTCCGCTCCTTCCCATGTTGATATGTACATTGTGATCACGTCTGTCCGTCTCTTTCCAGTGGCATGTGGTAGCGTTTCTTCAGTCCATCCTCATAACTCGTTTTATCTCCAGAATGATGCGAGGGTTCTATATGTCCAATGCATACTCTTAATATAGGTCTTGGGTGCATGAATCAGTGTTGTGAAGGATTCCTTGCTTAGGTTCCCAAATACTCTTCTTTAATTGGCCAAGCTTGCATGTGGCGCTGGTGTTGCTGTGTATAGGTGGGCTGTGAGATCTGCTCTAAGGGTTACACTGATTCCTGGAGTTGTCTCCCACCCGGGAAGGAAGCACCTTGCCTCTCGCGGCCTCCGTCTGTTGTCATTACTTTACTCGGGTTGAGTGCCATCGAGCAGCTTACTTTTAGACCAGTCCTCTTGGGGTTTACAAGTCTCCTTGTCGTTTTTTGCAGTCCTCCTTCACCGTTGCTGTGGTGGGCACCCACTGGGTTCTTTTCGAGCACTTGTAAACCCCACTTGTTAAAAGAATTAACACTTTTCTCTCATTGTCGTCGTCATATTTATGTTCATAATTGTGTTTGGAGACTCAACCACTTCATCACCTGACCCATTTCACTTACAGACACGTCGTCTTGAACTGCGTGTGTATGTTCTGACAGTTATGTGAGTTATTAGTGTCTCGAGGGTCTGCTGTTTGTTATTATGAACATTGCTTCATTGTCTCCTAAGGAATTTCCCACCAAGAGAAATGAGGAAGTGAACAATGAAGTTATTATCACCCAGCCCCCCCCCCCCGAAATGTTCCTCTTCTTGTCCATTGCGGAGAGGTCTAGTGTTCTCGGGGTTGTCCTCGTTGATCAGTCTCCTGCCATAGATTGATTGATTGATTGATGAAGACTAAGCCACCCAAGAGGTGGCACGGGCATGAATAGCCCGTAATCCTTCCATAAGAATGAGCTTTGTTATATATTTCGAGACCTTTTCTAGTTTTTGTACTGGAGATGTGGGTTCCTTGCCGGTGCTTCATACTTGAGGGCGGTTCTCGCAAGGTTATGTATGACAGTCGCAAGGTACCTTTCTCGAAGTTGCTGAAGGTGTTATTCGAATGTTGGTCTGGTAGTTTGGTATTTGCTGCCTTTCATTAGTGCTAAACTGCGCCTTTAGCAGTAGGGAGCCGGTCGGCCGAGCGGACAGCACGCTGCACTTGTGATCCTGTGGTCCTGGGTTCCATCCCGGGCGCCGGCGAGAAACAATGGGCAGAGTTTCTTTCACCCTATGCACCTGTTACCTAGCAGTAAAATAGGTACCTGGGTGTTAGTCAGCTGTCACGGGCTGCTTCCTGGGGGTGGAGGCCTGGTCGAGAACCGGGCCGCGGGGACACTAAAGCCCCGAAATCATCTCAAGATAACCTCAAGATAACGGAAAGTCTGTATGTTTAACTGCGCTCGGGTCTCTCTCATCTTCTGTTGTAGGAATCTCTTTCGTGTCCTACTGTAAGGGTCTTCTCACCCCTGTTCCTGTCCCCATAACTTGCATTTGTACGAGTTAAAGTCCGGTAACCATTTATGTAGACTATCGCTGGAATGTGCGTGGTTAGTTTTGTAGTACATCACAAGTCTTCCTTTGTTCTGATTCTATTTAGTTGTGCATCGTCAGCAAACATTCATATGAAGGCGCCCATCTCATCTCTCAGGTCGTTGACGTATATTAGCAGCAGGATGGCCCGAAGTACCAGCCCATAGGGTAATGCATTCGTGAACACACCTAGGCGTAAATGTATATGAATGAAGGAGGGTAAGAAAAGGAATGTATTGTTGAGTGAGAAGTACACTGATAACCGTATTGTTCGGGACGGTAATGTTCGGTTTTTTTTTCTGGCCTAGTCTGAGGGTTCAGTCTCTGGGGAGCCGTCGGCAGTGGCCCAACAGTGTTGGGTATTGTTGAACCCACTTGAGCTCCAGATATACTGGCTGCCCCGGCTAATACCTCGCTTGTGTTGCCAGTGGGTAGGCTTTGGCTAGAAAGTTAATTACTGCCGGTTGTGTTGATGGGAGTGCTTAGGACCTGACACCTGAGTGGACAGTTTGTTTTTAGTTTAGTTCATTTATTATGCACCCCATACCCATCTTGTGGGTGGTAGTGGAAAGGGTTACGGAGGCACATAATGGGCTCAGGGACTGAACCCCACAATTCATTTAGCTAAGCAAGTTACAATCTTGATGAGCTGGTTAAAAAATTCAATATAAGTCGTCACATCAACAATGGGTTCGAGATCGACCTCAAGGACAGGTTCAAAATTAAGCAACTGAGTGGCCAGCGCTTCGGATTCGTAGTCCTGAGGTTTCGGGTTCGATTCCCGGTGGAGGCGGAAACAAATGGGCAGAGTTTCTTTCACCCTGATGCCCCTGTTACCTAGCAGTAAATAGGTACCTAGGAGTTTGACAGCTGCTGCGGGCAGCTGTCAGTCCTAGGGGTGTTAACAAAATGGAGGCCTGGTCGAGAACCGGGGCGCCGGGACGCTAAGCCTCGAAATCATCTCAAGATAACCTCAAGAGAGGATCTGTGGGGTTTTGGGGCACTGTAAAGCTTTCATGAAGGAAGTTATGGCTACAGTCTTCTTGTAGGAAAGAGTTGTGACAACCTTGGAGTTACCTTGGGAGTTTTTCCGGAGCTTAGCGTCCCCGCGGCCCGGTCCTCGACCAGGCCTCCTCGTTGTGATAAGGTGACGACAAGGTGATAATTTCAGATTTCCCAGCAGATTTCCCAGTTCAGAATCCATAAGGATTAGGCGGCCACGGTAATGGCAGAGGGAAGGGAAGTATCAGAGGGAAAGCGCCAAGCCATTACGACTCTATAGCACTGGGAAGGGATTATGATAACGATTTGGGATACCTGGAGTGTACTTGGAGGGAGTTCTGGGAGTTGTTCTACTCCCAAAAGAATGGGATGGGATGGGACCCTTCCGTCCTTCCCGAAGAAATGGTGCCCAAGCACTTGAACGGTTGGGGATTGAACGCCGACCTGTATGAAGCGATGTTGTGTTTTCATAGATTCAGCTACTCGGAACAAGTTCCAAATACTAAATCAGTCTCCGTGGTGTAGTGGTAAGACACTCGCCTGGTGTTCCGCGAGCGCTATGTCATGGGTTCGTATCCTGGCCGGGGAGGATTTACTGGGCGCAATTCCTTAACTGTAGCCTCTGTTTAACGCAACAGTAAAATGTGTACTTGGATGAAAAAATGATTCTTCGCGGCAGGGGATCGTATTCCAGGGACCTGCCCGAAACGCTACGCGTACTAGTGGCTGTACAAGAATGTAACAACTCTTGTATATATCTCAAAAAAAAAAAAAAGTAGCTGAATCTAAAACAAGAAGACACGTTCCGCTCTACGCCGCACCTTCCCCACTCGACGCTAACCTGGTCCTGCTTGGTGAATATAATGACACGTCTCCTAATAAATAATATTTCTAGAGGCAGCTTAATAGTTTTGTTTTTTGTTAAGTTCCTTCTCTATTGAAGAAATATATTAGAGATTTGTGTTAAGATTATAACCCTTTTGGTCATATTTAGTAGCATATTCCTATAATAGACTGCTACCTAAGTATACTTAGCATACATGGTGGAGTTGACTCCCTTTAATCGGGGGAAAGGGGGGGGGGGGCAATATGGCCGACTCCCTATAAAGGGGAACCCCCCTTTATCACAAGTGGAGCCTGGCCTCAGGGCGGGCTCGGGGAGTAAAGAACTCCCAGCACACTCTCAGGTATGCTCCAGGTTAAGGGAAGGGAACTATCAAGGAAAAGCGTCAAACCATTAAGACTATATAGCACTTGGAAGGGGTCAGGATAAGGATTTGGGATGGGACAAGGGGAAAAGAATGGTGCCCGACCACTTGGACGGTCGGGGATTGAACGCCGACCTGCATGAAGCGAGACCGTGGCTCTACCGTCCAGCCCAAGTGGTTGGGGGTAAACCCGGAAGAAAATTTAAATTTTTGCCCCATTAATGAAAGGGAAATTACAACTCAAGTCGATAACAGAGCTGCAGCACTACTCCCGACGCGAACAATAGACCTTAACAACATACGCGATGACTGCCACCTTATGAAACACACAACCATTGCAGAGGTTCATAAAATAATTATGGGTTTCCAGAACAAGGCGCCGGGCAACAGCAAGATAAATAAGATGGTATTATCCAACCTACCAGTGATTGCACTCCATCAATACACATGTATAGTAAATGCAGCTCTTGCATCTGGACTATTCCCCACATACTTCAAGAATGCCACAATAAGATTAACCCCCAACACAAACTGAAAATTACAGGCCAATTTCCCTCCTCGAAGTACCAGGCAAAATATTCGAAAAAAATAATCAATCAGAGACTGGTGAAGTACATGGAAGAGGAAGGGAAGTATAACACCAGGCAGCATGGGTTTAGACACCGCAGAGGGGCCCATACAGCTATAGCCCTAATCTACCAGCATATAGCCAAAGCAGTGTCGAAAAAAAGATCAGTGTAATATAGTGCTTAGAGACGTTTCGATAGCCTTCGACAACGTGTGGCACACAGGCCTAAAATATAAGATATCTGAACTAGGACTTCCTGAGAGATTTACTGCTACTCTCTGCAGCTTTATAGACAACAGAACTGCTAGGCTCAATATCGGCAGCTACTTGGGTGACGTAATAGAACTGAAAAGTGGAGCACCACAAGGAAGCTGCCTCTCCCCCACTCTGTTCAACATAAATACAGCTGACCTACCCCAACCCCAACATGGAGAATACATCACATACGCTGACGATGTCACCCAAATAATATGCCAACCGGGACCATCAAAGCCGCTACTAGCCGACAAGACCTAGGCAGCAAATGAATCCATAAACAACTTTGAGAAACAATGGTAAATCAGCATAAACAATCAAAAGGTCCAGGTAATACACATTGCAAAAAGAAACCCGGACCCCATTATCCTTGACAATCATCCTATCCAATATGCGGAGGTCGGCAGAATACTGGTACTCATGATCAATAGAACAGGGATAAAAATCCACGTAGAGGACCGACTAAACAAAGCCAAAGCAGCCTTAGGAAAACAGGAGATTCCGAAGCCTCAATACTAACATTCGGATCCACCAATATAAGGCTCTAGTCCGGCCGCATCTAGAGTATCCCCCAGTACCACTACACACCATAAAGAAAACTAACATGCAGAAACTGCGAGCAGTACAAAATATGGCGCTAAGGAGAGCAGCAAAACACCGTCCACCAAAAATAATAATCATTAAATAATAATAATAAAATAAAGAGCCTTAAACAGAACAACATGTGTGGAAGCATCGGAGTGTGTATATATGAATGCTACACAATATTTATCTATAGACATCCATATGTGGTGAAACACATGTGAAGAACCTCTCTCACACTCACAGCTCCCTGACAAGAGGGAGCCAGCTTAGCTTAGCTGCCAACACCCACACATCGTGTCAGCAAGGCGGACAGCCCGCCTGCTTTCATACCTTTCACCTATTTCCCACTTCTAAACTTCCCTTCACCTATGCCTCTCCTTCCTCTTTACTCCCCCCCCCCCCCCCCAAAAAAAAAAAGTCTGGTTAATGGAAGGTAGGAGAGGAAGGGAAGATAAGTGGTGGTATCAACCGGGGGGGGGGGGAACGTTAAGGTAAGTAAGGCAAGGGACGTGAAGTAGGTAAGTTATGTATAGGGGGGGGGGGAGGTTTTTTTCTGTCCTTCCTTAGTTGCGGAGAAGGGAGGTGAGGCAGTGAATGTAGGGGAGGGAGGGAGGGAGGGAACCGGAAGTATTAAGAGTGGGAGGATGTGGGCGGGTGTAGGGAAGGTCCTCAGCCACCAGGCCTACCCGCTCTTAATTATCTTGCCAGCCACACCCAGCCTGGCCACCCCCGCTACCACCCTCTACCAGCCTCCCAGGCCCAGTTATTCCTTCCCTGGTGCCTGGTACCCCCAACACCGTCGCCCCGGCCTTCCACCCGCGGCAAGCCCTCTGCTCCCTCCTTCCTCATCACCTTAGCCTAACATCCGGCGGAAGGAGGGAGGGCGGGAGTAAAGGGGGAAGAGGGGGAAGGGGGTAATAAGCGAGAGGGACAGTTGGAGAAGGTAACAGCAGCGTCTTGGGGTCTGCACCAGCGCCACCTCTCAAATGAGTTGTTGGGAGGAAACCTGAGCCGCACCCTCAGTCACCCACGCAACCCAGGCCCCTCTGGTGGGGGAGGCAGCCCTGGCCCCTCTGGTGGGGGGAGGCAGCCCAGACCCCTCTGGTGGGAGAGGGGGGTGTGAGGCAGGGCAAGCTGGGAGCCCTGGAGGGGGTTGGGGGAGGGCGGCAGAAAACGCTAGCCACCACCACCACCCTCGCCTCCATCTTCAACACTTTAGACTCGCTACCCATTTTTGCTGTCATCTTTCCCCCGCTTGCGTCATGGCTGGCGCTCTGCCCGTCTCTCTTCATTTCTTCCAACAGTCATAGCTGATCTAGAAATTAATTAGTGTTGTATTAACAGTCATTCCTTAGTTTATAGAACCCCGCCTTTTGTGTGTGTTCGGGCTGACGCATTTGTGCTTGTTGGGGCTGAGCTTGAGATGCCTGGTTCTGACTCTTGACCAGTTCGTGTGTACTTATCCTGAACCACTTTGATTTATCATGCATCAGTCTGCTAACATATCCTCAAAAACCGAATGGGCATTAATCCAGCAGCAGCAGCAGCCGCCGCCGCCCTCTTTATGAATGAAAATTGTTGTCCACATCACAGCTGATTACTTTATAAGTTCACGAATAGTGCTTAGCCTTTTTCTATCGTTTAAAAGCCTCGTCCACGTATTGCAAATAATTGCCAACAGAACCCTAAACATGCACCCTAACCTGTCCTAATACTATATACAGTAAACTATAATGGATAATAATTTCAGTGTAAATGTTTAGGGTGAATGTTAGGGAGTAGTGAGGAAAGTGAATGTCAGCATGTTGGGCAGGTTGTGGTAGCGTCAGGGCCCGAGGGTGGGGCGAGTGCCTCTCCTCCACTCATTCATTCCTTCTTCACTCCATTTATGTACTTGTGGCTCGCTCGTGTTGCTGTTATAGCTCATGTCTCTCGTCGCTGGAAACATTCTCTTGGTTCATCTCTGAATGAACTGAGGAACGTACGTACACGTGTGTGTGTGTGTGTGTGTGTGTGTGTGTGTGTGTGTGTGTGTGTGTGTGTGTGTGTGTGTGTGTGTGTGTGTGTGTGTGTGTGTGTACTCACCTAGTTGTACTCACCTAGTTGTGTTTGTGGGGGTTGAGCTCTGGCTCTTTGGTCCCGCCTCTCAACCGTCAATCAACAATGTGTGTGTGTGTGTGTGTGTGTGTGTGTGTGAATACTCACTAAGTTGTACTCGCCTAGTTGTGCTTGCGGGGGTGTTGAACTTCGGCTCTTTGGTCTCGAAAGCCTTCTCACACATTCTCTCTCTCTCCTGAGGCATATGTTAACGATTTCTTGGTGCTTAAGTCCTTGGCGTAAATGATGGAGCGTGACTGCGTGCTTGCAGGAGTCTCCTGAGGGTTATAGGAGCAGCACATCCTGCCAAGGGGTGAGTGGCCGCCACAACCAACAATTAATTATTAAATTGCTAGATTTAACACGTTTAAATTTCCTCCGCAAACGAGGTTTTTAAAGATCACTTACAAGCATGAATAGAACTCGGTGCCAGTTTATATTTAATAGCCCTCAATACAAGCAAGTATTTAAAGGCCAAGGCACGACCACACAGTAGAAGTCCAAGGCACGACCACACAGTAAAAGTCCAAGGCACGACCACACAGTAAAAGTCCAAGGCACGACCACACAGTAAAAGTCCAAGGCACGACCACACAGTAGAAGCCCAAGGCACGACCACACAGTAAAAGTCCAAGGCACGACCACACAGTAGAAGCCCAAGGCACGACCACACAGTAAAAGTCCAAGGCACGACCACACAGTAAAAGTCCAAGGCACGACCACACAGTAAAAGTCCAAGGCACAACAAAAACCCATTAAAAATGAAAACGGTGTACGTGAGTAGCGGTTATTAAAGACGCGGCGGTGCGAGCAGTTACAATGTGTAGTATGGTGTGTGCCGGGGAGTGAGTGACGGGGCTGGGGCGGCGGAACTCCGCTCCAAATGCTTGTTTCTGCTTGAGGAGTGTTTCTGGGGGAGGGGGGGGATGTGCCTAATTGCTTTGGGGAGGGGCCAAATTTCGTGTTATTGTAGTATGTGGTGCATTTATTCCGTTAAACTTGTGCCCTGTTATACGGGCTCTTGAGGTGGCTTCCGCAACTTACGCTTCCACAATGCATGCCTCCATTTGCTTTGGAAATACGGGAAACTGCAGAAGGCCTGTTGGCCCACAAGAGGCAGCTGGTATTTATATACACCCATACTCGTTGTGCTTGCGGGGGTTGAGCTCTGCTCTTTCGGCCCGACTCTCAACTGTCAATCAATCAACATTTTAAGCTTACTCTCTCTTGTCAGGGAGCTGTGAATGTGTGAGGTTCTTCACATGTATTTCAGCATATATGGGTGCCTACAGATGAATACTGTATAGCAGTCATATATATATACACACCCAGATGCTTCCACACATGTTTTGATATCCACTTGGATATAAACAGCTACATCACACTCCCCTTCCCCGCAATCTATCCTGACATATCCAACGAGGGGAACATACAAACATATTACAAACCTGCTTCTACATAATTTAGATGTATATTAAGCTTACTCTCTTAAGCTGTTTATATATGACTGCTATACAGTATTCATCTGTAGGCACCCATATATGCTGAAATACATGTGAAGAACCTCACACATTCACAGCTCCCTGACAAGAGAGAGTAAGCTTAAAATGTTGATTGATTGACAGTTGAGAGGTGGGCCGAAAGAGCAGAGCTCAACCCCCGCAAGCACAACTAGGTTATGAATACATCGTGTCATCAACTCACACTCCTATATCATAACTCACACTCCTATTTCCCCATTTCTAAACTTTCCTTCACCTATGCCTCTCCATCCTCATTACTCCCCCCCCCCTCCCCCCTTCCAACAACAAAAAGTGGACAAGAAACCCTTGGATTGTGTTGGGGATGAGCAAAGGTACACATTGGCAGCGTCAGGCTTAAATACCCCGTATGCGTGGGAAATAGACTTAAAGTTCCAACAGAAGAGAGGACATGACAGGGAAATATTATTGAACTTAGGTCAGAGTTATACTTCACTTAAGGTTACCACCAAAGTTTAAAAGTCAGACAGTCTCCGTGGTGTAGTGGTAAGACATTCGCCTGGCGTTCCGCGAGCGCTTTGTCATGGGTTCGTATCCTGGCCGGGGAGGATTTACTGGGCGCAATTCCTTAACTGTAGCCTCTGTTTAACGCAACAGTAAAATGTGTACTTGGTTGTAAAAACGATTCTTCGCGGCAGGGGATCGTATTCCAGGGACCTGCCCGAAACGCTACGCGTACTAGTGGCCCTACAAGAATGTAACAACTCTTGTATATATCTCAAAAAAAAAAAAAAAAAAAAAAAAGTACTGCTTCCATCCCACCGTTCTTCTCCCATCCCACCGTCCTGCTCCAGAGACTGTTACATGCATTTCCTTCCCAATCTCGTGAACTCGTGTACTCACCTAGTTGTGCTTGCGGGGATTGAGCTACAGCTCTTGTGATCCCGCCTCTCAACCGTCAATTAGCTGGTGTACAGATTCCTAAGCCTACTGGCTAATAGCATATTACATTTGAAATTGTGTTTGGAGTCAGCCTCCACCACATCACTGCCTAATGCTTTCCGTCTGTTAACTATCCTGACGCTGAAAAAATTATTTATAACTAGCAGTACCCGGCCACGCGTTACTGTGGCTCAGCAACGCATGTGCGTTGCTGAGCCACAGCAACTTTTCCTGTCCCCCAGCCCTCCCCACCATTCCCGTCTCACCCGTCTCCTCGGCCTCCCAACCATTCCCGTCTCACCCGTCTCCTCGGCCTCCCCACCATTCCCGTCTCACCCGTCTCCTCGGCCTCCCAACCATTCCCCACTCCACCGTCCCCTTCTCTCCATAATTCCCCACTCTACCATCCCCTTTTCCTTCCCACCATGCTCCACTCCCCAGTCCCTTTGTCCTCCCCACCATTCTCCTTTCCGCCATCCCCTCGTCCCCACCATCTCTAACTCCCCCGTCCCCTCGGTCTTCCCCACCATCTCTCATTTCCGTCCCCTCGGTCTTCCCCACTATTCCCACTCCTTCCTCCAATACCTTCCCAAATGGTCTGATGTTCCCATCAGAAAATTGGGAACATCAAGGGATCTGATGTTCCCATCACTGAAATATAAGAAAAACAGTTAAAAAATGAAATGAAAATGTGAAAAAATACAAAATAAACTATACTCACGAAATGAATGGAATGGTAAAAACACAGCTCAATTCCAATGCAATTCACCCAAAATAATTAAATCAAAATGAAAATAAATCAAAATCTATGAAAATTCAGTTTATCAATGCAATCAGAAATATTGAAATGGAATTGTAACATATTTAGTACAGCATGTGTGTTGCTCTTACATGCAACAGATGGCGCTGTTTTTCAAGAAAAGCATATTTTTACCTGTCACAGGTGTGGCATCTATACTTATATTTACGAAATGAACGGTATGGTAAACAACACAGCTTATTTCCAACAGTCACACAAAATAATCCAATAAAAAATAAAATAAATCGGAATCTATGAAAATAAAACTTATCAATGCAGTCGGAAACACTGAAATGGAATTAGTGACATATTTAGTATAGCGTGCATGTTGCTATTATGTGCAACAGATGGCGCCGTTTTTCAAAAACGCATGTTTTTACCTGTCACGGGGATGGCGCCTATAAAGTAGGTATATAAAAAGACGCGCATATTCGAATATAACGTTGTATCAAAATTCCAATGCAATCGGTGAAGAACTTTCGGAAATTACAGCGTGTGTTGCTCTTACGTCCAACAGATGGCGCTGTTTAAAAAAAAAAAAACATGTTTTTTCCTGTCACAGGTGAGGCATGTATATAATAGATATATAAAAAGACGCGCCTATTCGAATGCAACGTTATGTCAAAATTTCAAAACAATCGGTAAAGAGGTTTCGAAGATTTCCCCTCATGAAAAACAGTTTTTTAGAATAAAAATTTTTTTTTACCGTCACAGACGTGACATCTATATAGTATGTGTATAAAAACTTGCTCGGATGTGAACGGAACGTTGTGTTAAAGCAATGGGTGAAGAACTTTCGGAGATTAACGGTTATGCACAAACGAACATTTCCATTTTTATTTATATAGATGTCTCCGTGGGTCATTGGGTACTTAGTTTCCACCGGTGTTCCCTTGTGCGTGTACCACCTATGCTAGTTTGTCTTTGTCCTACCTGTCAATACCTCTTGAGAATTTTGTAGGTGGTGATCATGTTTCCCCTTACTCTTCAGTCTTCCAGGGACGTGAGGTTTAGTTCCCCTAGCATTTTCTCGTATCTCATACCTCTCAGTTCTAAGACTAGTCTCGTGGCATATCTCTGAATCATCTCTAACTTTGTCTTGTGTTTAACTAGGTATGGACTCCAGGCTGGAGCAGCATACTCCAGGATTGGTCTGACATAAGTGGTATCCCTGGAAACACAAACCGTAACTGCCCCTATTTTCCGCTTGTTACAACTTGTAATAAAGTTGTTACATCTTGGCTTAACGTGTTCATGACGTATTAGAACGTTGTTACAACTTGCTATATTGGTTGTTATAACTGGTTAGGAGGTGTTAAAACTTGTTCGAACCTTGTACCAACGTCGTAGTTTCGGTGTGTGTTTGGCGGGATACAAGGTTGTGAATGATAGTATATGATGGTCCATGAGAGGAACAACCCCCTGTTGTTACTGACCTGTGTTGCTCCCTGGTGGCAGGTCTTACAACCATTCAAACATAGTTGGAGGGGGAGATGTGGAGCAATAATGGATAATAAACATGCCTAACTGCATCAAAGCTTCCACATAAAAGTCTTGACGCCACGGGGTGCTTGCGTTAATCCGAGTTTAAATTGCTGCCCCTAGCAACGTTTACCGATTATCTGCATTTTGATGTATTTCAATGACTGGTAAAGATAATCGTTCCAGACGGTGAACTATTTCTTAAGAGGGAGTGAATGTGAGGCTCTCTCTCTCTCTCTCCACCCTCCCTCAGGTGCGCGCGCCCACGCAGCTGCTTATGTGTTTTTGTGGCGAGTTGCCTGTGTCTGGGCTGGCTGGGGTGTCGGGAAGGCGGGCGAGGGTGGCAGGTTAAGGTTAGCGGAAGCCTGGTTAACACACGGTAATATTAACTTCCGGTTGGCTGGCTGAGCAGGGGGAGCAGGAGGAGGGCACGGAAGGCAGGATACGGGGTGGCTTGTGCAGATGGGAGTAGTGTGTGTGTGTGTGTGTGTGCCAGTGTGCCAGGTATAGGGTGTATGGGAGGGTGGGGGTGTATGGTGAGGGGCGGGAGAGGGGGGGGGGGGAGAGAGAGAGGGGTGAGGGGGGGGAGTAGAGAGGGGGTGAGGTGGGGGGGGCAGCTGCTCCACACTGGCAAGAATGCATGGCGTTGCATTTCCTTCTGATAATTTGTCGTCGTTTGGACCTATAATTTAGTTCTCCTGCTTTCGAGGTTTGCTTTCGTACACGGTTCGTTACAACATGGGCCAGACTGAGACGAGGGCAACCTGGACAAACTGGAGAAACGGTGTAGAAAATGGCTACTGAAGTTTATCTCGGGTTAAGGTGCCGTACCAACCACACTGTAGTGGATATGTGGGCGTGCGGGCAGCTGCAAGCAACAGCCTGTTGGACCAAGTTATCACTAAGAACTCTTTGACCCGGCCAGGATTCGAACCCATGCCGTCCAGGATCACCCCTAAACGTACACAGTAGCGTGATCACCGCACCAATGATCGCCACCAATATATATATATAAATTACACAAGACAAACAATAAGCAAATTACCGAACATTGTGAGGGCTAAACATATACATTTCTAACATAACACGCAGGGAGGTTGTCCCGGAGTTTTCAGCATATAACATAAGAATTGGCAAAAGGCTGACGATGCGTAAATTATGGGTTCGACGGCGTCGACCAGTGGGTTCGACTCCCGGCGACGGCTAGATTGCTTGGTTATCATCTCCCTTGGAAGTAAAGGTCTTGCTGCTACACGGAATTGGTGGCAACAATGATAGCGTTGAGGGGTGAGGTAGCGTGAGATTAAGACGTCTCGCTGTCACCTTAATGATTGTGTTTTGAAAATGTTTAATCGTTTATTAATGGGCGCGAATATCAGGAGGGTTGGCGGGGGGGGGAGCTTGACGGGGTGCAAGTTGCAGGGCTTGACGGGGTGCAAGTTGCAGGGGGGGAGCTTGACGGGATGTAAGTTGCAGGGGAGAGGGCTTGACGGGGTGCAAGTTGCAGGGGGGGAGCTTGACGGGATGTAAGTTGCAGGGGAGAGGGCTTGACGGGGTGCAAGTTGCAGGGGGGGGAGCTTGACGGGATGTAAGTTGCAGGGGAGAGGGCTTGACGGGGTGCAAGTTACAGGGGGGAGCTTGACGCAATGGCAGTCGTTGGAAGGTTGCGGGCTCGGTGCAAGTGGGTTGGGGAAGGTTATCAGGTAGTGTCTGGGTAATGGGTCTCAGTACCCCCATCACCGCCTCCTACGGGTGGTTCCCATCTCTAGTAAATTGTCCCGCTTTGATTATCGATCTTCCATCTGGCAGCCGTGAGAGTGACTGACCCACATCCCCGAGCCGGCTGGTAATTGTTCCATTTTCTGCGTAAAGGTTCAAACACATTCAAGTGAAACATGGAATATCGTGTCAAGTGTGGTATCCGGCGTACTATTCCATATATAATTACAATTTTTTTTATAATATAAATTAATATTGTTATGTTGATGTTTTTAGATTCAGCCCCAGATTTAGTGAGTCCGTAGTGGACTTACCTGGCACAGGAAGAGTGGCTGTAACTGTGTGTGTAGTGTTATATATTGTGGGTTTATGTATAGTTAAATCTAGATTAGATATTTTGGTTTAGGTAGTGTTCACACTAGAGGCTGAAGGTGAAGGACGCATGTGTAGAGTCATATAGCGTCGAGTGTGGGTCAGGTGGACTACAAGTCCAAGTACTGGGTGAGTAGAGTCTTTGTAGTCAGCATTTGACTGGTGCGTTGTGAAACTCACACAGCCCTTGTTGGTGCTGGCCTGGTGTATACATGGTCCGAGGCTGCTATAGTGAACACAAGTCTGAGCCTTGCGCGATCACACTCTAAAATGACACTTGAGTTAAAAGTAGACGATAATTAAATGGATACCTAATTGTGTAGGTATCTATTGAAGTTAAATTTAAGGTAAATTAATTTAAGCAGCATCATGTAAAAATATTTGATATGTCAACATCTCTGCAATCACTAATCAACATCAAAGAACAATACCAGTAGTTTGGGAACAACAATTCTTGCGGGTAGACGCGTGTGTGTGTGTATGTAAGAAGCGAGACACTCGACAAGAGGTTGGTGGAGGTCTTCACAATAGAATAAGGTTAGGTTCCTATACTAAGGGTGATAGAGCCAAACCAAGTAACACTGGAGGACTTTGAGATACCAGAGGCAGAGGAGAGGAGGCACCTGCTAGACTTTTGGGGCCAGATACTATATTACCATGGATGCCAGCAGCATCGGAAGCGTTGTGCTGGCTTCTTACTTTCATATACTGCATAAAGTCACTGGAAACGTGACAACTAGAGTTAGAAGACAGCCAGTGTAGTGCCAGTACAAAAGACGAAATAGACATTTAAGCTTTAGGCCAGTCAGTGCACGCCATGCAAGGTGAATGAAACAATCATATGAAAGAGGCTAGTACAATATCTGGTGATCAGGGATTTTGTAACAATATCACCATGGGTTCCGAAATGCCAAATCCTGCCTCACAAACCATATAGTTGTTTGAACGGTTCTGATCCCTGACTGAGATCAGACGAGATAGAGAAGGGTGGGCGGATTGTATACTTTTGACTGAAAGTCTTCGACACATTATCTCACAGAAGACTAGTGCACAAAATGGAGAAACAGACAGGAGTGGCAGGGAAGGTACTCCGGTGGATAAAGGAGTACCTTTGCAACTAAGAAGAGACCTTAGCGTGGCGTCCCACACGGGTAAGTATTAGGGCTACTCCTATTCTTAATCAAACCGAACAACCTACCAGAAGGGATAGACTTCATCTTTGTTCCCTGATTATTTAAAAATGAATAAATAGGATTAAAAGCTGAAAATAAAAATGGTCCCTCTAGTGTCTACAAGTGTGTAACTCATGCAAATGAAGCTATGTACGGTGAACACGAGGCTGGACATAAAGTACTATACGGGAGGAAAGTCCGCCATTGATATTACACCCAACTTTTCATCTGAAACCACATCAAATGAATATCATCAGCGGCATACCTAAGGTTGGCTGAATAAAGACCTGTCTCTCAGAATCTAAACAGAGTCGTCCAGGATTTTGTACACTTTTTTCAGAACAGTTCTGAAGCGCGCGGCTCTACCTTGCGGATGGTTACCTTGCGATGATTTCAGTACTCAACGGTCCCCGCGGCCCGGTCCTCGACCAATCCTCCGGGTTGCTGGCTGGTCAACTAGGCTGTTGGACGCAGCTGCTTGCAGCTGACGTATGACTCACAGCCTGGTTGATCATGTATCCTTTGGAGGTGTTTAAAAAGTTCTCTCTTGTACATTGTGAGGGGTCGGCCAGTTTGCCCCTTATGTATAGTGGAAGCGTGTTGAACAGTCTCGGGCCTCAGGTTGGTAGAGTTCTCTCTCAGAGTACCTATTGCACCTCTGCTCTTCAACGGGGGTATTCTGCACATCCTGCCATGCCTTCTACCCTTCTTATCTTGTTAAATACAAAACGAAGCTGGAGAAAGTTGAGAAGCATGTACTAGAGCTGAGAGGGATGAGTTATCAGAAAGGCTGAAGGAGTCAAGCCTCACGTCACGATGAAAATAAACAGGAGTGGGAGACACGATTACTACATACAAAATACTGAGAGGAATAGACGAACAGAAAAGGACATCATTTATCATGGGTAGTACACGAGCAAAGGGACACAGATGGAATATAAGTTCCCAAATGAGCTACCCATTAAGAAGATTTTTTCAGCGTGAAGAGTGTGAACAAGTAGAATTCGCAAAGCAGTAAAATTGCATAGTAGGAGTCCCCACACAGCTTGAAATATTGATCTGACAGAGCCCAGTTGGGTATGGCATGTGTACACCGGTGGATATAGGGTTGAGTAGGCGGGACCAGAGCTGTGGCTCATCTCACCACAAATGCTACTAGGCGCTTACAAGGTACAGTCATTTGTGTGGTAGGAAGGAGTTACTGGGTACAGGTCGGCCACCTTCCAGTACACGTCACCATGGGTGAAGACCTCTCAACACTCACTCACTGCGGCTAGGGTGTCCATATGCCTGCCAGGTTACGGTCACCACCACCACAGTACAAGAAGACGTGTACACATTGTGGACCACTACTTGACTGAAACAGGCTCCAGCCAATCACAACTAAATACATTATGAAACCAAAGTTATTTCATAAGGTTTGTTCAACTCCAATAGCACTAATGTCCATGAAATATGATGATAATAATAATAATAAAGTAAACGTATACATAATGACACGGTAAAAACTTTGTTGTACCTTTGAATTGGAAGACGAGGAAATGATAATAATCCTGCCCCCACCAGCCCGGCCCAGCCACCCAGCTGTAAATAGTTTCCGACAGGAAGCCTGTACTTAGCTTTATCCAAGTCCCCCCTAGGCCATATACTGCCCTTCCCCTCAGGATGCAACCCACCATAATTGTCTAAGGTTCGGGCTCTTTACTGCCAGGTGAAGAGAGGCATCAGGTGAAAACAAACGGTCCCAACACACGCTTATTAAACTCTGGAGCGTGAGTTGTCAGCCGACAAAAGCTGCAACTGCTGTGGTTACCGCTGCGAGGAGTCTGTGTTGTGTGGCTATATCTCGAGGTTGACCTTGGCAACTGATCCTTAGACATACGTAAAGAGGTCAATAATGGGTGACTGGAGGGCCGTGTGGAGGCGCAGTGGTCTTCACGGCTCCCTCACACCCGCTGGCCAGCTCGCCTCCCTCCCATAAATTAATTTATTAGTCTACTGGTTTCTCGTTTCCTCACTAAACTTGGTTTATTGTATCTTTCTCCATTTACTCTTCTTTTTGTCGTGCGCTTATGGAGCTCCCTCTCCGGTCTTGGCTTATGGAGCTCCCTCTCCGGTCTTGGCTTATGGAGCTCCCTCTCCGGTCTTGGCTCGTGGTCCTTCACCGGTTGTAATTTGCTTCTTCATTTTGTTTCTGTATTAATATTGGCGCTATTCTTTCACAGTTACCTACTCGCTCGTGTTATTCACCCCCCCCTCCATCATTACTCCCCCCCCCTTCTCTTCCCTGCCTCCAGCTTCATTTTAAACCCTCCCCCCCACCTCGCTCGCTCCTCCCCCCTCCTTACTCTCTCCTCAGTGAGGGGAGAGAGAGGTTTCGGAATCTCTTCAGTTTCCCCTCGCCCTGCTCCTACAGGGAATGTAGGCCCACCTCCCCCCCCCCCCCTCTCACTCGTATAGCTGAGCCTAACAGCAGTAGGCTCTGCATGGTCAGCCTACGGTGGATGTTATCCAGGGATATGGTTGGCCATAGTAATACGGGGGCCAGACTAGGATGGTGTAGGGATTGGTGAAGATTAAACCATCCAAAGGGTGGCACGGGCATGAATAGCCCGTAAATGGCCTCGTGTGAGTGGGGTTGGGTATATATATCCAAGCATTTTGTTCCATTTTCTCTTATGCGCGTTGATGTACGCGAATAATGAAGTATATATGCTCAAAGTGTGAAAGTTTTCTTTATTTTTGAAGTCGTTGGGGAATTTGTGTGGGTGTACTCACCTAGTTGTACTCGCCTACTTGTGTTTGCGGGGGTTGAGTTCTGGCTCTTTGGTCCCGCCTCTCAACCATCAATCAACAGGTGTACAGAGTCCTGATCTGATTCCTATGTGTGTAATTACCTAAGTGTAATTACCCAAGTGTAGTTACAGGATGAGAGCTACGCTCGTGGTGTCCCGTCTTCCCAGCACTCTTTGTCATATAACGCTTTGAAACTACTGACGGTCTTGGCCTCCACCACCTTCTCCCCTAACTTGTTCCAACCGTCTACCACTCTGTTTGCGAAAGTGAATTTTCTTATATTTCTTCGGCATCTGTGTTTAGCTAGTTTATATCTATGACCTCTTGTTCTTAAAGTTCCAGGTCTCAGGAAATCTTCCCTATCGATTTTATCAATTCCTGTTACTATTTTGTATGTAGTGATCATATCACCTCTTTGATGTGTGTGTGTGTATTTGTGTGTGTGTGTGTGTATTTGTGTGTGTGTGTGTGTTCTACGTTATAATATTTTTAAGAATTAATATTATATATTTTCGTAAGTGTACAAGTCCGTGTAGGTCATGGAAGAAATAACATAATTATGTGTAGTGACATTTTGACTAAATTGTTTTATCTTTTGACCCACCAGATGGGAGCGGAGGCGGCGGCGAGGGACCCGCCATGGGCATGGGCGGTCCTGAGGGCATGGGCGGCCCAGCGTCCTCGGGCGGCGAAGGTAGCAGCGACGAGGAGGACGAGGAAGAGGAGGAGGAGGGAGGAGGAGGGGGCGGGGTGGAGGAGGAGGGGTGTGGCAGCGGGGAGGAAGATGCCACCTCCGCCACCCCCCTCGCCCGCCTCCTCAAGTGCGCCCACTCCGACAACTACTTCGACAGGTAGGCTGTTCCACCTCTTATTTCTAACTTGATTACGCGCCACTTTGAACCTTCCGTGTTGTGTCTTGTACCGTGAGTACCCAACTACGTGTTCTTCCTGACACGTGATTGGCCAGGCGGGGCTCTTGATGTTATGGAACGATGAGTGACCTCTGTCCCTTCCACATGATGTGTGTGACCTCTGGTCTGAGTGCTGAGGTGCCGGAAATGTGGTGAGGAGGGGGGGGCTGTGTGGGGAACCAGTATGGGTGTCGTTCCGCTGCTGTGCTACCAGCTTCCCGCCCGAGTAGGCCAAGACGCATCTTAAAGCTGCAGTGGCTAGCAAGCTTGAGTAGTGAGGAGGGGGGGGGGAAGTGGGGGGGTTAGAGAGGAGGCAGAGAGTAGCGTAGCGGTGTTAGAGGTGGAAGAGGAGGGGGGGTGGGTGTGTGGCTTTTGTTACTTGCCACAGCCCCCCCCCCCCCCCCCCCAACACAAGGCTGGACTTAGAGCTTCTAGGTTGATACCTGGTTGATGGGGTTCTGGGAGTTCTTCTACTCCCCAAGCCCGGCCCGAAGCCAGGCTTGACTTGTGAGAGTTTGGTCCACTAGGCTGTTGCTTGGAGCGGCCCGCAGGCCCACATACCCATCACAGCCCGGTTGGTCCGGTACTTCTTGCAAGTGCCTCTTCAATACATCCACCTTCGTTCCGGCAATATTTCTAATGCTTGCTGGGAGGATGTTGAACAGCTGTGGACCCCTGATGTTCAGACCTCTGATTGTACCTATGACACCTCTATATGACAGGTGTGTGGTGTGGTTGTAATGTGGGCTGGGCTGACATAGAGAGCGTGCAAAGATCCTTTACCGCTAGAATCCACTCTTATAAGTCATCTTAATTATTAGACCGATTAAAAGTTCTAAATCTGTATTCTCTGGAGCGCAGGCGAGAGAGAAACATAATAATCTACACGTGGAAGATATTAGAGGGACTGGTTCCAAATCTGAACACAAGAAATACCATCACATGAGACCAGTAGGCATGGCAGGATGTGCAAAATAGCCCCACTAAACATCAGTGGTGCCATAGGAACAGTGAGGGAGAACTGTCAACATCAAAGGCCCCAGACTTTTCAACACTCCCGCTACACACAAGGGCCATAACTGGCCGGCCTCTCGGTGTTCAAAAGACGAAATCGATAAATACTTCCAAAGAATACCTGATCACAACCAGGCTGTGACTCATACGTCAGGCTGCGAGCAGCCGCGTCCAACAGCCTGGTTGACCAGACGACGTAGGTGATCCAGCAGAAGATATTGATATAGTTAATGGTAATGAGAGCACTGTGGCCCCGCCGGAAGATGAGACCATAGTACCAAGTTGATGAGACGCAAAATTACGTCAATGAAATGGAACGAGATATATATATAGAAGTAGCCTTGTTTGAATTGTCAAGTTAAGCTGTACACTGAGAATATGGTTAGTAAAGAGAAGGAAAGGGGTAGGGTGTGGGTTGGAGGTGTAGGGACGCTCTTGTATTCTATCTACATGTCTTCATTCTTTTATCTCCATCACCTATCTTTTACCACCCCCCTATCTCCTCCCTCTCTTCTCCTCCCCCTATCTTATCCACCTCCCACCCCCTGTCTCCAAGTACTTACTTAACCACCCAACACATCTACCACAATGAATTAGCTTATCAGTGTGAGATAAAATGAGCAGGTGGGTTATCTGTGCACCTCTCCCCCCAAGCATATTTTATCAAGAGGAATTATATAATTTTATTATATAGAGGAAGTATAAAGAAAGCGCCAAGCCATTACGACTATTTAAACACTTGGAAGAGATCAGGATAAGGATTTGAGATGGCACCGGGGGGGGGGGGGATGGCGTCTAACCACTTGAACGGTTGGGGATTGACCTGCCTGAACATAAGAATAAAGGTAACTGCAGAAGGCCTATTGGCCCATACGAGGCAGCTCCTATTTATAACTACCTAATCCCACTCATATACTTGTCCAAATCACATTGGAAACAATCAAAAGACACCCCACCACGTTACGCTGTAATTGGTTGCACAAATCAACATATATGACGGGAGACATATACCGTCATATATGCCGGTATAGCGACCGGCTGACATATACCGACCGGAGACATATACCGTCCAGCCCAAGTGGTTGGACACAACGTTGTGCTGGTGGCCTCTGTCCCTCTTCTTACTCCAATCGATTCTTTACGCGCGGGAGCAGACCGTTCTCTTGACTTGCTACTATATACCAAAAACAAATCCGTATTTCGCCTAACCAGAAATGCACGAACGTCAAGCCACCCACCGACTATAGAAGTCAATTCATGACAAAAAAAACGTAAATATTATAGTGCTTTATTGTTACTAATACATGACACTTTTAATGCATTTGTGGATGCTGTTCAAAACGCGAGACATTAGGTAAGAGGGCGGCGGGTGGTGGGTGAGAGCAGGCCCTGGTTGACCGTTAATGAGGGCATTGTATGTGCTGTAGAGGTGGACACACACAGGTATAACCCCAGGCCAGTTGTGTGCCCGTCCTGTGTGGGTATAGTGCCCCACCAACACGCGGGCGACCAGCGGGGGAGAGCAGATTTACAGGACATGAGATAATGAAGCTTTGTGGTAGACGGTGGGCCGCGGCGAGGCTCCTCTTGATGATAACTTGGTTCTGCCGTATGCGCCATCCACTATATTTTCCACAGGGGGCAGCGTCCAGGAATGATATCCTTCCCCCCAAGCCAATATTTACTGGCCTGATGACACACACCACGACTTTCTGCCTCATTATTAACGACAGCGTGAAGGCCATTCAGCATCATGGCCGCCACAATGAATTCTTGAGGTTATCTTGAGATGATTTCGGGGCTTTAGTGTCCCCGCGGCCCGGTCCTCGACCAGGCCTCCACCCCCAGGAAGCAGCCCGTGACAGCTGACTAACACCCAGGTACCTATTTTACTGCTAGGTAACAGGGGCATAGGGTGAAAGAAACTCTGCCCATTGTTTCTCGCCGGCGCCCGGGATCGAACCCGGGACCACAGAATCACAAGTCCAGTGTGCTGTCCGCTCGGCCGGCCGGCTCCCTATTATTATTGGGTTTGCAGAGAGTTAGGTGGCCCACGACGACACCTGGCGATAGTTTCCTCTAACTACACGACTTTTGTTAGCGCGCGAAGGCATGGCTAACTTCATCGATAATAACAAAATGATTATTTTGGATTGCACTTGCTATTGGAAGTTGAGTGGAGATGGATAAGGTAAGTGTGTACTCCAGACTACGGCAGGGCTCTGGCCGCCAGATACTTACTCTGCTCTCCACCATAGTCACAGACGGGTAAACATTAGCCTCAGTGATCATTCACTTTACCCTTACAGGTAAATAATACTGCACCGTGTAATGGGAATATTTTGAAATATCTATATATATATACTCTGCCATCTTTTTTTTTCTTTTTCTTGTAACTTACACACGGTGCAAGTGTGTAAGTTATCCCATGAAGAGGAAATTCTGCCTCTTTCCATGTAATATTATCTCCCCTTCCCCCCCCCCTTACCCTCCCCCCCCCTAGCCCTTCCCCCCCCCTTACCCTCCCCCCCCCCCTAGCCCTTCCCCCCTAGCCCTTCCCCCTCCCTAGCCCTTCCCCCCCCCTAGCCCTTCCCCCCCCCTAGCCCTTCCCCCCCTAGGCCTTCCCCCCTAGGCCTTCCCCCCTAGGCCTTCCCCCCCTAGCCCTTCCCCCTACCCCCCTAGCCCTTCCCCCTACCCCCTACCTCCCCTTGCACTCCCACCCCCCTACCTCCCCTTGCACTCCCCCCCCCCCTTTTTGCACTCCTCCCCCCTTGCACTACCTCACTTTCTGACCTGTAACTGAGGAGGATAATATGAAGTGTTGTCCTTCCCACAGGTGAGTTGGGTTGTCCTACGGGTGTTACGCCGCCGCCGCCGCCACGGTAAGTACCTGCTGTCACGGCTGTGCTCGTGCAGTCATCACAGTCAGGTCTCCCTCGACACCTTTACTGTTGACCCTCGCCGGAGCTGTGCCCAACAGCTCCTCTCTCTCTCTCTGCTCCTCCTGTCAGCGAGGCGGTGTCATATCACCATTGATTTTGTTAGTGTTATTGATGGTGTGTTATGGTGGGCCGGCGACGGCATTATTGCGGCCAGGATTGGCCAGGAGGAGGAGGAGGGTGTGGACGGCCGGGTTATATATACAAGCTCACAAAGGTAGGAACTCTGCCTCGCCACGCCAATGCAAAAACAAACTTCCGCCTAGAAAAACTTGATAAATCACCCGTGTTAGGGTGAGCTTGGGGATCTCCTGTGGGCGTCTGTCTGTATCTCTCCTCTCTCCCATCCACTGTCTCCATCCCTGCCCTCTCCCACATCCCCTCCCATATCCACCCTTTGTTTCCCCCTACTTCAATATTGAGATATTTTGTGCTCCCGTGAATTTTTTTCCCTCAAACCTTTGGTGTTTATTCAGATAACTCTTTCAGTTAGCGTTTGTTTCTTTGATGCTTTTGTCCTTGTGATCCGCAAGTGTGGAGTGCAGAGAGTGCGCCCACACAGTGTGGAGTGCAGAGAGTGCGCCCACACAGTGTGGAGTGCGCGGAGTGCGCCCACACAGTGTGGAGTGCGCGGAGTGCGCCCACACAGTGTGGAGTGCACCGTAGTACACAAATCATTCTTGTATGTGCATTTTTGGCTGATAAAATCCACACTGGTTATTTTGTCGTCTGTAATTGTTTCTCAAGTTCTTCACACATGTCTTCAGTGATAATTACATAGTAATAATTACTTTACCTACCTCGTCTATCTCACCTTTTGAGTAGGATGAACAGCTCCATTACATCCTGCCCCCCCCCCCCTTCCCTTCACTCAGATAGTCCTTCACTCTGCTGTAGTCCCCATGTTGTTCCTCGTCTTCCATAATGTTCATATTACTTCGGTTAAGTCTCCCCTTGAGCTCCATTATGTATCCTAGCATGATATTACGCGGGTGGCTGGCTCTAAGGGGTATCTTGTACTTTATATTTGGTATCTTCCTCGTCTGTGTTAATACCTGCCAGGTCTACTGTGGCTGGTGGGCCTCTTCCTCCGTGGTGGTGGTGGGTAACGCGTGCACGGGTGGTGGATATTGGGGGAGCGCGTAGTGGTGGTGGTGGATATTGGGGGAGCGCGTAGTGGTGGTGGTGGTGGATATTGGGGGAGCGCGTAGTGGTGGTGGTGGATATTGGGGGAGCGCGTAGTGGTGGTGGTGGATATGGGGGAGCGTGTAGTGATAGTGGTGGATATATGGGGAGCGGGGAGCCATATTGGAACTAAACCTGGGAGCTGTGAATGACTTGTCGACACCATGGTGGACCCGGTCGGCCGAGCGGACGGCACGCTGGACTTGAGATCCGGTGGTTCCGGGTTCGATCCCGGGCGCCGGCGAGAAACAATGGGCAGAGTTTCTTTCACCCTATGTCCCTGTTACCTAGCAGTAAAATAGGTACCTGGGTGTTAGTTAGCTGTCACGGGCTGCTTCCTGGGGGTGGAGGCCTGGTCGAGGACCGGGCCGCGGGGACACTGTAGCCCCGAAATCATCTCAAGATAACCTCAAGATAACTAGCTACGTGCCGCTAAAAATGCCCATCATACAGGATGGTAGTCATACAAAGGCATGTGGTCAGTAGTCTAGTCTACACTGACAAACTGTGGCTGCATTATGAGGATATTGTCAAGAACGTGCGAGTTAATAAAGTGATTGCAAGGCTTCAGGTACCTCATGCCGAAGAGTTTAGAGGGTGTGATAACTGGGTATTCGGTAATGTAGTGTGCGAGATCTTGACAAAGTTCCTGCCTCACAGAGTTTGTAACCTGGAGTGCTCAGGATTGGGAGATCCGTCACCGGTAGCCACCTGCCACAGGTAACTGTAACCCCAACCTGACCCTGGCAACCACTGTGTCGTACAGTCTGGTGGACGATTGTGCTGCCCCATATACACAAGTTTCCGATCAAAAGAAATCATAGCGTTTTATATTGGTGCTTCCAGGCCTCTCAGAGTCAGTAACTTCTCTCGTATTAGACTAGTGTTTATGGAGGTGGTGATGCATGGGTGGTTGTGTGGGTGGGTGTGTGGGCTGCCCTCCCCCCTGCCCGCCCACACCCTCCTCCCTGTTGGCCAGCCCACTTCCTGCCACGCCCAACTGGGTTGCGGGTTTTTCTCTATTTTTGTTTCTATAGTATTTAATTCATGGAAATTAGTGTCAAGGTTGAAAACTACTAATCTAAGAGGAGTTTGGTGCATTGATCATTGATGCAACTGATGCGTGGTGTGTGTGTGTGTGTGTGTGTGTGTGTGTGTGTGTGTGTGTGTGTGTGTGTGTGTGTGTGTGTGTGTGTGTGTTTGTGTGTGTGTGTGTGTGTACTTGCCTAGTTGTGCTTGCGGAGGTTGAGCTCTGGCTCTGGTCCCGCCTCTCAACTGTCAATCAACTGGTGTACAGGTTCCTGAGCCTACTGGGCTCTATCATATCTACATTTAAAACTGTGTATGGAGTCGGCCTCCACCACATCACTGCCTAATGCATTCCATCTGTTAACTACCCTGACACTATAAAGATACTTTCTAACATTCCTGTGGTTCATTTTAGTACATAGTTTCCACCCGTGTCCTGGTGTGTGTGTGTGTGTGTGTGTGTGTGTGTGTGTGTGTGTGTGTGTGTGTGTTCGCCCGTGGTGGTGTGTGTTCAAGTAATGACACTGTAGCAAGCCGCTGAAGCAGTGGTGTCTCACTCAACTGCATCATAACCCGCCGGAATCTGTCTCTTCGAGCTGTTAATGTTGTTGTAGTGAACTAGTGGTGGCTGGCTGGGAAGCTAGTATGTTCAGTCTCTTGTGTTGCTACTCTGGCTAGCATGTAATTGAATTATATTATAGATTCCTATGTAACTATGGCGCTACGGGTTTGACGTCCTTGTAACTGAAGGCTCTGGACGAGGATGGCTGTAGTTATTAACTTGACCTTGCAGACATTGCCACAGTAACCTGCCCTGTTATTGATATTGGGCAACTTGAAGTCCACTACGGGCTCACCATAGCCCGTGCTTATTGGAACTTTTTGTTCCAGGTAGCGAATCTTAAACAATAACATATTGAGCAACTTGGCCCATAACCCCCAAGGAAACCAGTATTAAACTCCATACATATCTGCGAGCAGCGACGTCTAACACCCTGGTTTACCAAACCACCATACACGAGGAGTGGTCAGATATAGCATGAAACAAGGATGAAGTGTAATTAGAACTAACTGTCAGGACTACATTACTCCAAACACTCAGGGGCCAGATTCACGGAGCAGTTACGCAAGTAATTACGAACATGTACATCTTTCCTCAATCTTTGGCGGCTTTGGTTACAATTATTAAATAGTTTACAAACAGGAAAACTTCCCAATCAACTCGAGTACCCACGAACAGAAAACGGGATATCACGTCAATTTCGCGAGGCGTTACCATTTTTTGGTATTTTTAGGGAAATTATGCGTCAAAATGCGATGTACTATTGAGAGAAACGGGTTGGCGACACAGTGGTTGCCAGGATCAGGCAAGATTAGGTTACCGTTACCTGTGGCGGGTAGCTACAGGTGACTAATCTCCCAATCCTCAGCACTCCAGGTGCAAACTTTGTGAGCAGGAACTGCGGCATGATCTCTCACACTACATTACTGAATGTCCAGTTATTAGACCATTCAGACCCCTTGGAATGAGGTACCTGGAGCTTTGCAATCTTTTTTCTATTTATTTATATATACAAGAGTTCATACATTCTTGTACAGCCACTAGCACGCATAGCATTTCCGGCAAGTCCTTTATCTTAATATTCCCCGGAATACGACCCGCCAAATCGTTTAACAACCAGGTACCCATTTTACTGTTGGGTAAACAGAGGCTACAGTTAAGGATTTGCGCCCAGTAAATCCTCCCCGGCCAGGATACGAACCCAGGACAAAGCGTACCGGAAACGCCAGGCGAGCGTCTTACCGGGAACTACATCTCACAGGAACTACATAACAATCACTTCAAGGAACAATCACTTTATTAACTTGTGTTCTCCTTCTAGCGTCCAGGTCCTTCTACCGTCCAGGTCCTTCTAGCGTCCAGGTCCTTCTAGCGTCCAGGTCCTTCTGGTCTATTCTGGCTGGTAGTTTTGGATTGGCTCTTGCACAAGCGCAGTGGGCAAGACTTAATTGTCAGCAGCAGTTGTAGATGGTTGTGGGTTGGAGCTGGTAAAATTAGAGGTGTCATTGGGTGTTGTTTATGCTGCTGTGTGTAACCTCAGTTGGTGTGACACAGTTTTGCCGGTGTGTGAGACAAGTGACTGGAGGTCCTGCAGAATGAGTGTCAGATCTAGAGTTATGTGTCGTAGTTCCCCGTGGAGCTTTAAGATGGATACATTCCCGCCAATTTCTTCCCCTCGCCTTCCATCTCTCTCCCACTCCCTCTCAGTGATGATTAGGAGTGAAGGGGTCTAGGAGGTGCAGCCGGGAGTGAGGAAAGTCTAGGAGAGATGGTCAGGTGGGGTGCGTGGGGGGGGGGAAGAGTCGTGGAAGGATGCTATATGGGGATGAAGGGCAGGAATAGTTCACTACTGTAGGGTATTGGCCAAGTTTGTTTGGGAAGGTGGATGGGTTGAGGGGAGGGGCGGTGGTGCAGGCATGGTGTTGGGTGTGAGGATAGGAGTGGGCGTTGGGGATTGGCGAGGGAGCACCTGTCCATGTGGGGATGACTGGCCGCGCGGGAAGCTGACTAATTGGACAGGTATGCTGGCTCGCACCATTCATAACCCGGTCAGGGCGGGGGTTGCGCTTCTTCGATTGGTTAGTGGCGCTGCAGCCTTCACCTGCCAGGCGGTGCCAGTACTCATCTTCCGTGTCTTGTGTGCCCTTGAGCGGGTATAAGGCAGAAAGTAAATAAAAGAGCGAGGCTGTGTTGAAGGGAAGGCGAGCAGGTGCGCGGGGGTTGCAGAACATGGCGGTGAAAGAAAACGTTAACCCTGGCCTCGGGGGGATACTTGTCTCTCGCTGCCAAGGGACCAGCACGGACACAATTTTGGGTCGGGCGTTCAGGAATGTGGGCAGGAAAGGGCCATCTTGAGAGAGGTGTTCTACCTGGAAGTCTTTAAGGCTTCGTGAGCACAGCAGCAGCAGCTGAGTTGACAGTTCCTCAGATGTTCCCAGGGAGTTACGGGCTGCGTATTGAGATCTGGAGATCTGTTGAAAGTTATTGTTGATGTTTGTGGAGCTTTTATGATGGCTTGTAATATTGGCGGGAAACTCGGACCACCCAGAGAGATGGCGCTCTAATGAAGTAATTGAATTTCGGTTGTTTGGACCTTTATTAAAAAGATTCGAAGCATAAGAAGAAAACTTAAAATATCCGGAAGTGTAAATTTCATTAACGGTAACAGTTTGAAGGTAAGGTTGGGGGCATGAGTCGGGTTGTGTTAGGGGTGGGTGGCGACCCGTAGGGAGAGACGTAGAGCTCCAGCTCCTTGGTCCCGGAAAGTACACTTTGAGCTTTAAGATGTTCCAGTGATTTAGATGCTTTATCGTGTCAGTGCGTGCCGTATATGTTCTCCGTATTCCCTGTTTCAGAGATCTCTCCTGCTGTGAAAGGTGAAGTGAGTAGGAGCAGGGTGGAGCAGGGTAAAGTCTGCCTCCAACAACTCACTTCTGCATCCCTTTTGCTCGCTAGTGCCCAACCACTTGGGCTGGACGGCAGAGCGACGGTCTTGCTTCATGCAGGTCGGCGTTCAATCCCCGGCCGTCCAAGTGGTTGGGCACCATTCCTCACCCACCCGTCCCATCCGTAATCCTTATCCTGACCCCTTCCAGGCGTTATATAGTCGGTAATGTCTTGGTGCTTCCCCCCGATAACTCACTCACTCCCTCCCTCGCTAGTGTAATTTGAGGTTTATACGGGAACTTTGTATCCACCAGCGTCGGCTTGTTCCAGTATCACCAGTGCCAAATATTTTGCCCTTGTCTGCCCTGAGTGTTTTATATGTAATGAAGTCTTCCATGTTTTTCTCATTCAGTGACGTCAGGTTTAATTCCTTAGTGTTTCTTCACGTCTCCAACGTGGGACGTAATGTTGACTATCTGCACTTTATATAGCTTTGTTTTGTGTTTAGAGAGATACGTACTCTACACATTGGTCTCAAGTCTGTGTTATACATAGCCCTGAACTGCTTATTATTAAGATGTGTGAAGGCAGGTCTTACTTGGGCCAACAATACACAAGAAGGTGGTGAGGGCACCAGAGAGAGCCCAACCAGCTTGACACTGGGGACAGGATGACCCTGACTGGGAAATGGTTCCTCATAGTCCGGGACGCAGCCCACAACAGCTGCCTAACTTCTGGATAGCTAATAAGTGTTTGATGGACACAGCTTTTGGTGAGAGTACACTGCTTTTGGTGAGAGTACACTGCTTTTGGTGAGAGTACGCTGCTTTTGGTGAGAGTACGCTGCTTTTGGTGAGAGTACGCTGCTTTTGGTGAAAGTACGCTGCTTTTGGTGAAAGTACGCTGCTTTTGGTGAAAGTACACTGCTTTTGGTGAAAGTACACTGCTTTTGGTGAGAGTACGCTGCTTTTGGTGAGAGTACACTGCTTTTGGTGAGAGTACACTGCTTTTGGTGAGAGTAAACGTTTCCCAAACGCTACTTCCTACTTTCCAGGAACCTTTCTACTGCGACCTGACTGCGCTGACTACTACGCCACACAGTCACACCAATGCTTATTAAATGAATAAGAACGGCGGTATTGTCTTCCCTCCCGTAGAGGGAGGTGACTACCCTGGCTAGGCTGCTAAACACCAGTGTCAAGTCAAGCCAGGCCGGGCTTGGGGAGTAGAAGACCCAGAACCCCCATCAAGCCAGGCCGGGCTTGGGGAGTAGAAGACCCAGAACCCCCCATCAAGCCAGGCCGGGCTTGAGGAGTACGACAACTTCCAGAATCCACGCTTCCAGGACTACGGGCTCACTATAGCCCGTGCTACTTGGAACTTTTTGTTCCAGGTAGCAAATCTTAAACAACAACGCTTTCCAGGTCCATGGAAATATTGTCTCCAGTAAGAGTAGACTCTTGTTACCTTAGCTAGACTCTTGTTACCTTAGGCTGACATTGATGATGGCCGCTAAGCTAACAGCCTGTTACATACGGTAACACCTGCCTATCATCTATGCTATAATTATAACATTGGTGAAAGCACAGGGAAATCTGCGCTGCCACGTCCCCCCCCTGACCCGCACAGGACCAGGTAGGCCTACCTGGTGGGGCAAATTCCACAGCCAGATACAACACGTTAGGCCTAAGTGGTAGGGCAAGTTCCACAGCCTGGGACAGTATTTACTACTTGTGCCTGCAGAATCGAGCCCGGCGGAAACATATAGGTAGTTTCTTTCACCTGATGCCCCTGTTCACCTAGCAGTAACTAGGTACCTGGGACAGCTGCTACGGACTGCTTCATGTGTGTGTGTGTGTGTTAGAAATATATGTAGTAGATATAATAGAGGCAAAACTAGATTGGTTAGAAATGCGGGTCCCAAGAGCTATTAGCTCTTGGGACCCGAACTCGATTCTGCAGACACAAATAGTAAACGCATAAGCGCAATCTAGTTGATTGACAGTTGAGAGGCGGGACCAAAGAACCAGAGCTCAACCCCCGCAAGCACAACTAGGTGAGTACATACATGCCCACACACACACATCCCCAGGAAGCAGCCCGTAGCAGCTGTCCCAGGTACCTATTTACTGCTAGGTGAACAGGCGCATCAGGGTGAAAGAAGAGCTCTGGTAGAGTGTGAGGACCACCACTGTAGACACCATCCTCACCACACTCGCACAAATCCTCACATTAGGCAAAATTGTAATAAATTTTGTCAATAAAGCCCTCTTAAATCGTAATTAATTTTGTCAATAAAGATGTTAATAATACTATAATTCTCACAGCCAGGCAAACGATTTAATGCTGTGTGCGGATATGCTAACCCGCATACTAACATATGCTAAGATATGTTAGTATGGATATGCTAACCCCCCCCCCCCCGCCTACCTTCTCTCCCACCAGGTGAATTAAACACTCCAGGATGACCTCGACACAGTGTGAGGTGCTGGTCAGGACTGGGCTGACTCCAAGGAACGCTCGGAGCCTTAGACTCCAGCCACACACACCCTAAGAGACCGAAAGGGAAACGGTTGAGAATTATAAATATGCCTGGCGTCTTCAATGACACTACACCGGGGTTAACATTCCTCAGAGGCTGGTTGGGCGGGAGGTCACCGGTGTCCACTTCTGGAGGCCTGGTAGACCTTGTGGAGGCCTGGTAGACCTTGTGGAGGCCTGGTAGACCTTGTGGAGGCCTGGTAGACCTTGTGGAGGCCTGGTAGACCTTGTGGAGGCCTGGTAGACCTTGTGGAGGCCTGGTAGACCTTGTGGAGGCCTGGTAGACCTTGTGGAGGCCCGGTAGACCTTGTGGAGGCCCGGTAGACCTTGTGGAGGCCCGGTAGACCTTGTGGAGGCCCGGTAGACCTTGTGGAGGCCCGGTAGACCTTGTGGAGGCCTGGTAGACTTTTGGAGTCTACAAGTCTACGTCAATCAATCGACGTAGACTTGTGGAGGCCTGGTGAACTACTAGTTACTAGAGGTTGTGTATACCGCCTGAGGACCCGTGACTAGCAAGCTTCCGCAGCCACGTATAGTCAGCGTGGTTTACCTAAACATAACTTGTAAGAGTTACATAATCTGGGAAGTTAACAAGGGAGGTAGAGAACATAGAGGGTGTTCAGTTTTGGCCTGTGTGCGTCAAGCCCTGGGGGGGGGGGGGCAGTGTACTACACCAACACCTGCAGTACTCGGTATCCAAATGTAAAAGACTGATTCAAATTGTTAATATTTGAACATTCTTATTCTGCGAGAACACTGGCTGAATCGTTAGGAATTCTAGAACCGATTCAAAATTACAGATGGGGTGTTTTTGTTCATTAATTTTGTTATCGACATTTGTATTATTCAGTGTATAAGTATGACATTTTCTTATGAGAACCAATACACTTTTTCTGTAAGTAAAATCTTCTAGAAATTAGTTATTTTGAATTTTCATTTGAATTTGAACATTTTGGTTGATGTAGTCTAGATATGGACAAGCGGGAGGGGGGGGGGCTGTCCTACCACAGCCCTGTCCTGGTGGGTTGCCACACCGGACAAAAAATGGTGTGTTAAAACTGGCAAACGAAACAGACCTAACCTAACCAACATTAGAAAACGTGGTTCGTGAGCCACTGTGATTCACAGTGCCCCATATGTATGTAAATAAATAATAAATGTTTATTCAGGTAAGGTATATACATACATACAAGAGATTTTACAAAAATTGATGGATTTATAGATAGAGCTAGTACATACAATGCCTGAAGCCACTATTACGCAAAGCGTTTCGGGCAGATTTAGTCTCTTGGGGAATTTTTTGTTTGCGTCCAAATAACGCTGTGTTATTTAGGAGGAGAGTTTTGGCTGGCGTGTGATGGTGTCGGCCTTGCCCATCACGTTGCTGATAACGAGAGAATGTTGTACAGTTGTTTAAGATTCAGCTACTGGGAACAACAAGTTCCAAGTAGCACGGGCTATGGTGAGCCCGTTGTGGACTTACCTGGCACAGGAGCGGGGCTGTGTCATGCTGTACAGGCCAGATCCGTGTTTTATAGGTAAACATACGTATCAACACCCGCGGCGTTTTCTCTCTACAACTCGAGTATTATTGTCAATCACATTTCTTACCTATTCTCGGCACCTCCAGCTAAATAATGTTGCATTTGGTGGAGTAACCAAACTTCAGTAACTTCAGTAACCACTTGTTGGAGCTTCCTTTCAGTTTATCCAAGTCATTGTGTAGGGTGTTGCTGTCAACCCTGGTAACATCCTTGCGGAGTTTGGTGGTAAGGCCACACTTGTGAGAACTTGTGAGGTTTGGTATGCGCGGCGCCGGCCGCTCCTAACTATTCCGCATCACCGGGATCTCTTAATCTCTTATTCACTACGGTATTTCTCTTGAATGTTGTCAGTCTGCTTTGATTACCTTATATTTCCTTCGTGTAGTTAGCTAAAAGTGTGCGTGTTGGCTCGGGTTGTGTGTTCTTGAGTGTGTGTAAGACTGAGAGAGGTAGTGCTGGAGTTGGGTGGGGATAGGGGGTAGGTGTAGGGAGAGGGGAGGGTGGTGGAGGGTGATGATGGGGAGGGGGGGGGGACTGTGGTGTGTAGTTTTTACCGTGGATGTGAGGGTCGCAGGAATAGTACCGTCTGCCTCGGAAATACTCGGCTCGACCCCAACGCTCTCATTCTTGCAACCTAACTTGTTCATGTCCTGCACCCTCCCGCTCCCTCCGCTCTCCCCCCACCACCCTCCCGCTCCCTCCGCTCTCCACCCTACACCACCACCACCACCACCACCACCACCACCACCACCACCACCTAGCTACTAGGCGGGGGTACAAAGAGCTAAACTTCACTGTGTGGTAGTGGCTGTCAGGTTATCACTTACATCAGCCCAGGCGAACCTGATGGCCCAAGACCACACTGGTGGGACTACCACCACACCACTGGCACTACCCCACCACTGGCACCACCCCACCACTGGCACCACCCCACCACTGGCACCACCCCACCACTGGCACCACCACCACATATGGCAAGTGGTAACCCACAGGTAATAGCGGGTAACACCACAACGGTGGTTATGTTGTCAGTAAAACCTGTGGTTAGAACAACACAGACACAGTACGAGAAACACCGAGCAACAACACTTAGTAGGGAGATCTTCCCCTGGGGTGACCTCCGGAACCCCTCTAACACGGGCGGGGTTGTGGGCGGGGGGCGTACTAGAACACGTGGCAGGTTGGGGGGTTGTGGGTGCTGGGTGGAGGGGAGGGTGGGGGTTGGCACGGGTTGTGGGTGAATGAGTTGATGCAGCTTCGACTTCTTTTTTGGAGGGTGGGGTTGTGGAATTAGACGGGGTTTGGGGCGGGGGGAATTAGAGGGGGATTTTAGGGTGGGAATTATAGTGGGGTTTGGGGCGGGGGTAAGGGAGGGGGTTATGTTGGTTGACATGGTTGGGTTGTACAATGTGTAAATGGTAGGTGAAGATGGATTATTGTTGATGTTAATAACATCCTTGTGTCGTATCCGGCCCTGGGTTCGGATCCCATGGCCGGTTGTAGTGAGTTCTTAGTTTGATCTGTTGTAAAAGTTGACTTTCCCATGAAAGGTGGAAGTTGGTTATTGGTGGTGGTGGTGGTTGATGGTGGTGGTGGTGGTGGTGGTTGATGGCGGCCCTGGTGGTGATTGATGGCGGCGCTGGTGGTGGTTGATGGCGGCGCTGGTGGTGGTTGATGGCGGCGCTGGTGGTGCTTGATGGCGGCGCTGGTGGTGGTTGATGGTGGCCCTGGTGGTGGTGGTTGATGGCGGCGCTGGTGGTGGTTGATGGTGGTTGTGGTTGATGGTGGTGGTGGTGGTGGTTGATGGCGGCGCTGGTGGTGGTGGTTGATGGCGGCGCTGGTGGTGGTGGTGGTTGATGGCGGCGCTGGTGGTGGTGGTTGATGGCGGCGCTGGTGGTGGTGGTCGATGGCGGCGCTGGTGGTGGTGGTTGATGGTGGCGCTGGTGGTAGTTGATGGTGGTGGTGGTGGTTGATGGTGGCCCTGGTGGTGGTGGTGGTTGATGGCAGCGCTGGTGGTGGTGGTTGATGGCGGCGCTGGTGGTGGTGGTTGATGGCGGCGCTGGTGGTGGTGGTTGATGGCGGTGGTGGTGGTTGATGGCGGCGCTGGTGGTGGTGGTTGATGGCGGCGCTGGTGGTGGTGGTTGATGGCGGCGCTGGTGGTGGTAGTGGTTGATGGTGGCGCTGGTGGTGGTGGTTGATGGTGGCGCTGGTGGTGGTGGTTGATGGCGGCGCTGGTGGTGGTGGTTGATGGCGGCGCTGGTGGTGGTGGTTGATGGCGGCGCTGGTGGTGGTGGTTGATGGCGGCGCTGGTGGTGGTGGTTGATGGCGGCGCTGGTGGTGGTGGTTGATGGCGGCGCTGGTGGTGGTAGTGGTTGATGGTGGCGCTGGTGGTGGTGGTTGATGGCGGCGCTGGTGGTGGTGGTGGTTGATGGCGGCGCTGGTGGTGGTGGTTGATGGCGGCGCTGGTGGTGGTGGTGGTTGATGGCGGCGCTGGTGGTGGTGGTGGTGGTGGTTGATGGCGGCGCTGGTGGTGGTGGTTGATGGCGGCGCTGGTGGTGGTGGTGGTGGTTGATGGCGGCGCTGGTGGTGGTGGTGGTGGTTGATGGCGGCGCTGGTGGTGGTAGTGGTTGATGGCGGCGCTGGTGGTGGTGGTTGATGGCGGCGCTGGTGGTGGTGGTTGATGGCGGCGCTGGTGGTGGTGGTTGATGGCGGCGCTGGTGGTGGTGGTTGATGGTGGCCCTGGTGGTGGTTGATGGCGGTGGTGGTGGTTGATGGTGGCGCTGGTGGTGGTGGTTGATGGCGGCGGCGGTGGTGGTGGTGGTTGATGGCGGCCCTGGTGGTGGTGGTTGATGGCGGCGCTGGTGGTGGTGGTTGATGGCGGCGGTGGTGGTAGTTGATGGCGGCGCTGGTGGTGGTGGTTGATGGCGGCGCTGGTGGTGGTGGTTGATGGTGGCCCTGGTGGTGGTGGTGGTTGATGGCGGCGCTGGTGGTGGTGGTGGTTGATGGCGGCGCTGGTGGTGGTGGTTGATGGCGGCGCTGGTGGTGGTGGTTGATGGCGGCGCTGGTGGTGGTGGTTGATGGCGGCGCTGGTGGTGGTGGTTGATGGCGGCGCTGGTGGTGGTAATTGATGGCGGCGCTGGTGGTGGTGGTGGTTGATGGCGGCGCTGGTGGTGGTGGTGGGTGATGGCGGCGCTGGTGGTGGTGGTGGTTGATGGCGGCCCTGGTGGTGGTGGTGGTTGATGGCGGCCCTGGTGGTGGTGGTGGTTGATGGCGGCGCTGGTGGTGGTGGTAATTGATGGCGGCGCTGGTGGTGGTGGTTGATGGCGGCGCTGGTGGTGGTGGTGGTTGATGGCGGCGCTGGTGGTGGTGGTTGATGGCGGCGCTGGTGGTGGTGGTGGTTGATGGCAGCGCTGGTGGTGGTGGTTGATGGCGGCGCTGGTGGTGGTTGATGGTGGTTGATGGCGGCGCTGGTGGTGGTAGTTGATGGCGGCGCTGGTGGTGGTGGTTGATGGCGGCGCTGGTGGTGGTGGTTGATGGCGGCGCTGGTGGTGGTGGTTGATGGCGGCGCTGGTGGTGGTGGTTGATGGCGGCGCTGGTGGTGGTGGTTGATGGCGGCGCTGGTGGTGGTGGTTGATGGCGGCGCTGGTGGTGGTGGTTGATGGCGGCGCTGGTGGTGGTGGTTGATGGCGGCGCTGGTGGTGGTGGTTGATGGCGGCGCTGGTGGTGGTGGTTGATGGCGGCGCTGGTGGTGGTGGTTGATGGCGGCGCTGGTGGTGGTGGTTGATGGCGGCCCTGGTGGTGGTGGTTGATGGCGGCCCTGGTGGTGGTGGTTGATGGCGGCGCTGGTGGTGGTGGTTGATGGCGGCGCTGGTGGTGGTGGTTGATGGCGGCGCTGGTGGTGGTGGTTGATGGCGGCCCTGGTGGTGGTGGTTGATGGCGGCGCTGGTGGTGGTAGTTGATGGCGGCGCTGGTGGTGGTGGTTGATGGTGGCGCTGGTGGTGGTGGTTGATGGCGGCGCTTGTGGTGGTGTGGATGGCGGCGCTGGTGGTGGTGGTTGATGGCGGCGCTGGTGGTGGTGGTTGATGGCGGCGCTGGTGGTGGTGGTTGATGGCGGCGCTGGTGGTGGTGGTTGATGGCGGCCCTGGTGGTGGTGGTTGATGGCGGCGCTGGTGGTGGTGGTGGTTGATGGCGGCGCTGGTGGTGGTAGTGGTTGATGGCGGCGCTGATGGTGGTGGTGGTTGATGGCGGCGCTGGTGGTGGTGGTTGATGGCGGTGGTGGTGGTGGTTGATGGCGGTGGTGGTTGATGGCGGCGCTGGTGGTGGTGGTTGATGGCGGCGCTGGTGGTGGTGGTTGATGGTGGCCCTGGTGGTGGTAGTTGATGGCGGCGCCGGTGGTGGTGGGTGATGGCAGCGCTGGTGGTGGTGGTTGATGGCGGCGCTGGTGGTGGTAGTTGATGGCGGCGCCGGTGGTGGTGGTTGATGGCGGCGCTGGTGGTGGTAGTTGATGGCGGCGCTGGTGGTGGTAGTGGTTGATGGCGGCGCTGGTGGTGGTTCTTGACGGCGGCGCTGGTGGTGGTAGTTGATGGCGGCGCTGGTGGTGGTAGTTGATGGCGGCGCTGGTGGTGGTAGTGGTTGATGGCGGCGCTGGTGGTGGTTCTTGACGGCGGCGCTGGTGGTGGTAGTTGATGGCGGCGCTGGTGGTGGCAGTGGTTGATGGCGACGCTGGTGGTGGTAGTTGATGGCGGCGCCGGTGGTGGTAATTGATGGCGGCGCTGGTGGTGGTAGTTGATGGCGGCGCTGGTGGTGGTAATTGATGGCGGCGCTGGTGGTGGTGATTGATGGCGGCGCCGGTGGTGGTAATTGATGGCGGCGCCGGTGGTGGTAATTGATGGCGGCGCCGGTGGTGGTAATTGATGGCGGCGCCGGTGGTGGTAATTGATGGCGGCGCTGGTGGTGGTAATTGATGGCGGCGCTGGTGGTGGTAATTGATGGCGGCGCTGGTGGTGGTGATTGATGGCGGCGCCGGTGGTGGTAATTGATGGCGGCGCCGGTGGTGGTAATTGATGGCGGCGCCGGTGGTGGTAATTGATGGCGGCGCTGGTGGTGGTAATTGATGGCGGCGCTGGTGGTGGTAGTTGATGGCGGCGCTGGTGGTGGTGGTTGATGGCGGCGCCGGTGGTGGTAATTGATGGCGGCGCTGGTTGTGGTAATTGATGGCGGCGCCGGTGATGGTAATTGATGGCGGCGCCGGTGATGGTAATTGATGGCGGCGCTGGTGGTGGTGGTAATTGATGGCGGCGCTGGTGGTGGTGGTGGTAATTGATGGCGGCGCTGGTGGTGGTGGTAATTGATGGCGGCGCTGGTGGTGGTAATTGATAGCGGCGCCGGTGGTGGTAATTGATGGCGGCGCTGGTGGTGGTAGTTGATGGCGGCGCTGGTGGTGGTGGTTGATGGCGGCGCCGGTGGTGGTAATTGATGGCGGCGCTGGTGGTGGTAATTGATGGCGGCGCTGGTGGTGGTAATTGATGGCGGCGCCGGTGATGGTAATTGATGGCGGCGCCGGTGATGGTAATTGATGGCGGCGTTGGTGGTAATTGATGGCGGCGCCGGTGGTGGTAATTGATGGCGGCGCTGGCGGCGCTGGTGGTGGTAATTGATGGCGGCGCTGGTGGTGGTAATTGATGGCGGCGCCGGTGATGGTAATTGATGGCGGCGTTGGTGGTAATTGATGGCGGCGCCGGTGGTAATTGATGGCGGCGCCGGTGGTGGTAATTGATGGCGGCGCTGGTGGTGGTAATTGATGGCGGCGCTGATGGAGGTAATTGATGGCGGCGCTGGTGGTGGTAATTGATGGCGGCGCTGGTGGTGGTAATTGATGGCGGCGCTGGTGGTGGTAATTGATGGCGGCGTTGGTGGTAATTGATAGCGGCGCCGGTGGTGGTAATTGATGGCGGCGCTGGTGGCACTGGCGGCGCTGGTGGTGGTAATTGATGGCGGCGCTGGTGGTGGTAATTGATGGCGGCGCCGGTGGTGGTAATTGATGGCGGCGCTGGTGGTGGTAATTGATGGCGGCGCTGGTGGAGGTAATTGATGGCGGCGCTGGTGGTGGTAATTGATGGCGGCGCTGGTGGTGGTAATTGATGGCGGCGTTGGTGGTAGTTGATGGTGGCGCTGGTGGTGGTAATTGATGGCGGCGCTGGTGGTGGTAATTGATGGCGGCGCTGGTGGTGGTAATTGATGGCGGCGTTGGTGGTAGTTGATGGTGGCGCTGGTGGTGGTAATTGATGGCGGCGCTGGTGGAGGTAATTGATGGCGGCGCTGGTGGTGGTAATTGATGGCGGCGCTGGTGGTGGTAATTGATGGCGGCGCTGGTGGTGGTAGTTGATGGCGGCGCTGGTGGTGGTAGTTGATGGCGGCGCTGGTGGTGATAATTGATGTTGGCGCTGGTGGTGGTAATTGATGGCGGCGCCGGTGGTGGTAATTGATGGCGGCGCCGGTAGTGGTGGTTGATGGTGGCGCTGGTGGTGGTAATTGATGGCGCTGGTGGAGGTAATTGATGGCGGCGCTGGTGGTGGTAATTGGTGGCGGCGACGGTGTTGGTGGTTGATGGTGGCGCTGGTGGAGGTAATTGATGGCGGCGCTGGTGGTGGTAGTTGATGGCGGCGCTGGTGGTGGTAATTGATGGTGGCGCTGGTGGTGGTAATTGATGGCGGCGCTGGTGGTGGTAATTGATGGTGGCGCTGGTGGTGGTAATTGATGGTGGCGCTGGTGGTGGTGGTTGATGGCGGCGCTGGTGGTGGTAATTGATGGCGGCGCTGGTGGTGGTAATTGATGGTGGCGCTGGTGGTGGTAATTGATGGCGGCGCTGGTGGTGATTGATGGCGGCGCCGGTGGTGGTGGTGGTAGTTGATGGCGGCGCCGGGGGTGGTAATTGATGGCGGCGCTGGTGGTGGTAATTGATGGCGGCGCTGGTGGTGGTGGTGGTTGATGGCGGCGCTGGTGGTGGTAATTGATGGCGGCGCCTGTGGTGGTTGATGACAGCGCTGGTGGTGGTAATTGATGGCGGCGCCTGTGGTGGTAATTGATGGAGGCGCCTGTGGTGGTAGTTGATGGCGGCGCTGGTGGTGGTAATTGATGGCGGCGCTGGTGGTAATTGATGGTGGCGCTGGTGATGGTAATTGATGGCGGCACCTGTGGTGGTAGTTGATGGCGGTGCTGGTGGTGGTAATTGATGGTGGCGCTGGTGGTGGTAATTGATGGCGGCGCCTGTGGTGGTAGTTGATGGCGGCGCTGGTGGTGGTTGATGTCGGCGCTGGTGGTGGTAATTGATGGCGGCGCCGGTGGTGGTAATTGATGGCGGCGCCGGTGGTGGTAATTGATGGCGGCGCTGGTGGTGGTGGTTGATGTCGGCGCTGGTGGTGGTAATTGATGGCGGCGCTGGTGGTGGTAATTGATGGCGGCGCTGGTGGTGGTAATTGATGGCGGCGCTGGTGGTGGTAATTGATGGCGGCGCTGGTGGGGGTGGTTGATGGCGGCGCTGGTGGTGGTAATTGATGGCGGCGCTGGTGGTGTTGGTTGATGTCGGCGCTGGTGGTGGTAATTGATGTCGGCGCTGGTGGTGGTAATTGATGTCGGCGCTGGTGGTGGTAATTGATGGCGGCGCTGGTGGTGGTGGTTGATGGCAGCGCTGGTGGTGGTAATTGATGGCGGCGCCTGTGGTGGTAATTGATGGAGGCGCCTGTGGTGGTAGTTGATGGCGGCGCTGGTGGTGGTAATTGATGGCGGCGCTGGTGGTAATTGATGGTGGCGCTGGTGATGGTAATTGATGGCGGCACCTGTGGTGGTAGTTGATGGCGGTGCTGGTGGTGGTAATTGATGGTGGCGCTGGTGGTGGTAATTGATGGCGGCGCCTGTGGTGGTAGTTGATGGCGGCGCTGGTGGTGGTTGATGTCGGCGCTGGTGGTGGTAATTGATGGCGGCGCCGGTGGTGGTAATTGATGGCGGCGCCGGTGGTGGTAATTGATGGCGGCGCTGGTGGTGGTGGTTGATGTCGGCGCTGGTGGTGGTAATTGATGGCGGCGCTGGTGGTGGTAATTGATGGCGGCGCTGGTGGTGGTGGTAGTTGATGGCGGCGCCGGTGGTGGTGGTTGATGGCGGCGCTGGTGGAGGTAATTGATGGCGGTGCTGGTGGTGGTGGTAGTTGATGGCGGCGCTGGTGGTGGTAATTGATGGCGGCGCTGGTGGTGGTGGTAGTTGATGGCGGCGCTGGTGGAGGTAATTGATGGCGGCGCTGGTGGTGGTAATTGATGGCGGCGCCGGTGGTGGTGGTTGATGGCGGCGCTGGTGGAGGTAATTGATGGCGGTGCTGGTGGTGGTAATTGATGGCGGCGCTGGTGGTGGTGGTAGTTGATGGCGGCGCTGGTGGAGGTAATTGATGGCGGTGCTGGTGGTGGTAATTGATGGCGGCGCTGGTGGTGGTAGTTGATGGCGGCGCTGGTGGTAATTGATGGTGGCGCTGGTGGTGGTGGTAGTTGATGGCGGCGCTGGTGGTGGTTGATGGCGGTGCTGGTGGTGGTGGTAGTTGATGGCGGCGCTGGTGGTGGTAATTGATGGCGGTGCTGGTGGTGGTAATTGATGGCGGCGCTGGTGGTGGTAATTGACGGAGGAGGATTGAATACTTACCCAACACGCAGTAACTACAGTGAGTGAGGTCCAGGTCTTCACACCCCGCCTATGAGAGATGTTGTACCAGTTCCATTATAATTGAAGTATCCAGACATTGGAACCAGTATCCAGACATATATATATACGGGCTCACCATAGCCCGTGCTACATGGACACCGTTCTGAGTAGCTAAATCTAAAACAAAACATTAGAACTCTGCGAGGAATCTTTCCCTTGTGTGGTCTTTCCAGGGCGACCCACGTCTTAATCACCCGTAAAGGGGACGAGTATTTCCTGGGCTCATCTGCTTGTCCATGTCCTACTTTGTCTACAATTGAAGAGGTCATTGGTGATGGTTGGGAGCTGGTGGTGAGGCTGTTGGCAGTAACAGTAGTGGGGCGGCCAATGAGAGGAAGTGGGGCGTGGATTGGCCTTCTGGGTTTTTTCCTCAGTGTGTGTGTGTGTGCGGGTGCGGAGTGTGGACGAGACGCGTCATGCACCGTCCGAGGTCGACCAGCCACTGACTGCTTGGCCGGCTGCAAGCACTGGGTGGAGCTGCAGGCACACGCTCCGCCCAGCCGCCTCTCTTCTCCGCACCCGCCACTACACTCCACAATCACCGCCACCACCACCAGGCGCCACAACCTCCGCCGCCGCCACCACCACCAGGCGCCACCATCACCACCACCAGGCGCCACCATCACCACCACCAGGCGCCACCATCACCACCACCAGGCGCCACCATCACCACCACCAGGCGCCACCATCACCACCACCAGGCGCCACCATCACCACCACCAGGCGCCACCATCACCACCACCAGGCGCCACCATCACCACCACCAGGCGCCACCATCACCACCACCAGGCGCCACCATCACCACCACCAGGCGCCACCATCACCACCACCAGGCGCCACCATCACCACCACCAGGCGCCACCATCACCACCACCAGGCGCCACCATCACCACCACCAGGCGCCACCATCACCACCACCAGGCGCCACCATCACCACCACCAGGCGCCACCATCACCACCACCAGGCGCCACCATCACCACCACCAGGCGCCACCATCACCACCACCAGGCGCCACCATCACCACCACAGCCACCGCCACCACCACCACAGCCACCGCCACCACCACAGCTACCTCCAGGCGCCACAACATCCTGGCGCCACCACCACCAGGCGCCACAACATCCTGGCGCCACAACCTCCAGCGCCACCACCACCAGGCGCCACAACCTCCAGCGCCACCACATCCACCACCACCATCATGCGCCACCACATCCACCACCACTATAAACCCCGCCACCGCCTCCAAACACCATCACAACCACTGCCACCAAGCACCACCCCCAAACTGTTGCTAGTACACGTGACTGACCTACTCCAGGGAGTGTGCTCGTACATGTCAATGTTTGCACTTGACACAAAGGTCATTACTGATGTAAACACCGAGGAGAATTGCACAGAATTTAAGAATTTTGACAAACTCCGCGAACAGACAAATGGCCTCTAGAATTCAACCTCAACAAGTGTAAGATAATGAAGATGGGAAAGAAATTAAGGAGACCAGAAGGTATTTGCATCATAGGGGAAAAACCCCGCCCCAGGAGTGTGAAAATTAAGAGCAGGATAAGGGTAGCTGGCTAACATTAGAACATCACTAATAAACCTCTCATATTTTTAAGGCAATCTTTGAAATTGTCAAAAGTGGCAGAAGAACGAGGGTTAATCTACGAGGATTGAAATTGAAATAAGTTTATTGAGGTAAAATACACACAAAGGGATGAGGTAGCTCAAGCTATTCTCACCCCGTTCAGTACATCGTGTTAATACATACATAGACACACATCACAAACAATAAACATATTACCAAACATTCTGAGAGATAAACATATACATTCCTCCCTTATATTACATTATAATAAACATTCCTCCCTTACACAAGTAGTATGGTAGCAGACGTACACACACATACTTGCATGACCTAGGTATACTGTATAGACAATTTGCAAGAGACATGCAGATAATTCAACAAAAGAATACAGTCTTGGTGCAAAATTCTTGTATTTCTCAAGAATATCATCAACTTTTCCGTTGAATCTACGAGGATAGGTTAGAGGAACTGGCAACCCTAGCTCAGAGAAGAAACTTTAGGAACATAATCACAAAACGTACTGGAAGGAATGGCTGAGGTGGACAAGGACATCCTCTTTAATCTGAAAGAGAGAGACTTGTGTCTCAATGACAGAAGCTAACTGGAAACTGACGTGAATCGAAGATGTGTAAGGAATCACTCGTACTCTGTGTAAGAGTATTACTGTTATTCTTTGTCAATAAGTGGCATGTACTTAAGATGTTGTGGAAGCCACCTCCACCCGCAACTTTAAGGCAAGATTCGACTGAGTTCGAATGTCAGGATTGTTCAATTATAGACCAACATGCTAAACGCTACTAGGCGGGGCATAAAGAGCTTTGTCCTCACACTCCCGTAGTTACGTCTAGGTGAGTCTCAGCCACATGCCGTCAACACAACCAACTAACCAACCAACACAACCAACCAACACAACCAACCAACACAACCAACCAACACAACCAACCAACCAACACAACCAACCAACACAACCAACCAACACAACCAACCAACCTACTTGAATCAGCAACAGTAGCATATGGGAAACTGGCTTATATAAGAGCGGCATTAGAACCCTTAGTATGTATTTTTTCAAGACAACGTATACAGCAAATGTCCAAGACAACCAAGATCTTTTGCTTAGTGATAAAGTAATAATACCGTGGGGGGGGGGGGGGGGACTGCCCAAGAAACCATGTCTAGTGGCGGCAGTGGACTCCTCATCTAGCGGACCACACAACTACGCGAAGTGCAGCGGTTTGCAACCAACTATGCAACAGCAGGTTAAGGGTAATCATTACACAAGATACGTGGAGAGGAATATGGAAGGTGGAAACGGAAAGCTTCTTTAATGATCAGAGTAAATAGTCCTAGAGAATATAATTATGCGTGTAGTTTACCCATGGTCATTTGTGAGGTTTCTACTAAAGACATTGGAGACAACCCTCACTGTGTCATTATTTGATCTAACCTCATAGTGATTATTTGATCTAACCTCATCGTGTGATTATTTGATCTAACCTCATCGTGTGATTATTTGATCTAACCTCATCGTGTGATTATTTGATCTAACCTCATCGTGTGATTATTTGATCTAACCTCATCGTGTGATTATTTGATCTAACCTCATCGTGTGATTATTTGATCTAACCTCATCGTGTGATTATTTGATCTAACCTCATCGTGTGATTATTTGATCTAACCTCATCGTGTGATTATTTGATCTAACCTCATCGTGTGATTATTTGATCTAACCTCATCGTGTGATTATTTGATCTAACCTCATCGTGTGATTATTTGATCTAACCTCATCGTGTGATTATTTGATCTAACGTCATAGTGATTATTTGATCTCAAAGGCTGTTGTGTGCTGCTTCTGAAGGCTCACATGTCCATTACAACCGCCTGATCTTGCAGAAAGAACTCCTACCCAGTTGCAACTTGAAAACTTCCACTTTTGTTCTGACAATATTTCTTATATTTGGTAGGAAAATGTTGAAGAGGCTTTGGCCCTTTGATGTTCATACAGTGTTCTCTTCAATGTCTCTGTTCTGTATTTCCTGTCGTATCGGTTGCTACTGTAACCTGGCATTTTGTTGTGCATTTTCGGGACCTTGCCTTCCAGTACCTTCCATGTGATACGTATCTCGTCTTCTCTACAGAAAGAACATTTTGAGTGCTCTGAAACGTCCCCAGTAATTTAGGTACATTACTGTATTGAGCGTCCCGTGCCGTACATGTTCCCTATATTAATACCATTTAAAAACTTGTTAACGCGGAAGGGAGGACCGAGCAGTACTCTAGGCGGAAAATTGCGAGTGATTTGAATAGTTAGGAGCATTGTGCTCGCCTCACATGAGGTTCTCATAATTCAACTTATTAAGTTCCCTTCTTGAGGTTATCTGGAGATGATTCCGGGGCTTAGCGTCCCCGCGGCCCGGTCCTCGACCAGGCCTCCTTTTTCTTACCCCCCCCCCGGAAGCAGCCCGTAGCAGCTGTCTAACTCCCAGGTACCTATTTACTGCTAGGTAACAGGGGCACCAGGATGAAAGAAACATTTTGCCCATTTGTTTCCTCCTCAACCGGGATCGATCAATCAGTTTCCTGGGTGAAAAATCTGATTGATTATTATATTCTATTAAGTCCTTCATTTTGTTCATACATAAGTACAGTATCTCTAATTTCTCACTGTTGAAAATAGTTACTTGCTGTTGCCCAATAAAAGACTTGTTTTGTAATTCAGTAATTCTGTAACTTGTATCTGTAATTCGTGACGTGTTCTACCGGGATAATTACACGTTGACTTTTACCTCGTCTACCGTGGATGACATTTCGTCTGTAATTTGTATTAATTTGTATTTTATCAGTGGTGGAGGTGACGTGTTTTGGCGCTATGGAACTTTTTACTGTGCTTGAACTGTGCTTTGTTTCCCCTGACTGTTATTCTCCGCCGTCGTTGTGTGCGAGTTAAACGTTCCTCGCCCCACTCGTATTTATTTCTCTTGGCCTCGCTTTTATGGATTATCTCTGGTCATTTTTATCAAGTGCTTTTGTAAAGTTGGTGTATTGACCGTCTGCGTGTTTGTTTTGTTGCAATGGCACCGTCGGCTCTGTTGCTGTCAGTGGCGTCCCTCTACGAGTAACATCATCACCGCCGCCGCCACCAAGATTCCCGCCATCACCGGAAATAGAGGAAATAGAAATAGAGGTAATTGGTGAAATAGAGGGAATACAGAGAACATATACGACACACATAGACGAGATAAAGCACCTAAGTTATTGAAATCGTCTCATTTCGTGCTTATTTCCCTCGCGATTTGTGTATCATCTGAAATCGTCTCAAAGCTCTCCAAATGTACTCACTAGAAAGAAGACGAGAGAGATACCAAATAATATACACCTGGAAAATACTGGAGGGACAGGTCCCAAGTCTCCACAGTAAAATAATAACGTACCGGAGTGAACGACATGGAAGAAAATGCAGAATAGAACCAGTGAAGAGCAGAGGTGCCATAGGCACAATCAGAGAACACTGTATAAACATCAAAGGTCCGCGGCTGCTCAACATCCTCCCAGCGACTATAAGAAATATTGCCGGAACAACCGTGGACATCTTCAAGGGAAAACTAGATTGTTTCCTTCAAGGAGTGCCGGACCAACCGGGCTGTGGTGGGTATGTGGGCCTGCGGGCCGCTCCAAGCAACAGCCTGGTGGACCAAGCTCTCACAAGTCAAGCCTGGCCTCGGGCCGGGCTTGGGCAGTAGAACGCCCAGAACCCCATCAACCAGGTATCAACAAGACGGAACAAAATATTTGGAGGTCGTGCTCGTCGACGGGTCGTGCTTTTGTTAGATGGATCGTTTGTGTGTGTCAATGGCGTGTGGACGGCCGCTGTGGTCGTCCAGGCTTGACTTGTGAGAGTTTGGTCCACCAGGCTGTTGCTTGGAGCCGCCCACATATCCACCAGCAGCCCGGTTGGTCCGGTACTCCTTGGAGGAAACAATCTAGTTTCCTCTTGAAGATGTCCACGGTTGTTCCGGCAATATTTCTTATGCTTGCTGGGAGAGATGCACAAAATCTCATACTAAATCCACTGCGATGTTTGAATTATTTGACCTCAAGGTCACAGCCACGGTAACCGTATCGTGTAGCGTAGTTAACACGGTATTACCCGTGTAGTTAGCATGGTACTTGGCATGGTACTCCCGCACACAAGACGGGAGCAGGCAGGCTATATCATTGGAGTATGGAGGCGTGCCATCGGCCCCCAGCCACACAACACTCCATATATACTGTATATAATTATAACAATTACGTATTATACTCTTATATTATACCACTTTCTCTTGTGTAAATAAGTAATTTGGTGGAAACTTGTTACATATAAACACGTGCCCATTTAGGAATGAAGTTTTGTGTAAGTGAGATGTTGCATTTAGGTGACCTCCTCCTGAAGGAGGCCTGGTCGAGGACCGGGCCGCGGGGACGCTATGCCCCGAAATCATGGCGAGGTACGGTGTTGCGCTCCGTCCTCGTGCTGTATGAGGGACGGAGGACCTCCCCCCTCCATCCTCCGGCCACAAGACCTTTCCCTCACTCTAATGTTTGGCATCACAGTTTATAATGACTTGCTCGCTTTGCTGTCATTATGATACATTTTGTGAGTGTTGGTAGCTGCAGGTGTGGAGGCCGCTCCCTCACACACCTGCCTGTATGGTAGGTGTGGGGCTCGTCTCTCATATCTGGCTGCTTCTCCATACCCTTTGACCTCTCTCTCTCCTCTTTCTCTCCTCTTCTATGTTCTCTCTCTGCCCTCCCTGCTTTCTGTCTTCCCCCTTCCCAGCCTCCTCCATATTCTCACCCCCGTCTCTATGTTTTAGATTCAGCTACTCAGAACAAAAGTTGCAAGTAGTACGGGCTATGGTGAGCCCGTAGTGGACTTACCTGGCACAGGAGCGGGGCTGTGAAGTCCTTAAGAACACGAGAGGTAATATAGTGACCGCCAGGCTCTGACCACTGGACACACAATAGGCAACCCGTCCTCTTAAAAATTACGTCGCTATTAGCTCGTATTCGCTAAGACCAATCAAATATCGACCTAATTTAAAATGGAAATTTATTTTACAATTTAATTTTAAATTCCCCCCCCCCCCACCCCCCCAAAAAAATCAAGTTAAGGGTCCTCTGGTAGGTTAGGAGGGCAGGAAATTCGCCTAAGGTTTCAAAACGTCATGAAAACCATTAAATGGAAGTTTCCTCTCCTAACCTAATAGCCTAAGCCAGAGGACCCATAACAGAAAACGGGACAGTACGTCACTTTCGTGAGCCAATTTAATTTTGAATTACGTCGATATTTTTTTTTTTTTTTTTAGCCTGAGTGCGCGTACGAGCGAGAAGCGACGTAATTTGTAGGAGGACGGGTTGACTAATGTAGTGTCGTGAGCCAGTTCCTCCTCAGAGTTTGCACCTGGAGCGCTGAGAATTGGGAGATCCGTCACCGGTAGCTACAGGTAAAGGTAGCCCAACCTGATCCTGGCGACCTCTGTCGCACTCACGGCTCCACTTTTCCTATCTTAATGAATCATGGTTTTTATACTGGTGAGTTAATGTTAAGCTAAAAAAAAAAAAAAAGCAGGTAATCAGATCTATGAAGGTGTGTACTGAGTAGAGCGGCTGGGGTAGTTAGCAGTGGTGGTGGGGGGGGGGAATGGTGGTACTCACGTAGTTGTGCTTGTGGGGGTTGAGCTTTGGCTATATGGTCCCGCCTCTCAACCGTCAATCTACTGGTGTACAGATTCGCGAGCTTCTCAAGCTCTATCATATCTACATTTGAAACTGTGTATGGAAACGGTGAAACGAGGCTAGTTGCTTGCTGGGGGGGGGGGCTGGGTGGTGGTTTGGAATGATTGTGGTTGTAATTTGGTGTTTTGATGGTAGAGATGGTGGTACTGACGTTGGTGGTTAGGGATAATGGTCCTAGTTTGACTGAGGGTAGTTTTACGTGTGCTAGTGTTGTTGTTGTTGTTTTAGATTTAGCTACTCAGAACGAAATGTCCATGTAGCACGGTCTATGGTGAGCCCGAAATTGAGTTCGGTCATTTGCGATAATCTTGTTACTGTGATATTTGGGTCAAAGTTTTAAATGGAGGTGGGGTTTCCTTCTTTTTCCCCGTTTCTTTTCCGTAGGTCTGTTGTTTCAGATTTAGCTACTCAGGACTCAGGACGGTGATAAGCGGTCTGCACCGGAGTCTGCCAGTGCCGACCGCTTATCACATGCCTCTGTATGACTAACCATCCTGTGTGATATGTTAATAAAAAAAAACAAAAACAGGATTAAGTGTGTCCATGTAGCACGGGCTATGGTGAGCCCGTAATTAAGTTTGGTTATACATGATAACCTTTTTCCTGTGATATAAAAATGGTGATCGTGATGTAGGTGTGCCTATGTTGGGTGGTTATATATTAAGAGTGAGGTGATATGTATAAGGGTCTACAAGGGTTTGGGTTGGCGTGGGGTAAGAAAGTGAGGTGGTGGTTAGGTGGTATAGGTGGAAGTTTTGAGTATAAGATTATTGTATAAGATTGTGTATAAGATTTGAGTGTAAGATTTTTGAGTATCGGATCACGAAGGGATGGAGATGGTGTAGGACTAGGATAGAATGGTGAATAGTAAGGGGTTGTGTTGGTGGGGGGTTTATGGGGTGGTGTGTGGGGTTGAGAATGGTGGTGTGCGAGGGGATGTGGGAAGTTTGAGTCGTGTAGCGGGCAAGGGGGGGGGGGCTGGGAGGGGATGAATGTGTGTGTGTGGGGGGGGGGGGGTGTATGCGGGATGAGGTAATTGTAGTGGTATAGGGTGATGGTATAGCTAGTAAGAGAGGGTCGGGTTGGTGGTGGTGTAAAAAGAGTGGTCCTGCATGCTGCTGCTTATGGTTCCCTCTTGTAGTCTCTCCTCTCAACCTAAAGTCAACGAGTCTAAAATGTTTCCAAGTCTACTCTGCTCTTATCATATTGACATTTCTCGCTGGATACTTTGTTTCTACTCGTGTCCCTGTGTTCCTTTACTAAATAATATGCCAGCCAGGACCATCAAAGCCGCTTCTCGCCAACTAGACCAATGCAGCAGTTGAATTCATAAACAACTTTGAGAAGCAATGGAAAATTAGCACAGTTAAATAATTAGCACAGTTAAACAAAAGTTTAACCCAAAAAGAAACAAAGACCCCATTATCCTTTGACAACCGCCCGATCCAATATACGGAGGTAGGCAGAATACTGGGACTCATGATCAATAGAACAGGGATACAAATTCACGCAAGGGACCGACTAAACAAAGCCTAAACGGCCTTAGGAAAACAGGAGATTCCGAAGCCTGATTACGAACATTCGGATCCACCAATATAAGGCTCTAGTCCGGCCGCATCTAGAGTATCCCCCAGTACCACTACACACCATAAAGAAAACTAACATGCAGAAACTGCGAGCAGTACAAAATAAGGCGCTAAGGAGAGCAGCAAAACACCGTCCACCAAAAATAATAATCATTAAATACTACTAATAAAATAAAGAGCCTTAAACAGAACAACATGTGTGGAAGCATCGGAGTGTGTATATATGAATGCTACACAATATTCATCTATAGACATCCATATGTGGTTAAACACATGTGAAGAACCTCTCACACACTCACAGCTCCCTGACAAGAGGGAGCCAGCTTAGCTTAGCTGCCAACACCCACACATGGTGTCAGCAAGGCGGACAGCGCGCCTGCTTTCATACCTCTCACTGTATTTCCCACTTCTAAACTTCCCTTCACCTATGCCTCTCCTTCCTCTTTAACCCCAAGAAAAAAACCCTAAACGGTCTTTGTTTGCTCTGTTTATTCCCATGAGAATTTTGTATATATAGATCATCCACCAGCCCGAATCAATTGTCTTTTATGTTTTATTTCCTTAGTCTTTCCTGGTAACTCTTTCATGTGTGCTCTGGTTGGCATACATCTCGCTCCTTGTTGTCTCCCAGTGGTGGTCACATGCAGCCTCTCAGTGCTAAAGGGACAACCTTGCCTTGTCCAACATAAGGTTGTCCAACAACCTTGCCTGTACAGCTGATAACTGCGAGATGTGGCCATCTACTGCCAGGTTCCGGGTTATATCAACACAAGTCTTCTTCTCTATCCGGCTCCAGGAGGTTTTCTCTTCCATTTGGTACCTTAAGTCCGGCTTCCTGTTCCTTGCACCCAGGATCATTACTTTGTATTAACAGCCACAAGTTGGACCATCAATTGTCCAGGTCATCCTAAAGTTGCTTGGCCTGCAATTGTGTGTATATAATTTTCGCACCGGCAAACATCGTGAGGAAGGAGTTTACTCCATTGATCAGAAACAGAATTAGATTAACTTATTTACCGCCTCCCTCTAGGTTTCCTCTGGTAACATTCCGTCACTTGAGGTCTCTTCTTTAACTGGGCATCTTTAGTTACAAAGGTGCTCTTCTGCCGACTGGAGTGTCACTTGAGTGTCACTCTTGCCTGTTTCTCCATCTTCTATACTAGCTTCCTGTGGGGTAGTGTACTTACCTAATGAGTACATAATGGGTAATGTGTTGATTGCTTACTGACAGTGTTATCTAAGCTTGATGACCCGTCCATAAACTCTTTATTTCGTGAGGTACAATTTGCAGTCCTTGGACCTATGCAGGCGATGAGTCACAATAACGTGGCCGAAGTGTGTTGACCGATCCACACACTAGAAAATGAAAGGACGACGACGTTTCGGTCCGTCTTGGACCATTCTCAAATCACAATCGACTTGAGAATGGTCCAGGACGGACCGAAACGTCGTCGTTCCTTCATTTTCTAGTGTGGATTGGTCAACATCAACTTGGACCTATGCTAGTGTTATAAATGCTATTTTCTCTACACGGGTTTTATTGGCAATTGGAGGAAACAGGCGTGGAGTTGAGTGCCTCCTGTCTGCTTCTCATCTTGCCTATCGTCATTACATTGGTTGTCTTGTAACTTTCCAGTAGTTATAATGTTTCCAGTGACGTGATGTATATATTTTAGTAAGTGGTTAGCGCAAGGCGTTTGCATTCTTTGTATTATGGGGAGACCCTTAAGTTGGTTCCCCAGCCATAGTTAGCTATGTCCAGCTTCAGTATGGGCCATATTCATGTGTCCAGCTTCAGTATGGGCCATATTCATGTGTCCAGCTTCAGTATGGGCCATATTCATGTGTCCAGCTTCAGTATGGGCCATATTCATGTGTCCAGCTTCAGTATGGGCCATATTCATGTGTCCAGCTTCAGTATGGGCCATATTCATGTGTCCAGCTTCAGTATGGGCCATATTCATGTGTCCAGCTTCAGTAGGGGCCATATTCATGTGTCCAGCTTCAGTATGGGCCATATTCATGTGTCCAGCTTCAGTATGGGCCATTTTCATGTGTCCAGCTTCAGTATGGGCCATATTCATGTGTCCAGCTTCAGTATGGGCCATATTCATGTGTCCAGCTTCAGTAGGGGATATCTTCATGTGTCCAGCTTCAGTAAAGGAGGCCATCTTCATGTGTCCAGCTTCAGTAAAGGGGGCCCATCTTCATGTGTCCAGCTTCAGTAAAGGGGGCCCATCTTCATGTGTCCAGCTTCAGTAAAGGGGGCCATCATCATGTGTCCAGCTTCAGTAAGGGGGCCATCTTCATGTGTACAGCTTCAGTAAAGGGGGCCCATCTTCATGTGTACAGCTTCAGTAAAGGGGCCCATCATCATGTGTCCAGCTTCAGTAGGGGGGTCATCTTCATGTGTCCAGCTTCAGTAGGGGGCCATCTTCATGTGTCCAGCTTCAGTAGGGGGGCCATCATCATGTGTCCAGCTTCAGTAGGGGGGGGGCCATCTTCATGTGTCCAGCTTCAGTAAGGGGGCCATCTTCATGTGTCCAGCTGCAGTAGGGGGGCCATCTTCATGTGTCCAGCTGTAGTAAGGGGGCCATCATCATGTGTCCAGCTTCAGTAAGGGGGCCCATCTTCATGTGTCCAGCTTCAGTAAGGGGGCCCATCTTCATGTGTCCAGCTTCAGTAAGAGGGCCCATCTTCATGTGTCCAGCTTCAGTATAGGGGGCCATCATCATGTGTCGAGCTTCAGTAGGGGGCCATCTTCATGTGTCCAGCTTCAGTAGGGGGCCATCTTCATGTGTCCAGCTTCAGTAGGGGGGCCATCTTCATGTGTCCAGCTTCAGTAGGGGGGCCATCTTCATGTGTCCAGCTTCAGTAGGGGGCCATCTTCATGTGTCTAGCTTCAGTAGGGGGGCCATCTTCATGTGTCCAGCTTCAGTAGGGGGCCATCATCATGTGTCCAGCTTCAGTAGGGGGCCATCATCATGTGTCCAGCTTCAGTAGGGGGGGCCATCTTCATGTGTCCAGCTTCAGTAAGGGGGGCATCTTCATCTGCAAAGCTTCAGTAGGGGGCCATCTTCACGTGTCCAGCTTCAGTAGGGGAGCCAACTTCATGTCTGGTAATACCAAAGTTCTCCTGTGCCGTTTGCTTTGACACTATCCATTTCAGTCGAGTAACTTTGCCTTGGTCTATTGTGAAGACCTTTCAGCACATGTGGGGTTCTCAGTGGTGTTTCTTCCCCCAAGTTTGTCAGGGAATATCGGTTACATTGGAGTGTGGAGCATTCTACGGCTCGGACCCAAGTGGATGGTGGCAAGATTGACATGGTGGCATGGTTGGGGGAGTTGGGGGTGAGTGGATTAGCTTAGGATGTGTGAAAGTAAAGCAAATTGTCGAATTCCTTGTGGAATGTGGCTTTAAAGTTGTGGATGAAGGAGTTTTCCCACTTTCAGCGCATTCCACTTGTTGACCCGTCGTATAGGGTACGAGTGGTTAGGTGGCGTGTCCATGTACGAGCATTGCTTAAATGGTGGCGGCGATGCATATGCATGTAGGGAGGCTGTGAGTGTGTATAGGGTGTGTGAGGCCTGGGACGGGTAGTATGTGGTAGTAGTGTAGGGTGGAGGAGTGTGTGTGTGAGTGAGAGAGAGAGAGGCGGGTGCAAGTGGGTGAGAGGGTAGTCGGCGGCGGGGGCCCAGCGGCGGGTGTGGAGCCCCACGCTCATTCAGAGTGTGTGTGTGTGCGCGCCAGTCCGCCGCCCCGCGTAGTGGCGCGCTAACTCTCGCTCCTGCCATGGCGCATACACCTCCCCTCACCACGCCCGCACGCCTCTCCACTACCCCGCCCACCCCGCCTAGTAATGCCGGCAGTAATGTGGACGTGGAGGGACGATACAGGGTTTGTGCCTTGACGGAGGAGTTACTAGTGAAGAATTGGGCGAAGGTCCATGTGGTGGTGTAGTGGTGCTGCCATGTTGGCGCTGCCAGTGGCTGTGTGCAGTGATACAGTGAGTATGTGGTGACCATCGACCCGGCCTCAACCACCTGTCATGAGGTGGTGGTGGTGCACCACCATCCTGCAACCATGCAGGTTTGGAGGCGTGTGTGTGTGTTGGTAATGGAGGGCAGGAGACGGGCGGCAGCTGCGGCGTGGGCGGCGGGATGGGTGTTGGCTGGCCACCCGCTCCCTGCTGCTCGCCGCCCCTCGCTCGCCTCTTAAGATGCTCAACACCAAGATGACGGGTGTCGGCGACGTGTGTGAGCCGTGCAGGACGGAGGCCCGTCTCCACCATGACAGGGTAAGGTACTAGATAGTGGTGGTGGGCCAGGCTGCCCACCACTACCATGGCCCGGGTGCCAGGTAGGTGGCCTTCGTGCGTGGGCGCCATTGTGGCGGGGCGCGGCCCTCCGTACCCACACCAAACTATTTTTCTCATAATACACCGCTTTATTTCACTCCCACCGCTCTTTTGTCTCTTGTGGTTGTGTTAGGGGGAGTTTTGGTTGTGTGGTTGAGTGTGGTGGTGGTGGTGGGCGGCATGGCGGTGCCGCCCTCTTTTTGGTCCTTAAGAGCCGGTCAGAGGACGTCAGTGTGGCACCCGCCTCCAGCCTTTTTACCATATCTCTCTATCTCTCATTCCTCCTCCTCCCCGCCCTCGCCACCCCGTGTTATAATAGGCCTAGGGAGGTGGGCGTGTGGTGGCGTGTGAGTAGACGCGTGAGTTTGTACAACCACGCCCTGGCCGTCCCCGCGGCTCATAGTGGGCGGGCGGCCCCGCTCCTCCTCCCTGGTAGGCTATTGCGCGGGATGTTGGCAGTTGGTGGAGGTGCCGCAGAGGTGACTGACCCCCTCCACCTACCACCCAACGCTCGCACGCATGCACTCACGCACTCGTACTCACTCACTCATTCGTACTCACTCACTCACTCATACTCTCATACTCATTCACTCGTTCTTACTAGCACACGCATGTACATACGTCCTGGGATCGATCCACGGCGGAGGCGGTAACAAATGGACAGTTTCTTTCACCTTGATACATCTGTTCATTTAGCAGTAAATAGGTACCTGGGAGTTAGAACAAAAAATATCAGTTGATTGACAGTTGAGAGGCGGGCCCAGAGAGCCAGAGCTCAACCCTCCGCAAGCACAACTAGGTGAATACACCCCATCATGAGGTATGCCACCAGACTAGTCCCGGAACTGAGAGGTATGAGCTACGAGGGAAGGCTACGGGACCTAAACCTCTCGTCCCAGAAAGACAGAAGAATAAGGGGAGGAGACAACCACCTACAAATTTCTCAGGGTAATTGACAGGGTGGACAAAGACAAGCTAATTAGCATTGGTGGGACAGGAACAAGGGGACACAAGTGGAAACGTAGTACCCAAATGAGCCACTAGACATTAGAATTTTTTGTTCATTGTCAGAGTAGTTAACAAATGGAATGCATTAGGCAGTAATGTGGTGGAGGCTGACTTATACACGGTTTCAAATGTAGATTTGATAGAGCACAATAGGCTCCAGAATCTGTACACCAGTTGATTGACAGTTGAGAGGCGGGACCAAAGAGCCAAAGCTCAACCCCCGCAAACACAACTAGGTGAATACACAGTGGGGGGGGGGGGCTCGCGGCTGAGTGGACAGAACATCAGGGGTCGTAGCCCTAATGGCCCGGGTTCGATTCCCCTGCCATGACGGATACAAACGGGCAGAACTTCTTTCACGCTGATGCGTCTGTTCACCTAGCAGTAAATAGGTACCTGGGACTTAAACAGCCTCTACGGTCTGCTTCCTGGGGGATGTGTGTGTGTGAGAGAAATGTATGTAGTTGACATAATAGGAAAAATAAATTGGTTAGAAAGGCGGGGTCCAAGAGTTAATAGCGCGATTTTGCAGATACAAAAGTAAATACTCACTCCCGCGCGCGCACAAATGCTTTACCTTTCACACACACGTCATGAGCTGATGAGATTAATCCTCGCCAACTAGCGCGAATTAGAGGATAATTTGTGGACGTTTATTAAAGCGGGCGGGACACTAGCCTGGTGCCCACAGTACTCTTTCCCTCCCCCTCCCCTCTCTTCCTCCACCACAGTACCCTTCCCCCACCACAGTACCCTTCCCCCACCACAGTACCCTTCCCCCACCACAGTACCCTTCCCCCACCACAGTACCCTTCCCCCACCACAGTACCCTTCCCCCACCACAGTACCCTTCCTCCACCACACTGCCTTACCCCACCACTGCCTCCCTCCACCGTAGGTACTGTGTCACTCCACCGCAGCACTGTATCAAACCACCACATTTTCTTAGCGAAAACGGTTTCAGCCGTTTTGAAAACGAAAATGAGCCCTGTGGACTGGACTATGAGTGGTCTTAATAAGGAAAGATTACAGAAGTAACTAACCGCTGCCCAACTGGAATGTTCAACTTTCCCTGACTACTAATGAAGCTCAGAGACATTCCAGCTGGACATCAGTTAGTTACTTCTGTAATCTTTCCTTATTAAGACCACTCATAGTCCAGTTGACAAAGCTTCTGTCTCACGCTCGTGGGGTCGGCAGTTAGTCTCCAAGTGCTACCTTACCTACCTTGAGGCTACCTTGAGGTGCTTCCGGGGCTTAGTGTCCCCGCGGCCCGGTCGTCGACCAGGCCTCCTGGTTGCTGGACTGATCAACCAGGCTGTTAGACGCGGCTGCTCGCAGCCTGACGTATGAGTCACAGCCTGGTTGATCATCCTCTCCTAGTGCCTAGACGAATGATATATATTTAATTTATAACAACTCTCTTTATCACAAATTTTAGGCAGATGTAAAAAGTGCCAAATAGTAATTTTTCTGTTAATGTAGATGTGACCAAATTATAGTTTTGAGCCAAGTTATTCACACATCATACACTGGTATGTATTTAACTGGACATAAACAACATCTATGAATACTTGATCACACATTTCAGAAAGTATACAAATATTTCTATCAAAATGTCAAACCTGGATCACAGTTCTGATTTTGTATCGCTGCGTTTTATATCCAGGGTTCGTTATCCAAGTTGCTCATACTGCAGACATTGTATAATATCACCCACCAAACTTACTCTTACACCGCCTGGCACAATGAGGTTTGCTTTATTAAGCAACAATTATTATTCAGTAAAGCATGTTAATTTTACATAGTGCTTGGCTGCTTATTTGCAGGATTATAATAAACCTTTTAAGATGTTAATAATACAAACCTCTGCCTAAACGGTTCAGGTGTATGCGCAGAAACTCCCATACAATATGTGGGGCACAATATATATATTCAGTTAAACTATTCAACTACCGAAGTACTCACCCAAAAACTGTAAATGGACTACTGAACAAATGTATTTTCATAATGTGTTCGGGGTACTGTAGGCTCTCAGGTGAGGTTTGGATTGACAATAGTGACTAGACTAGGCAGGACACGCCCGCATGTTAATTTTTATACTTTCCGTAAGTATAAAACTGTGTGTGAATGATTTAGTGCTAAAGATCACCGCCGTGTGTGTATAATGAACCACATGATGTGTCGTGATAAAAGGCACAATATACTTATGGTCATTTATTATAATTCTGAGAATAACCTGTCCTTACATTAATTAAGTGTTTGATAAATTATAAAATTAGTAAAACAAATCCTACCTATGTTTGGTAGGCAATATTAGGTGCACGGGCGATGGGTTGCATATATTGTGTTAGGATCATGTTATCAAGTTGTCGTGTAAATTTACAAAATTTAAACATATTGTTGATTTGCTGGAATAAGATCATGATGATGGAAACTATTAAATTCTGCGTATTTCCCAACACTAATAATCGGCTGTGTACTAAAGTGTCGGGAGTGTAGCAACTGACAGCTCTGGGGCTTCCTCCTGAAGGGTGTGTGTGTATTCGGCCCATTCTCGCCAGCGTTTCCCAACGTCAAGAAACTGTCATGCTAAAATGCCTTATCCTAACCCACCACACGACCCACAAACAAAAAACGGGCAGTGTCAATTTCGCGAGCCGCTATCATTTTCTTGTAAGACAGTTTTTGGCCTTAGGTAAAATATACGTCAAAATGCCAGGTGCTGCAAGGAGGGCAGGTTGATATATAGATAAACATGATATAGATGTTTCTATGTATCTATATATCTTCATGATATAGATATTTCTTATCCTTTTATAGGATAAAATAAAATCTATGTCAATTGGGCTAGTTAGGTTTAACAGAAAGAAGGCGTAAATATATAACTTTAATAGGGTTTACCACACTGGTTACGCAATGCTCCTTTAATAATTCCGCTATTTATACAGTCATATTGGTCTAGCGTATTTTTTGTTCATACATAATTGCAGATTTTGCGTACAATTAATATACACAACGTTTATTTCAAGTCCGGATTATGTTTATAGCAAAAGTGTGTTGGTTGGTCAGTATAAGATACTGTGGTGGGCTTTACAACTCTCCTGTGATTGATAGACTTTAAGCCCTAGGGGGCCTGACAGCTGAGTGGACAGCGCTCGGGGTTCGTAGTCCTAAGGTTCCGGTTTCGATCCCCGGTGGAGGCGGAAACAAATGGGCAGTTAATTTCATCCTGATGTCCTGTTCACGTAGACAGCTGCTATTGGCTGCTTCCCGGGGTTGTGTAACAAAAAGGAGGCCTGGTCGAGGACCGGGCCGCGGGGACGCTAAGCCCCGAAATCATCTCAAGATAACCTCAAGAAGATAGCCCAACACCAAATCTCATGATAAGATAATACAGTACTCCTAATAATTATGCCAAATTAATGATTTGAATTGAATATAATTAATTATGAGTTGAATTGAATAGAATTATTTCTAGGAAAAAATCAATTTTGGCGGCGGTTGCCATATGAGCCAGAAAGGTTTTATTTACAATCATCTCGGACAGTAAATAATGCAAATTCGCCCACAAATTGATGTGTATCATTATTTTGGCAAAAATGCTTATAAATTGTATTGTGTGCCAGAATAAAGACCTCTCATTAACCTGTGTGTGTGTACACTTCGCCTGAATTGCTATTAGAGAGTTGAGCTTCAACTCCCGAGTCTTGTCTCTCCAAGGCTTTGTAATTTGTTTGAAGTTGCTTTGAGCTTGCCTTGACAATTTCTTCTTGCTCACACCTCTTACGCTAGTTTCTTAATATGTCTCCGGCGTACCTTCAACAGTCTCATCGCCTGTCACCTGCTCCTATTGTTTCAAAAATGGAACAGTGCATCTTTCTACATAACTTTACAAGTTATATATTGTTTATTTCCTCCTTTGTAAAATTGAGCTTTCTCAGCCTCTGGGCTAAGTCATGTCACATACTTTTGAAGTTGTTATAAATGTTGTGCTCCAGGCTGGGACTGCATATTCAAATGGCCATATATAAGTTGAATGTAATACTCTGAAGGCCTCTTTAGATGCCAGAAAGCTACCCGGACACTAGCCAACTTCACAAATGCTGCAAACATTAATTTGCTGATGTGTTTCTTCAGTGCTAGGTATGGCGTTATCAACAATATGAATTATCTCCTTTTCTGTTTCCTGGATTTGTCGCCCGTTCAGCCTGTGGTCTTCTCTTCTCTCCTCTCATCCTCTTTACTGTATTTTGCATTTGTCAGAGTTGAAGTTTAGCGCTCATCGTTGTGACCAGTACTGCAGGTCATCCAGGTCTGACTACTTGTCACGGTTACCTCATCATCAGCTATTGCATGGTATGCAAACGGTGGTATGAATGACCCTGTTCCCTCTGCCAGATCATTTACGTACACAGGGTATCAGGAAGATTATGGACCCTAGTTCCTGTAGCATCCTCTCTTGTGGACCTCCCGTTGCTGATTTATCTGACAATTATCCTCTGTTTCCCACCTGAGAGGTCTTCTCCTACCCCACCAGTTTTATTATCAATCTGTATGGAGCCTTTTGTGCGGGAATAGAATCAAACACTTTCTGGCAGTCAAGGGATATTGAGTCAGCTCGACTTTCTCTCCTGTCTTACTGTCATTTGGTCGTAGTACTCTTGGTAGATTAAATAGTCAAGGTTTACCTTCACTGAAGCCATGTGGGTACCTAGAGACAAGGTCCACATTCAGTAATAGTCTTCTCTGACTCTTAGACCTCCTCCTATCTAAGGAGAGTCTTAGTCTCCTCTCTTTGAGTCTCTCCAGTACTATGCAGGGCATGCATGCAAGTGTCACAGACTTGTAGCTCAGTAGCTCCGGTCTTCTTTCTTGTATATAAGATCCACATTAGTTGTTTTCCATATCTCTGGCAACTCATTAGTTTTCAGTGTACAGTTCAAGAGCATTGCCAGGGGATGTAGTTTTCAGTGCACAGTTCAAGAGCATTGGGAGGGGATGTAGTTTTCAGTGCACAGTTCAAGAGCATTGGGAGGGGATGTAGTTTTCAGTGCACAGTTCAAGAGCATTGCCAGGGGATGTAGTTTTCAGTGCACAGTTCAAGAGCATTGCCAGGGGATGTAGTTTTCAGTGCACAGTTCAAGAGCATTGGGAGGGGATGTAGTTTTCAGTGCACAGTTCAAGAGCATTGGGAGGGGATGTAGTTTTCAGTGCACAGTTCAAGAGCATTGGGAGGGGATGTAGTTTTCAGTGCACAGTTCAAGAGCATTGGGAGGGGATGTAGTTTTCAGTGCACAGTTCAAGAGCATTGGGAGGGGATGTAGTTTTCAGTGCACAGTTCAAGAGCATTGGCAGGGGATGTAGTTTTCAGTGCACAGTTCAAGAGCATTGGCAGGGGATGTAGTTTTCAGTGCACAGTTCAAGAGCATTACCAGGGGATGTAGTTTTCAGTGCACAGTTCAAGAGCAATCCCAGGGGATGTAGTTTTCAGTGCACAGTTCAAGAGCATTCCCAGGGGATGTAGTTTTCAGTGCACAGTTCAAGAGCATTGGCAGGGGATGTAGTTTTCAGTGCACAGTTCAAGAGCATTACCAGGGGATGTAGTTTTCAGTGCACAGTTCAAGAGCAATCCCAGGGGATGTAGTTTTCAGTGCACAGTTCAAGAGCATTCCCAGGGGATGTAGTTTTCAGTGCACAGTTCAAGAGCATTGGCAGGGGATGTAGTTTTCAGTGTACAGTTCAAGAGCATTCCCAGGGGATGTAGTTTTCAGTGCGCAGTTCAAGAGCATTGGCAGGGGATGTAGTTTTCAGTGCACAGTTCAAGAGCATTCCCAGGGGATGTAGTTTTCAGTGCACAGTTCAAGAGCATTGGCAGGGGATGTAGTTTTCAGTGCACAGTTAAAGAGCATTCCCAGGGGATGTAGTTTTCAGTGCACAGTTCAAGAGCATTGCCAGGGGATGACTCTGTTTGTCCTGACTTCCAGGCTCCATGGTGAGATTTTGTCACATTCCATGACTCGTTGTGTCCAGTTTCCAGAGGTGCCGCCTCACCACCTCTGGCCATCACACCAATTTCACTGTCACTCGTTGGTCAGATTGTGTAACTCCAGATCTCGTGGGAGCTCTCTACCATTTATAAATATTCCCTGAACACTTTCATTTAGTACATCGCACACTTCCTTGACATTGACTCAGTCTTCTTCAGTCTGATTACCACTTACTGGATGAGTGGCGCTGCCCAATCAACTCGCCCCTCGGGGCAAAACTTCAAATTACCTACTCATCTACTGGCATTTTTACCTCTGATACGGCCGTGCACAAGCTGGAGTTGATATATGCTTTGGGATGCTATATAATTTTCTTACTGCTTCTCTACCTTCTTTATATTACTACATATATACCTATGTAGACTTCAGAAGCTGTGGGTGAGAGTGGCTTGCCAACTGCATACCTTGTGGACGTGTGTGTATTTACTATTTGTGTCTGCAGAATTGAGCTATTAGCTCTTGGACCCCGCCTTACTAGCCAATCTATTTTTCCTCTTATTATGTCTACTATATATATTTCTCTCAACACACACATACATCCCCAGGAAGCAGCCCGTAGCAGCTTTCTTAACTCCCACCCAGGTACTTATTTACTGCTAGGTGAGCAGCAGCATCAGGGTGAAGGAAACTGACCATTTGTTTCCGCCTCGGCCGGGAATCGAACCGGTGCTTAGGACTCTACGACCCCTGAGCGCTGTTCACTCAGTCGCGAGGCCCCCCTATGTATTTACTATTTGTGTCTGCAGGTTTGAGTTATTAGCTCTTGGATCCCTCCATTCTAACCAAGGCGTGTGTACTCACCTAGTTGTGCTTGCGGGGGTTTAGCTCTGGCTCTTTGGTCCCGCCTCTCAACTGTCAATCAACTGGTGTACAGGTTCCTGAGCCTACTGGGCTCTATCATATCTACACTTGAAACTGTGTATGGAGTCAGCTGAAACTGTGTGTGTGTGTGTGTGAGAGAGAGATACTCCTGCACCATGTTGTAATGTGGAGATTTGCGTGTTAGCAAGATGTTAATGAAGAGTGATGATAAATTTGGTGTAATGTTGACAGCAGGTGAGGTACGCTGGTTATCTGGTTGATACCTGGTTGATGGGGTTCTGGGAGTTCTTTTACTCCCCAAGCCCGGCCCGAGGCCAGGCTCGACTTGTGAGAGTTTAGTCCACCAGGCTGTTGCTTGGAACGGCCCGCAGGCCCACAGACCCACCACAGCCCGGTTGGTCCGGCACTCCTTGGAGGAATAAATCTAGTTTCCTCTTGAAAATGTCCACGGTTGTTCCGGCAATATTTCTTATGCTCGCTGGGAGGACGTTGAACAACCTCTACTGGTGACTGATGGGTTACTATGGGTGACTACTGGTGACTACTGGTACCTCTACTTGTGACTGATGGGGTTCTTTACATGTATGAAGAAATCAATGGCAAACATGAATATATAAGTTATCTTTTATTTATATATATAAGTTATCTTTTATTTAATATTGTCTGCTACTTTTCTTTCATATCACTACAGTAGGTTCTGGTTCTCTTGAGCTGTGTTAGTATCATGTTTTTGAGTGTAATCTACCCACCATAGATTTGTTACCCCCTTCCTTACTGGCTTGTCTCCTCCACCTTCTGGCAACCCGTTCTCGCAAATTCGTAAAGTCAATATTGACTTATTAACTACGTGCATAGGTGATATACTAAACATAATAGATACCCTTAAAAAGATTCATATTAAACACCGACCTTACCTAACCTTGTTAGTATCTTAAGATAAGCATCTTATTGCTTCGTAATTACAATTATTACTTAACCTATACCTATTATAGGTTAGGTAATAATTGTAATTACGAAGCAATAAGATGCTTATCTTAACATACTAAGTAGGTTAGGTAAGGTCGGTGTTTTCTATGAATCTTTTTAAGGGTAGCTATTATGTTAAGTATGTCACCTATGCACATATTTAATAAGTCAATATTGACTTATTAAATTTGCGAGAACGGGTTGCTTCTGGATTGGGTTATTAGAGTGTTCGGCCTGTGTTGTTGTGTGTGTGTTCACCTAGTTGTATTCACCTAGTTGTGCTTGCAGGGGTTGAGCTCTGCTCTTTCGATCCGCCTCTTAACTGTTACTACTATTTTTTTCTTTTTCTCCCCCCCCCCCCCCCCCACACACAGACAGACAGACAGACAGACAGACAGAGGAAGCAGCCCTTAACAGCTGTCTAACTCCCAGGTACCTATTTTACTGCTAGGTAACAGGGGCATCTGGGTGAAAGAAACTGCCCATTGTTTCTTGCTGGCACCGGGAATCGAACCTCGGACCACAGGATTATGTGTCCAGCATGCTGCCCGCTCAGCCACCGGCCCCTAAGTGTGTGTGTGTGTGTGTGTTCTCTTTCTGTGTGGTTGCGGTGCTTGAGCTTCGGCTCTTTGGTCCTGTCTCTCAACTGTCAATGGAGTGTTATACAGATTCTTGGGCCTACTGGGCTCAATCATATCTACACTGAAACTGTGTATGGAGTCGGCCTCCACCACATCACTGCCAAGTGAATTCCATTTACTAGTACTCAGGTTCCACCTGTGTCCTCTTGTGCGAGTACCAACCATGTTAAGTAATCCATTCTTATTTACATTTGTCAATTCCCCTGAGAATTTTGTATGTGGTGATCATGTCTTCCAGCGACGTGAGGTGCACTTCACGCAGCCTTTCCTGGTAACTCATGCATCTTAGTTCTGGAACTAGCCTAGTGGCATACCTCTGAACGTTTTCCAGCTTTGTCTTGTGCTTGATAAGGTACGGGCTCCATGCTGGGGCCGCATACTCCAGGATTATGTTAATACTCCAGGTTCTCACATATGTGGTATACAAGGTTCTGAATGATTCCTTACACAAGTTTCTGAAGGCAGTTGTGATGTTACCCAGCCTTGCATACACCGCTAATGTTACTTAATGATGTGGGCTTCAAGAGACAAGTTTGGTGTGATATCAACTCGTAGATCTTTCTCTCTGTCCGTTTTATAAAGAACTTCAACTCCCATTCGGTATCCTGTGTCTGGCCTGTTTCCTCCACCTAGTTTCATTACCTTACATTTGCTCGGGTTGAACTTTGGTAGTCATTTGTTGGACCATTCCTTCAGTTTGTCTAGGTCATCTTGTAGCCTCATACTATATTCCTCGGTTTTAATCCTCATAATTTTTGCATCATCAGCAAACATTGAGAAGAACGAGTCTATTTCCTCTGAATTCCCTGTGTGTATTTACTATTTGTGTCTGCTGAATAGAGCTGTTAGCTCTTGGACCCGGCCTTTCTAACCAGGATGAACGACCCAGCAGGATTCTTCTAATTGGGTGGGGTGGGGGGGGGGGTGTTGTACATGCTCCTATGGCGGTGTGTTCACTCACAGGATGGGTGGCGCTGCCCAATACTGTCACTATGGCGGTGTGTTCACTCACAGGATGGGTGGCGCTGCCCAATACTGTCACTATGGCGGTGTGTTCACTCACAGGATGGGTGGCGCTGCCCAATAAACTCGCCCCTCGGGGCAAAAAATTTTTTTTTTTAAATCTACTACTGTATATGTTTCTCTCTGACGCGCGCGCACATCCCTGGGAAGCAGCCCATATCAGCTGTCTGACTCCCAGGTACATATTTACTGCCAGGTGAACAGGGTCATCAGGATGAAATAAGCTGCCCATTTGTTTCCGCCTCCGCGGAACTTGAGAGAGAACTTGACAAGCACCTCCAAAGGATACCTGATCAACCAGGCTGTGACTTTTACGTGAAGCTGCGAGCAGGCGCCTCCAACAGCCTGGCCGACCAATCCAGCAACCAGGAGGCCTGGTCGACGACTGGGCCGCGGGGACGCTAAGCTCTGAAAACACTTCAAGATAACCTCAAAGTAAGGCAAGATCCGCCGGGGGTCGAACCCGAGGCCTAAGGCCTACGACCCCAGAGCGCTGTCCACTCAGCCAAGAAGCCCCGCGGCCTCAAAGTAAGGTAAGATTCGCCGGGGATCGAACCCGGGCCCCTTAGGCCTACGACCCCAGAGCGCTGTCCTCTCAGCCAAGAAGCCCCGCGGCCTCAAAGTAAGGTAAGATCCGCCGGGGATCGAACCCGGGCCCCTTAGGCCTACGACCCCAGAGCGCTGTCCTCTCAGCCAAGAAGCCCCGCGGCTGTGTGCGTGCGTGCGTGCGTGCGCGGTTGTCTTGTTTTCCGGCAGCCGGACTTTAGGTCTCCTGCTGACAGCCTCATAATTCAGGTTGGTGTTTACTGCCCCGTAAGCCGCACTCACCACAGTCTAACTGATCAGTTACACTTGATGACATACCTCGTGTATATTACCAGTTGCTCAACACAAGTAATTCCAGCAAGCGTTTAATTACACTCTTTTTCAAGCGTAGTCTAATGATACTACCTTCAAGACTACGTCATATAGTGTACGGATTCGACCAGTCCATTAAAATGCGACGTATTGGTAACAAAGCATCGTAATAGTAATGTTTTCGGGGCATCGGCCTCGGTAGTCTATGGTGCTGGCTTTGGTCTGTACGGTGTTGGTTAGGTACATGGGCCTTGTTTAGTGAGTGGCTGTCACCCCTGCGGCTGGTGGCTGTCACCCCTGCGGCTGGTGGCTGTCACCCCTGCGGCTGGTGGCTGTCACCCCTGCGGCTGGTGGCTGTCACCCCCGCGGCTGGTGGCTGTCACCCAGGACGTCTCCTCCTTCATCCACTAGTAAATTTATGTTTGGAAATGCATGCTTGGATACAGGTCTTCAAGTGGCACACCAGAACAATGAACCGGTTGGTCTTGCCTCCAACGGGTGACCAACCGGTTGGTCGTGCCTCCAACGGGTGACCAACCGGTTGGTCGTGCCTCCAACGGGTGACCAACCGGTTGGTCGTGCCTCCAACGGGTGACCAACCGGTTGGTCTTGCCTCCAACGGGTGACCAACCGGTTGGTCGTGCCTCCAACGGGTGACCAACCGGTTGGTCTTGCCTCCAACGGGCGACCAACCGGTTGGTGGCCGCCTCCTACCGGTTGGTGGCCGTCGCAGAACGCACCAGTCATGCGTTGATACGCAGCGTTTGCTCCCGGACTGATAACTATAACTCAATAACCTAACCGGTTCCATGCTTTGTCGGCGGGGGCTTAAATCCCTTCATAGGCTTAGTCTTCAGCACGCAACTAATTAGTTTATGATAATTTATTCAGACTGAATTACCGAATTTAGATTTTTCTGGATTCCTTGTTTGCGTCTGGGTTAGATCACTTGGTTATCGTCACTTGGTTATCGTCACTTGGTTATCGTCACTTGGTTATCCTCACTTGGTTATCGTCACTAGGTTATCGTCACTTGGTTATCGTCACTTGGTTATCGTCACTTGGTTATCGTCACTTGGTTATCGTCACTTGGTTATCGTCACTTGGTTATCGTCACTTGGTTATCGTCACTTGGTTATCCTCACTTGGTTATCGTCACTAGGTTATCCTCACTTGGTTATCCTCACTTGGTTATCGTCACTAGGTTATCGTCACTTGGTTATCGTCACTTGGTTATCGTCACTTGGTTATCGTCACTTGGTTATCGTCACTTGGTTATCCTCACTTGGTTATCCTCACTTGGTTATCGTCACTTGGTTATCGTCACTTGGTTATCCTCACTTGGTTATCGTCACTTGGTTATCGTCACTTGGTTATCGTCACTTGGTTACAAAGTTACTAGCGGCTAAATCTCTCATTATTCGCGTAAAGGTTATGGTTGTCAGTGTAGTGCGGACCGCTGCAAGCAACAGCCTGTTGGACCAAGTTATCACAAGTCGAGCCTGAGAGCGGGCTCGGGGAGTAGAAGAACTCTGGAAACCCTCTCCAGGTATGGTCCAGGTAGTAGTTTTTTTTTCTACCACAGACGTGGCCACACATTTACAATGCTAAGCAGCATATATACATTTTCTTCTGTCCTCCATGGACAGGGTTAGAGAAGTGTTAAACATATAGTTCAAGGGTTTATTGAACACTCAACCACAGAAGGTGATTCGACCATTAGTGTAGTACTCCTGCGCCATATAGAGATGGTAAAACACCTATTTTATTGGACCATCTCAGAGCTCTCAAAATTGTACTCTTTGGATAAGAGACGAGAAGTATCATGTGAGATCCTGGATGGCTCTCGGACACAGGTTCGAATCCTCGTCACGGCCCTTGTGGATTTGTTCACTGGATGGCCAGGTCCCAAACATATGAGAAAATATTCCCAGAGAAAATGTTATGGTACTAACAACTTTTCTTATGTTTTCTATATTGAAATAAAGCAAATTTGGATCACGAATATTCCCTCTAGGTTCACTAGCCTACTCTTAATTAATATGTAATTGTTAAATCGAACATATATGTATCATATGTTACATTATGTGTTTGATATATATAAATATCAAACCCATGTCGAGTACAACAACAATGGAAACTGTGTACAGGTAAACTTGTTATATTTCTCTACACAATGTTACTTGTTCATTTGTAACCCCCTGAACCGTTTTCTACTGCACAGAAAACACGTGTCTTAGATGATTGAGGTATGAAATCCTTATTAATGTATTATATGGTTACACCTACCACTAATGCTGCATCCTCGTCTAATGCTGCTGCTGTTACATCCTCCTTTAATGCTGCGCCTGTTATATTCTCCTTTAATGCTGCTTCTGATACATCCTCCTTTAATGCTGCTTCTGTTAGATCATTTAATAACTACTTTTGTTGCATCCTTCTTTAATGCTGCTCTTGCATCCTCTACTTAACCCTTCAGTCCTTGTATATGGTTGCAAAGGGTGAGACTTGCCGTGTTCCACCTGCAAGCCCTTGATGTGTGTTGTGGTGTTTACTCTTGCAGTCCACTAGTGTAGTGACCTCAGTTTTGTTGGCGTTTAACATTCAGCTGCTGGGAACAAAAAGTTCCAAGTAGCACGGGCTATGGTGAGCCCGTGATGGACTTACCTGGCACAGGAGCGGGGCTGTAACTTGGTGACCTCACTCTCCATGGCCTGTATTATAGCTGCGTTTTCAGTAACACTGACAAATTGTAAACCCAACCTATACCTACAGTAAGGTAAGGATTGTACAACACACACCACAACCAAAGCCTTCGTTAACAGTAGTTGTTCGAGATTCAGCTCCTCGGAACAAAAATTTCCAAGTAGCACGGGCTATGGTGAGCCCGTAGTGGACTTGCCTGGCACAGGAGCGGTGGCTGTGGAAAGTTTAATTTTCCACATTAACAGTGTGTAACAAACAGCGAGATCTCCACATTCTCTACTATTTACTATACTCTGTAAGGCTTATGACTTTGTGTGTACTCACCTACTTGTGTGCTTGCACTATTGAGCGCTAACTCTCGGATCCCGGTTGTCTAATGCAATGACTCCTAACCTATTTCCTTATATCTATATGCAGGCGATGAGTCACAATAACGTGGCTGAAGAATGTTGACCAGACCACACACTAGAAGGTGAAAGGGACCAAACGACGTTTCGGTCCGTCCTGAGAATGGTCCACGACGGACCGAAACGTCGTCGTCCCTTCACCTTTTAGTGTGTGATCTGGTCAACGTATCATATATACTTTTAAGATTATGAATGAAGTTTATTTTTACAACGAGCTCCTTTTAAGTCATTCCCATTACTCGCTACACTTACACTAAAAGAAAACTTTCTAACATCTCTGTGACTCGTGTGTCACAGCCTTCCATCCATGACCTTCTGTACTACTGCTGTTCATGCCCCTGTTACCAAGCAGTAAATAGGTACCTGGGTGTTAGTCAGCTGTCACGGGCTGCTTCCTGGGGGTGGAGGCCTGGTCGAGGACCGGGCCGCGGGGACACTAAAGCCCCGAAATTATCTCAAGATGCTGTGTGTGTTTCTTCACCCTCCAGATGGTAGAAATTTGCGCTGAATGGAAAACATCCAAAAGAAAATTAATAAGTCACAGTAATGTTGTGTTTAATGACGTGTGTGTTAGAGAAAACCTTTTGTATAAATTAGGTGTAACATTACTCAACTTGTTATACTGAGATACTAACATAACTATACGTGAGAGTAACGCCATGAACGCGTGTGGCACCCACTGGAGCTAGGACCACCTCGGCATCTACACGGATGCTAAACTCATCATTAAGGAAGATAACAAGGTTAGGTGTCCGCTACCATCAAACATCACAGCACTATCCAACACAATGGCCAATGTGCAATGCTCGTCCTGCTAAATACTAGGTAAAAGATAAATGTTAATTTATACTCAGGCGATGTCACAATAACGTGGCTAAAGTAAGTTGACCAGACCACACACTAGGAGTTTGAAGGGACGACGACGTTTCGGTCCGTCCTGGACCATTCTCAAGTCGATCAAGACAATCGACTTGAGAATTGTCCAGGACGGACCGAAACGTCGTCGTCCCTTCACCTTCTAGTGTGTGGTTGTTGTTGTTATAGATTCAGCTACTTGGAACAAGTTCCAAGCAGCACGGGCTATGGCGAGCCCGTCTAGTGTGTGGTCTGGTCAACTTAATTTATACTCTTCCAACCGTGTCTTGCCCCTGTCCAACCTGACCTCGCTCTATTAAAAATTTTATCTCTCATTTAAGCAATAGAGTTCTTTGTATCTTTGGTTAGATTTGATTAATCCCTGGCCATCATTACATGTGCTGTTAAACACTGCTCTCTTCTTGATGTGTGTACATTGTTCAGTACTCCGTGTTCTTCACAACGTGAACTCTGACCTTTCAAGTGTTGTAGATTGTATTTTATACTGTATATATATCGTATATGTCCTCGGGCTGCGGGGACACTAAAAAGCCCCGAAATCACCTCAAGATAAGGTTAGATAAGGATATCGTATGTTTGAAATAGAAATAAGTATATTGAGGTAAAATACACACAAAGGGATGAGGTAGCTCAAGCTATTCTCACCCCGTTCAGTACATCATGTTAATACATACATAGACACACATCGTATGTTTGTTGTTGCTAATAACCGGAAGCACATTACTACGCATAGTAAACAACGCCAGAGCTGCTTAGTAACGAAAGCGTTTGTGAGTTGTCTTTGAAAAGATGGTTTTAAGGAAATGAACAAATTATATAGATAACTATCATGTATATTAAAATGAAATATATAAACACACATGGTACAATATTACAGGTTATTGACAACAGTGACCGAGAATACAGTGTCCTGTGGGAGCCACGTTCCTAAGGGAACAACCCCATACTGTAGGAGAACCCATATGTCCAGTGAACAAATCCACAAGGGCCTTGACGAGGATTCGAACCTGCGTCCGGGAGCATCCCAGACGCAGTCTATATGTCCAGTGTCCTGGGTGAGGTGCCTCTAAACGCTAGCAAAGTAACAGCATTTCTGAGAGCCAGGTCTCTATTCCAGAAGGAATAGAGACCTTGTGTCCTAGGAGAGCTTGGACGCCAAGGCTGTACGCTCACTGGCCACAGCTCCGTGTTCAGGGGCAGACAGGAACGCTGCCATGTATATCCCCAAGTCTTAATGGATTTACTCACAAGTCAACACACATGTATGAATGTAGGAGAAAAGCACACAGAAACTGTATTGGAGGGGACCTACATTCCCTCCAATGCGTTATATGTGGTTTCCTCCGAGGCTATGGGTCCCCCTTCTTCCAGCCAGAGGTGGTACTTTATTGTATGAATGTTGTGGATTATTAATCAGTATATGGGGGTTAGGTAAGCATGTTTGTACGAGGCAAGTCAGGCTAGAAGAGTATCCTACGGGGCAGGCAAGAGTGGTAGAGAATGTAGGGATGTGGGGCGAGGGGGGGAGGGCGGGGAGGAAGCAGCAGCAGAGGGAGGGAGGGACAGGCAGGCAGCAGCCCTTGGGATCGATAGTCGGAGTAGGATCCCGGGGGATTCGCCACTCGGGGTTGGAAGGCAAGTGACGCTGCCGTCAAACAAAAGCTGCGGCTGCCTCATGGTAGTATGTGTGCTGCTGTCCCTCTACCACCAACAGGGTGACAGCCTCACTCAACCACCCCACCCCCCCCTCCCTCCCTCCTTCATTTGTGTTATCTCTTAAACTGTATTGTTCTTGAATGAATACTACAAGCTTAGAGCTATCACTGTATATCAGCTTATTTGAAGTCTCACTCTTAAGAGACTGATCGTACGTAATACATGATTGGTGTAGTCAGTGAAGCTGTTTACCTGACTTGTAATTGTCGTCCTCTGTTGTTCAGCGAGTTGGGCTGGTGGGAGGGACTTTAAAGACATTGACCTTGAATATACCAGGGAGGCCGCTGACATCTCTTCAGTGTTGAGCACTGATGTATTGACAGGTCCAGCCAAGATGGGTCCAGACCTGCCCAGTCGATTCGCACGGTTCCCTTCCTTGCCCAGAGACGAGAGAGATGATGGATGATAAGCCACCGTAGACAACACTCATACTCAAGGTGGGAACCACCTGGAGATTCATAACACATTTTGTTGATATCAAGCAGAGGCGAGATGCATCTTAGTGGTGTACTTGGCTGACTTGCCTGCTAGATTCAGCTCTTGACTTTATGGTCATTGAAGAATCAGACTGCATCTTGACGATGTCTGCCACTCATCCTTATGCTTGTCTGGGTGACAGTGTTATGTTGATGATTGATTGAGATGATTGAGTGATGATTGTCATCATCAGTAGCAAATGTAACCTGACATCGTTTACCCCCAGACACAAATTGATGACTGATTAAGGAGCCCCATGGCGGTTGCACTACAATGATGTGGTATAACTGGTCGTCGAAGTAAACATTCCACAAGGGGACCAAACATGCATCCTATTTTAACCTGGAATATGCGGTGTCCAGGTCAATAATAGAGGTGATTGTAGGTTAGTCCAGTGCTGAGGGTCAACAACAGAAGAACTACAGGGCAACCTTTTCTGAAATCACATTGACAGCCGCGCGGTATACATGCGACAAATATGTATATTTCTGGCAAATATGCATATTTGTTGACTGTCTCAAGAATATTAGTGTCAAAATTGACGCAGGTCTGGTGTTGCCGATCATTGAATGGCCCTTTTTGTTGATTGGCTGGGCAAGTTGATTGGTAGAGGCGAGCGAGGTTATGTTAGGTTAATGGGGCTCTTTGGAAATGTTGAATAATAAAAAAAATGGTCCACGCTACTGTGTAAGTCTTTGGGCTGATGTTACCTGGCTCCATCGCCTACTGTGTTGGGTGATTTAAGATGCTGTTAGACTTCTTAAGTATCACTGGCAACTTTGACAAAAGTGCTTGTAACACGCTGTGGACGTTGTCATTCTGGATCAGGAATGGGTTTTCTTAGCAGCTAAATGTTACTGCTTGTAGCCCGGCCGTTTCTTGGTTGAGGGTTGTACGTGTCCCATCTTGTTGTGTAGCAGTCGTGTTCTTGTAGGAGTATTATTGCCAGCCTTTTACCCGAGATTACAGGGGTTTGGAGCCTTTTTTTCCTTCCTGATTTCGGTAAATTCCTCATTTTAGTATACCAACCTAGAGATTGGAACACATTCATTTGCTTGTCTGTGAAAATTGCTATTATGGGAAGGACACCATTTGTACCTCAATGGTGGTTTTTTTTTGTGCCTACTGTATGTCAAAAAATGCTGCCCCTTTCCGGCTGCCTCAGTAGCCAAACCCAGGCTGGTCAAAAGGGTTCGAAGCTTTTTGCTCATATGCGTTACATAAGGCCAAAAATTGTCGTGCTAGAAAATGGAAGCGGCTGGCGAAAGTGACGTACTGTCCCGTTTTCTGTTTTGGGTCCTCTGGTAGGTTAGGAGAGGACACTTTAAATTGATCGTTTTCTTGAGGTTGGGAAAGCTTAGGAGGACGGACTGGCTGGTGTGAGGTAGGTACTTGTGGTACAGAGCCAGTAGGTGATCCCTGAAGGATTTGCCTGCCTGCCCAAGTTATCCTGCTTCCTTAGGGGTGTGTAACAAAAATGAGACCTGGTCGAGGACCGGGCCCCGGGAACGTTAAGCCCCGAAATCATCTAAAGATAACCAAGGTGTGCGTAGTTAAGATAACCTCAAGATAACCAAGGTGTGCGTAGTTAAGATAACCTTAAGATAACCAAGGTGTGCGTAGTTAAGATAACCTCAAGATAACCAAGGTGTGGGGAGTAATTCTCTTCCTCCCGATTTGTCAGTATAGCCAAAGTAGTGAAGATAGCCTGTTGCCAGGATCATCCCTGGCGGAGGCTACATAGATACCACGTATCTTGCCCGCCTGTAGAGAGTACAAGTTGACAGTACTCAACGTGCAAGTCTTATGCTTGCAGGTGGGTCGGTTATGACGGATACAAGAGTTGAAAATATATTTGTTTTTAATGTTGAAAACTGCCAGGTCATTAAACTCCCTCTGCGTGTGATATTAGTTGGGTGCATTAGTTGAGAGGATGGGGGGGGGGCACCATACTCTCTAAGGGACTTCTTTTCTATTTCCCTGTATCGAGTAAACGATACAGGGCCACTACTACAGGGCCAGGGGCCACTACTACAGGGCCATGGGCCACTACTACAGGGCCATGGGCCACTACTACAGGGCCATGGGCCACTACTACAGGGCCATGGGCCACTACTACAGGGCCATGGGCCACTACTACAGGGCCATGGGCCACTACTACAGGGCCAGGGGCCACTACCACAGGGCCAGGGGCCACTACCACAGGGCCAGGGGCCACTACCACAGGGCCAGGGGCCACTACCACAGGGCCAGGGCCATTACTACAGGGCCAGCGGCCACTACTACAGGGCCAGGGGCCACTACTACAGGGCCAGGGCCATTACTACAGGGCCAGGGCCACTTGTGGTTGCAGACAGATCTACCCGGGTTTGATAGGTTGATGTGGCCACATATGGCAAGCACCCACTATCAGTCGCATTGTATATTAACTGTTAGTGATTGTGATTGAAGTAAAGTGATTGTACCTTTGACACAATTTTATTTTTTATTATTCTACATTGATGTGCTAAAATATCAATGCAAACATGAGCCACTGTGAGTAGTGTTGACATAGAGCAGATGTTCTCTAGATTTATTCAAATTTTATAACAAAACCAAAAAGGGGACCATTTACTTGGCCGACTTGGGTAATTACTCTTAAATACACATTTGCTTGTCGAGCCGCTGTGATGGCGGCGGTGCTCGCTAGTAGTCAAGGTGTCCAGGGAATTGATAGTCATGATGCAACACAGCATCTCATTGTACACCAATGCAGCCGTCTGGAGACGTCTGCAACTATAATATGACGGCCTGAGGAGATTGATTGATGAAGATTAAGCCACCCAAAAGGTGGCACGGGCATGAATAGCCCGTAAGTGGTGGCCCTTTTGAGCCATTACCAGTATCAAGAGCTGATACTGGAGATCTGTGGAGGTGCGACTGCACCCTACGTGACGGGAGATGTCTCCCGTGTACCCGGCCTGAGAAGGCGACCCGTCCTCTTAATAGAGCTTCTTAGTAGAAAATGACTGTCCCGTTTTCTGTTTTGGGTTCTCTGGTGGGTGTTGGATAAGGGGACTTTTAGTACGACAGTTTCTTGATGTTGGGAAACTCTTAGGAGGGGACGGGCTAAGAAACAGTGTCCACTTGTATCCATGCATAAGACATGAAATGTTAGGGGTCATAATTCCAGACACAATAGTCTAATGTAACATACACACAGGTTCGGTAGATGACAATTTTATGGGTACTTGTTCAATAAGGAATTCATTTTGATACGGGCAAAGGCGAGTCTTTCAATATTGTTGTGATTTCAAGGCGCGAGGGAGTGTCCACTTCGCACTCCCTCACTTCACGATGTTCTTCACGGCACACAAGGTGTGGTGCTGATAGTGAAGGTGTGAGCACATTAGAGCACGCTGTGCAACGTCATATGGACCATTTTCTTATTACTGGTAATTGAGTTGTTGAAGAGTCACAGCGCAGCAGTCAAGCCAAGGACCTGTCACTGTGCACGGCCCACATGCACCTCACTCCCTCTATCCTGGCCCACACATGCACCTCACTCCCTCTATACTGCCCACACATGCACCTCACTCCCTCCCTCCTCCCCACACATGCACCTCACCCCCTCCCACCTGCCCACACATGCACCTCACCCCCTCCCACCTGCCCACACCCTCTAACTAACCCTCATTACCATCTAGTATTGATTCTGTGTTTAAAATATAAACTTTATACACTTAAATAAGTAAAACCTGAAAGAAGAACAAAATAATATTTTACTGACCCAATCCATTCAATAAACCGTCTAAATTATTGGCAACGTTTTAACATTTTTTCAAATTGGATTCTCGTGAGCTCAGGCGAGAATGTTACATAATTTATATATGGAAAATATTAGTGGGACTGATTGCAAATCTGCACACTGAAATAACTCATGAAACAGAGAGGCATAACAGAGCCAAATAGTCCCTTTGAAAAGCATAGGTGCAATAGGTACACTTAAGTATAATATGGGGAAAAAGGTGTCGATTCTGGGAAGGATAACCCCAAGATAAGGCATCAATGGTTCTTACCATGGCACACACTCCCACTCAATAAGGTTTCAAGGCACTAGTAAAAACTACTGAAAAGTCCCATTAACATTCTCAGTTTTCGTAATATACAAAATGATTAGGTGTTATATCTACAGTTTGATAAACTATGGTTCAAAGGAATAACAGGAATAAGAGAAGTACCGGACCAACCGGGCTGTGGTGGGCCTGCAGGCCACTCCAAGCAACAGCCTGGTGGACCAAACTCTCACAAGTCGAGCCTGGCCTCGGGCCGGGCTTGGGGAGTAGAAGAACTCCGTAATGATCCAGGATGGGCTCAACCTTGTCGGTTCTTCATTTTCAGATGTGTGGGTTAGGTGTCGTTCGAAATATAAGCTGTTAAGGGAACCAGGACCTGCATAGACACGGTAAAATACCTAAATTAATAATGCCATCGTATCGGCCAGAATGGAGGCGGGAGAGATCACGCCATTATAACGAAGATCAGGGCCTTAACATGTCCTAGAAAACCACCAAGATGGTTGGACGTGTCAGAGTAGAGCTGCAATAGACGGAAAACATTGAAAATGAGAGGCTGTTGACTGTTATACTTTCTACTGGCAAATGAGATAAATACTGACGCAACAAAGGAGAGAGTTTGCATGAGGTAATTACACTGATTCCTGCAGAAAGTGCCGAATCAGCAGTCAAGTGCCGTGACTGATTCAAGTGCCGAATCAGTCTGGTGGGTTAGCTCTGTGTGTGTGTGTGTGTGTGTGTGTCAGCGGGCCCCGCGGGAGTAGCCTAAAGTTTCCGGCAACTGGCTATAGGTAAATCCAGGCAGTTAATACATGCTGATGGGTCACGAGCAGGTGAGGGAAATAAAAACAAAATGGCATATAGAGTTGTGGTGAACGTGAAGCCGGTCGGCCGAGCGGACAGCACGCTGAACTTGTGATCCTGTGGTCCCGGGTTCGATCCCGTGCGCCGGCGAGAAACAATGGGCAGAGTTTCTTTCACCCTATGCCCCTGTTACCTAATAGTAAAATAGGTACCTGGGTGTTAGTCAGCTGTCACGGGCTGCTTCCTGGGGGTGGAGGCCTGGTCAAGGACCGGGCCGCGGGGACACTAAAAGCCCCGAAATCATCTCAAGATAACCTCAAGAAGCACGGACTGTCCAGGATGGTCGAGGAACAGGGACTGGGGGGCTGGAGGGCCCAGGAACACGGACTGGGGTCTGGAGGGCCCAGGAACACGGACTGGGGTCTAGGAGGGCCCAGGAACACGGACTGGGGTCTGGAGGGCCCAGGAACAGGGACTGGGGGGCTGGAGGGGCCAGGAACAGGGACTGGGGTCTGGAGGGCCCAGGAACACGGACTGGGGTCTGGAGGGCCCAGGAACACGGACTGGGGTCTGGAGGGCCCAGGAACAGGGACTGGGGGGCTGGAGGGGCCAGGAACAGGGACTGGGGGGCCAGGAATGGGATGTTAAGGGAAGCAAGGTTGGAGGAAGCGGTAGGAAGCGGACCCGGGAACAGGTAGACAACAAGGGTACGACACGGAGGAAATAACTATCGTGTGTGACGCAACCGTCTGGGCACTTGACTATTTATAATACGGCCGTCGAGACGCACCAAACAACACCCCTGCCCGCCCGCCCTCCACTTGTCACGGCTGGCACCTGCCCACCTTCCCTACCCCCACAA